>NW_006383032.1:3475503-3894729 GCF_000221225.1 Thermochaetoides thermophila DSM 1495
GAGAGAGAGAGAGAGTGTGTGTGTGTGTGTGTGTGTGTGTGTTAGTTTTCAGGGAACCTACGCAAACCCCTCCCCACACCTCGGCACAGCCCCCCATCCCCAAACCCTCACAACCCTCTTCCCCCCCTTCACTTTTAGCTCAACCCCCCCCCTCACAGAGGTATATCAATCCCCCTTCGTCTCCTAGATTCAGTTCTTCAGTTCGACAGACCCCCGTCCCAGGGTCAAACCCACTATCGTGATTCCCCCCAACGACAACCTTCCACTGATGCGGCAGTCCCCTCAACCAGTCCAGTTGGGCGTTAATTTCTTCGGGTGTCCCCTCGTTAGTAAGATCGCCGGCGTGGATGAGGACATCCCCTTCGGGGATACCCCCTTCTTTTAATGTATTGGTATGTGTATCCGAGAGACACACAATCCTGATTTTATCACCCCCATGGTCTGGTTTGGGAGAAGAGACACGGTTGTGCACCACGGAAGGGTAGTAATAATGATAATATCGCACTCCGGCTGGTGTGCCTTGGAGAGGAAGGAGGATGCGATGGTAGAAAAACGAAGTCAGGCCTTGGATGGGGGAGGTGAGGAGGTGGTCGAGAGGGGTTGGGGGGTCCCAAGGGGAGGTGCGGCGGAGCTGGAGGGTGAGAGGCATTTTCTTGTCTTTCTTTTCTTTCTTTCTTCTTTCTTTCTTTCTTTTCTTTATTTAGTATCTGTCGATGTCAGAAATGAAGTTGGAGTTTTGGCCTGTTAGGCTGGATGGAGATAAGTAAGGGATGAGCTTGTCAATCTTGAGCCTATGTAGCTGGATGAGTTCAAGACTGCCTAGGTAGGTAGAGCCAGGTCTTTGCTGAATGAAGATTACCTAGACGATAAAATCGTTGACAGATGCTGCCCAGAAACAAGGGGCTTTTGTTGTCGAGGTCAAGTTGACTAATTCGTTGCCTCAGGTCGGACCCAGGTTGAGGTTGAAGCGGGATCCAATCTTCAGGCTTCACGGGGACCCGGCGGTGGACACCAAGAAGCGGAGCTGCCGCAGCGAGTCAGGGTCTCAACCCAAAGGTTACCGTACCCGAATCTTGAGCCTTAAATTCCTGTCCTTAAAAAGTCCCGTAAGCCCAACCAATTTACCCGAGATCTTTCTCTGGCCCCTGATGTAAATAATCAAGTGCAGTGCTCATTATTATCCATATGTTGAAAGGGATGCTTTGAGAAAAAAAAAAAACTTTGATGAATATTTCAGCTATTTCTGCCATACTTCAATCAAGACTACCCTCTCAGAATTCTCCGTAACAAAGGCTTCAAAGAAACTTATTCCTACCCTATGCCCTACCAATACCTACCAACATGCAAGACCCTCCTGAGAACGCCAATAGAGTGAGAGCGGCAGAACCATACAATATATAACAAAAACAGCCCAACGCCGCCCATGCCAGACAATGTTACGCTACTCATCAATGTAAAACCTCGAGGCAAAGAACATACCGATGAAGCCGTCAGCAGCCACTCACAATCAGTCCTGCTTTATCACTCTGTAACCAGTCAGCCTCAGAGCGCTCAACCACAAAGATAGTTATTGGGATTGGGGGAGGGTTGGGGGGGGGGGGTAAGAGGAGGAGGGGAGGAGGGAGTGAACTTACCCGTATATCCTCCTAACAAACGCATACGCGCCCAAAAACCCGACCGTCCCCGTCAACAGCCCATACACGCAGCACGCTACAGCACTATACGCGAAAAACAACACGCTGCTCACGACTCCCTCAATATTCAGCCTCGCCCAGTAATACCACACCGAGCAGCCAAAAACCCACACCGCGCTCCCGCCACCAACCAAAAAGCTCTGCCACCACCAGTGGTAATTGCCCGCGCAGAGCATGACATATACCACGACCACGCTCACTTCGGCGACAGTGATCAAAAGAATGGCGGTGGCGATGGCCAGGAAGCCAAACATGTAGTAGTACCCGCTCTTGTCCTGCCAGACGGACTGGAAGACGAACAGCAACTCGATGAAGATGACGGCGAATGGGATGGCGCCGGCGAGTAGGGCGGTGCGAATATCCGCTAAGGAGCCGGGGCGGGGGAGGTACCATGGCTGGGAGGGGATCTGGCGGGGGATAGAGGCTGGTTTGGCGGGATGATCCCACGCGCCAGCCTTAAGGTACCCATACCGGGCGCCGAGGTAGACCAGGGGGACTTGGACGCCAAGCCACAGGGCGAGCATGCCGATGAGGGTGGTAAATGGGATGGCTGTGGAGGATGCGCGGGCCCAGACGAAGAGATTAAGCACAAAGACCGCAGCGAATAGTAAGCCTGGGAAGAGCAGTGCCGTGACGGTCATGTTCTTGTGCCAGTCGCGGCCGCCAAAGGTTTTGTAGACGCGCGCGGAGAAGTAGCCCGAGAAGAGGCCTGCAAACACGAACAGCCCCACGGCGAAGCTGATAAATCCGCCGCGGAAGCTCGGGTTGAGGACGCCGATTGCGCTGAGGAGGATCAGGCCGATGGCCATAAAGAGCAGCTGTGTGCCGGAGCCGACGAGGGGCGCGAGAAGGTAGCCGTAGCGCGGGGGACGGAAGACGTCGGTGTGCAGAAGTCGCCAGCCGGTGATGTCGAGGGGGTCCTCGTCGTCCGAGAGATCGGCGTTAGCCTCGTCGGCTTCGACGAGACCTCCTTTCTCGCCAGGCTGTTCGAGGAGTCCAGTGCTTTTGGCCTTTCGAGGCTTGCCGTCCTTCGCCGGCCCCTGACTGATATCAGCACGAACGGTCCGCGCAAAGATAACCAGCACGACGGCAGCCAGCAGGGCGCAGATAAACAGTGAGTTGATGATGGCCATCCAGTGAACCCTCCCCGTATCTTCCTGGTTAACAAAGTACAAATCCCAGCGATTGCGCCACTCGATATTGTTCTCCTCCCTGAAGAACACCGAGTAAGTATACGGAATAGTATACTTCCGATCATCGTCCTCACTAATGTCCGTCAGCTCAAACTTGCGGGTGATCAGATTCAGATCCTCGGGACACCCCTTTTCATCCCTCTTCTCGTCCTTAGCGATGCTCTTGGGGTACACCTCAAACCCGACAATCACCATCTCCCCGCGGTCGCCCGCCTTGCCGGGGGCCTTGCGATACCTGATCACAATGGAGTGGTGCGTGTGCAGGAAGTAACGCGCGCCCTTGTCGCCCCACGGGCCGGGCTCGACATAGCCCAGCTTGAACCCGGCAGCATAGTACTTCCTCGTCTTGTCGGCCGTGACAAAACTGGTTGCCCCGGGCAGATTATCCACAATCCACTCGACCGCATACCCCTCGCGCACCATATCCCTAGCGCGGCGCAGATCACGCGCAGAGACCTCCCTGCGACAAAGCAGTGTGCAGGGCGTGTCGCGCTGCATGTGGAGCTCCATGTCCGAGACGGTGATGCGGTCGCCGCGGAGCACCTCGCCCAGGTTAAGTGGAATATTTTGGCCAGAGAAAAGGCCGTCGCCGACCGCACGGCGGGTTCCGGTCGGCGGGCAGACGAAGGGCAAGTCGCGGTAGGCGAACTGGAGCTGCGTGCGGTCCGAGAAGACTTTGTTGACGAGGAGTGGGATCGGAGCGCCCGGGGCGTAGCTGCGGATCGACCAGCCGGGGATGTAAAAGGCCTGCGCCTGGAAGGAGAGGCTTAGGAAGCCTAGGAGGCCTAGCAGAAGAGTGAGCCACATATTGTCGGTATATCTGTTTTGGTGTGCTAAGAATCGGCGAGCTCGATCATCAGGCCGTGGGCCTTAGAGTCTACGTCGCAGCGCGTGAGCTGATAGCAAAGCTGGTGCTAAGCATATATGAAGTTCAGACTTCAGGAAGTTGTATATTCGATATTCGGCCTGTGGCAAGTAAGTGATTCTCCAAAAGTGAGAGTCCTCTCAGGCCTAATCTTAGTCCTGCCTTTCTTTATTTTCTTTCCGTCGACTTCGTCCCGGAATCCGAGATTAAACGAGCGAAAGTGGCGCGAGTGCCAGGGCCAGTGCCGGACTGCCAGTTTCCAAACGAAGCTTCTCAATCTCAACTAGAAAAGCAGATCTGGCAGCAGCTGCCGATTTAAGTCTCGTGACCGCAGAGTTTCTCAAAGTGCAACCACCGTGTCAACAAGGCAACTGATAACACGAACCATCTGGCGGTTCCCATCTGCATCGGTGGTGATGGAACTTTGTGGAACGGGAGCTCCGTTCCTGGCTGGGGATTTTATTTAGCCGTCAAAAAGTGGGGGTCCCCTTAACGGCACCAACTTCACCACCGTGATGACGCGTGACGACGAGCGAGCCGCATAGCGGCAGCGATATGATATGGCAGTCAATAAAGCGTTAAAGAAGACGGAAATGTAAATTCATGTAACACATCAACTCTGTTTTCAGTCTCCAAAAGCTTGAAAGAGGCCTTCGCTTCAACTTAGCTTTTGGCTTGCTCCCCTGCTGGTGTCGCACCACTTACATGCATCTATCACATGTAACACCCCGATAGTTGCACGTCACATCTCGCTCACGGGTTGGCCGCGTCATCCAAGAGATGGGAATTCGAATGATCTGTCCATGAAGTATTTTCGACTTTTTTTTCTTTTTTTTTTGGTTCTAACTATCTCTTTCTCCGTGGAGCCTTGCAAGAATGCACAACTACGAACAATAATGATAGCAACGTCTGGGATGTCTGGAAGGGAAAGAGGAGAAAAGTGTTTGGAGGTTTTACACTTATGGAAGAATGCAAGCTGGTGACCGTTCATATTGAATCTCTGTGAAAAGAGGGTCTGGAAAATGCATTGCTTGCTCCATCACTGGAATAATCATTTTGGTCAGATCTGAAATACAGAGGCTGAGTCTATTCTACTCGGATGATTGTGGCATTACAACCCGTAGTAAACTATACTGTCAAGGAGGCACGTGTGAGATAGGAGTTGAGAAAGTTGGGAAAGATGGTTCCTGGTCTCCGTAGATTATCACGGGGCAGTGAGAGGAAGGAGCCTGCAGAGTACTTGATTAGTTCGATGCCAAGTAGAATTGCAATGAAGACGGTACTCAGGGTTAGGATGGACTTCGGGATCGGTCTTCCCAGATACATCCTCCGAGCCATTGCTCCTTGCCAGTTTCTCAGAACATGTCCTCATCACGACAGGAGGGCTATGTCATATCGAACCCTTGAGCATATCGCCCATCAAAACATTCATAGATGCATTACAATTTATCCATGTAGCCCTCCGGTTCACTTGTCGTCTCTAACGTTGTATGGATGAGTTATCATGTACATGAAAGCCGGTTACTTCAGACTAGCAATGACATGTAAGATCCTCTGATCGATCGACAGACAAAAGACGACATGGCTCCATCCGCCGGCGACATCCGTACTCGAAGCCACAGTCATGGTCACACTGAACAGCCGTCCGTCACCAGGCCTTCATCTTCAATCTATCCCCCATCTCCAGCCCGCAAGTCCCTCCCACGTTCCTCCAAGCAAAGGACATCGTCTCACAGTAACAAACCGCGGTCTTCATCACATTATGACGCTGGCCCCGGGAAGAAGCCCCAGCTCACAATGCTTTCATTCCGCTCCGCTTCAAACCCTAGCACCGGATTGCATAACCCACCACCGCTCAACCGTCGCGCTATCTCCAAATCTTGGACGTCCATAGCGGGCTTCTTCAACAAGCTGCGTCCGAGTCAAAGGCCTGAGAGGGGAGGAACTCTTCGATCGTTTCCTCCCTCAAGCGACTCGCATCGCTTAGAGGATCCTGACAGGTTGCCCGTTGTTGAAGATGCTAGGTATAAGCAAAGGGAAGAAGAGACAAAGTGTCGGATAGCTAGTGCTGAAGTGAAAACTGATGATGAGAAAAGGAAGAAGAACATATCACGGACGCTAGACCAGCAGCCTTCTGGGACCAGCCGGGATGAAGCTCCCCCTGCGAAATCGGACAATGTGACCACCTCCAGAATGGGCTCTCAAGAGTCTAGAAGCCGAAGAAGCAGCGTCCGGCGGTCGAGCATCCAGCGAAAGCCCGTCAACGCTCGCTGGCCAGATGCGATATGTGTCCCAAACAGGTCAGGTAGAGTTACCGATGGCTCTCTGGGCCCCCGTCCTTGGCAACCTAAAAGCCCAAGCCACGAACATCAAGGCGTGCGAACTCGACGTACAGTATCGCAAACTCCGGATGTTAGCATCTCCTCGCCGATGTCACCATCAGATGCTCCAGCGACCGAACCTTCATCCATAGCCTCAGCTCCGGCTGCACCAACCTCCCCAGTCTCCGACCTCTCGTCCCCTTCAGCGCGAGCCTATCTCGAAGCCAAACGCCAGGCCCGCAGACAGCGGCGAAGTCTCAGGGAGAGCGGCGACTTCCTCGGCGTGACGGGAGTCAATCCAGAAACAGGAGAGCCCGACATCATCACTCCGCCGACAAGCTCGTCCTCTGTAATCACCACTTCGTCGCTATCCTCATCAGACTCCGAGACAGCTGTAGGCACCAGCAAAAAGGAGAAGCCGGTAAGAACTTTAGCGGAGATGGGCATGGCCGCATTAGGCCTGAAGCCCAAAAGCAGGGAAACCCGCTCAGCTGAAAAAGAAGAGCGCCGCTGGCGTCGCGAGCAAGCACGCATCTTACGAGCCGAAAAACGCAAAGAGGCCATGCGCGAAGTTCTCCAGGAGCAAGGCATCAAGTGGCGTCGTGTCAAGGGGGAATGGTCATCCATTCCCGCAGGCGGCACCTCAACACTAACACCCATCCCGGGGTCTTTACCTGAATCAAGACGTCCCAGCGGTGGACAGCAACACTCCCGTCGTCAGAGCGCCGCTACAAGACCCACGGAAACTTCTTTTTTAGGCTTGGCGGCGGTGGCGAGGGTGGTCGAGCGCCGCGGTCGTCACCGCCGCCGCCGCCGTTACTTCAGCGAGCAAGAGACGCAGATGACGACGTTTATTCAGTATCAGCAGCGAGAGGGGTTGTCGCCGACGACGACCGAACAAGAAGTCTGGGAAGAGGAAGAGGAGAGGGTGAGCAGGCGGCTCAGCTTGAGAGTACTGTCGCCTCTACATTGTGTGTGGCCCAGCCTAAGACAGAGGGACATTCAACGGGCGCAGATGATGCAGCGTCAGGACAGCAAGGGGGGAGAAATAGAACACCAATGGATGGCAGGGAATATGAGGGATTGGAGCCTCATGCCAGAGGGGAACAGCTTGGCTTCGGTTCAGGCGTGTCAGTGGGCGGAGAATATGCTGGAAGATTTGGAGAGGTTGGAGAGGCTGAGCCAGTCAAACGACACCGACACCATCATCAGAACATCCTCACCAACGATAGAGAATCTTGGGGACGACCCGGACAGGATAGACCCAGACCCAGACCCAGACCCATTTGCCTGCACACCCACCATCATCACTACTGGCTTCGAACAACCCAACTCCCCTCCTCCTCCTCCTCCTCCTCCTCCCCATTATCCAGCCGAAGACTCCCCTCCCTTCGACGGGAGTCGAGACGGATCCTTGCCGAGCAGCAGCTCTGCCCTGACTCCAACGAAGGTAAAGACCCGCGCTGTGTCCATGCCAGCCGACGTAATGCTATCTCCGCAGGACCGGGGAGAGAATTATTCACACCTGTCCTGGACAGGGGTATACACCAGAGCCTGTTCGGACTCACGGCCGGGTTTCCTTCAAGACAAGAAACGGAGCGTCTCGCGGAGGCTTGTTACCCAGGATTTGGAGAGGATGTTGAAGGAGTTGGAAGTGATGCAGGTAAAGGAGAGGGCGGGGGAGAAGGAGGAGAGTATGATTGTGCATGGAGGTGGGAGTCGAGTGTGCACCCCGATCTTAGGAGTAGGACAAGAGGGGAAAGGCACACGACAAAGCGGTGGTATGTTGTTGAGGGCGATACCGTGGAGGAAAAGGGGAAAGGGGCAGGATGGGAGGAGGCAGGAAGAGAAGAAGAAGAAGGAGAAAGGGAAGGTCGAAAAGAAAAAGGCAAAGAAGAGGAAAGCAGACAAAGAAAAGCAGGCTCACCAAACAAAGTCACGACCAGCAGAGAAACTCAAGCCTCAAGCTCCAGAACAACCCAAGGAATGGGTTATGCAAAAGACAACCATGCGCCAGCAACCCCCGCCCATCTCACGCACAGCTATTTCCCTGCCATTCAAGGCCCCAAAGGGCACGTCACCCACATCCATATCTACCTCCCCTCCTCGCCACACGTTCTCTGCCATGGCGGTACCGTCTGTGGCAGCACAAGTCGATCGGGGGCTGGCTCGAGACGCCGCGCGCGCAGCGTTTGCGCAGAAGCCGGGCTTGACGCAGGGAGCGGGACAGGAGACACAAGTGAAGGCAGCAGCAGCCAAAACGAAGGAGGAGGAGAAGGCCAAGGAGAAAGACAAGTTTAAGGCGAAAGAAGCTCCGAAAAAGGAGGAGGGGAAACAAAAGGGGGACAACGGTGAGAGAAAGAAAAATGAGGGAGAGAAAGTAAAAGGGGGCAAAACACTAAACGAAAAGGGAAACAAGGAGCAAGATGGTGACAAAGGCAGAGAAGAAGAACAAGAACAAGGAGAAGGAGAAGAACAAGAAGAAGAACAAGAAGACAAACCCAAAGACAAGGAACCCAAAAACCAGAATCAAGCGCAACAGAAACAACAGCAGCATAAACCAAAAGGAAAAGGCAAACTCCACCCCAAACAATCGTTTTCCAACCCCCCTCCCGAACCAACTGCAGACCCCCCTGCGACCTTAACCCAAATCTTCGTCCACTTCACCTATTCCACACTCCTCTTCCTAGGCCACCTCACTCTACAAACCTACTCCCTCCTCCAACCCGTCTTCGACCCCCATTCCGACCTACGCAAACGCCTCGACTCCGGACAGGGACACCTCACCTGGTAGGACTAGTGGCGGCTTGTCGGGGCGGGTATGTTCATATTCCTGGCGATGGCAGCAACGATTTGGGGTATGAGAGGCGTGGTCTGGTTCTGGAGGGGGGTTGGGCGGGTTGTGGGGGGGATGAGGGAGGTTATGGGGTTGGATTTTGGGGATTGAAATGATCATGAGAATTAGGAAGGTTGAAAGAGGGGGTTGAGGGGGGTGGGTAGACAGGCAAGGGTTGATAGGGTTAGTGGGAAGGATTGTTTGGTTATTGAGGATGGAAGTCTTGTGCAGATATAGTGTTATAGACGGAAGAAAACAGTCAACCTATCCGAAGGCGAGGTTGAAAAAGGATGATGGATTGTGTTTGACCCCTTGTTTGTATATCCTCACTTAAAGTTGCTTCGTTAGGAGGGAGCGTCTCGCAAGGAGGAACAACAATGACAAAAAAAAACGCGAGCAAAGCACTACTCATATTATTTATGTCTTTGAATCATCGCATTCCATTCATCAAACCTACGATATAAATCCCTAAACCGTTAGCAGCATCTCAAAACCCTTGTCACTTTTTGGCCCATCACCTTGTTTTCTCTTCAGAAGATGCTCAGCAAAGTGTCACTCTCGAAATCCCCATAATTTTTCTTTCATTGCATTGCGTTACGGCAGACGCGTTGCCGCGAGTCAAAACAAGTAGAGAAAGCGACGAATCAAAGGAAAAAAAAACCCTATACCCCTTAAAAAGTTTAACTCTCCTTTCCCTTTCTTCCCTACCGAAAGCAAAGAAATAAAGAGGAGAGAAAAAAAACGCCATCACCAACCAGCCCAACCCACAAACCAACCAACCAACCCACCAGCCCAGCTCCCTTCCTAAGCCTGCCTACCCGTCATTCACCTTACCTAACCCAATCCATCGGTTCGATTCGGTTTCATCAACCCAGCGCATCCATCCATCCATTCATCTGACCATTTCATCAAACCGATTCAACCATTTCAGATCAACCCTACCATTCTCAAGAAGAAAACCCGGCGCTTCATCAAACCAGTTTCCCAAAGGGGGAATACGACGCAAGGAGAAAAAAAAATAAAAGGGTAGTAAGTAGGTAAAGTGTAGTATCACACACGATATAACCACCACACAGGGCATCAAGAAAAATTCCATCCCGAATTCCGAGCCTAGAGCCTACAAAAGCCGCCGTACAGAGAAAACAAGACATCTGGCAGACCAAGCCAAGCAAAGCCAAGCCCATCATCCGCAGCCTCCCCTCCTTTTTAATTGTGTTCAGAGCAGGAGTAGAGAGAAAAATGAGAGCAAGGGAAGACGAAAGGGCCATCAAAATAAAAGCAAATAATAAAAGGGTTCCCAATATCCTCCATAACGACCTTCGCTGAATCAAGAAGACATAAACCGACAAACCGCTACCGGCGATGCCGAAACCTGCTAGTCGTTTAGCATCGGCGTATAGCTACCTAGGTAGTATTACACAGGCCCGGATGCCGCGCTCAGGCTGTTGGCATCGGCTGCCGCTGACACCGCAGTCGGGGTTGACGCGGAAGCAACCTTCTCGGCTGTCGGAGAGCCGCCAGCATCAACGCTCGTGGCTGACTTGGGCTCCTCTGGGTTTGTCGGAGGCTTCACTGCATTAGTGCCGAGGGACGGCCGGGCCTTGATCCTGCTCTTATAATCGCTGAGGCTGAGCTTCTTCTTGACCGGACTAGGCGTCGCGGTGACGCCATTGACCGCCGGCGGAGGGAACGCGTTTGCGTAGCCACCAGCGGCGATTGTCGAGAAGGGCGACGGTGGGACTGTGGGGCCGCCGAATACTGGGGCGGGAGTGGATGCGACCGCGGAAGTGGGGCTGTCGAAGGCCGGCACCGGAGGGGGCATCTGGACACGAAGTTCGGTGCCCTTGGTCTTAAGCGGATTCGGCGTTGCCACAACACTCAGTGCCAAGGCCGAAGTATCGATCATTACGACGTCCTTTGCACTCGCAACCTGAGCAGCAGCTGTTGTTGTCCCTTTGTCGGATGTCTTCACTGCTGTTGGCGATGCTGTAAGTGATTCCTGGTCTGCGTTGCTCTCTGCAGATACCGAGGGCGTCTGTTCCGATGCACGACGTTTAATCCGGATCTCCTCCTCCACGCGAAGATGGTGCCAGTTTTCCAGCATCCTCTTCCTCAAGCTCACGCAAGAAGCTACCCTGCGCTTCATCGGAACCGCATCGGATATCGTTGGCGGATCTTCTGGATCTGTCTGCACTGCCACATCGCAGTACTTGGGCGGCTGTGGCGCGCTTGTAGCACGGCGAGCTTGAGCAGGGGCAGCAGAGCCAGCTTTCGACCGCGTACTCTTCGCACCATCAGGATTTGGGCGCACGGGCGAACCAGCCTTGCTCCTCGACGTCCCCGCCGCAGCATCAACATAGCCGAGATGGGGTGTATGTGATGTGGAGCTGGTCTTGGACGCCTTCGCGGCATTATGCCCATCCGATGCACGCTTCCTCTTCCGCTGCGACTGCTGCTGTTGTTGCTGCTCCATCCGGCGAAACGTGTCTTCTACCATGGCGACCTTCCGCTTATCCCGGTCTGTCGGCTCCGTCAATATCCCGAGGGTATCGAATGAGCCGTGGCGCGCCGTCGGAGTCAGGTCACGGCTCGGCGGCTTGCTCCGTGAGGAACTAGACACGGACCGGTGATCGAGCTCAGTCCCATCCTCGAGTCGGCCCTCGCTAGGAGCTCGGCTGTTGGTGGCATGTCCTATGCTGGTCGGTGAATGAGCATTGGACGCCTTGGTCTTGCGCTGCTTCTTTGTCGTTTTGAGAGTAGGCCCTGGGTTTGACCGAGGCTTGATCTTGGCCAAGTGGTTTCGGTGAAAACGAGCAAACGCGCACTCCGGGCCCAGGTTGCACGCGCAGCCTCCGTATTCGGTGAGCACGCGATATACCCAGGCTGCGAGTGTTTGGTACTCCTCGTCGTCGACCGTTTCGGTATGCGCGCCATCATCGTCATCCTCGAGACCGAGTACACGCATGATGCGGGCCTTCCTGTCATTGGGGAGTCGGAAGTCCCAAGGAATCGTGATCTGCTCTTTGGCAGCGATCTTGCGGTCGCTCACAAGCCAGAAGTGATACTCGCTGCCGGTTGATAGATACGTCTCAAGGATGGCATTCGGCTTGCAGCTGCGCCTAACATATCTTGCTTCCGAGCCTTCCTTCCTTGTGTCGATATAGAGAGGTAGCAGCGGGTGGAACAGAACAAAGGGAAGAGGGGATGTCAGCTCGTCCCACTTGCTTGAAGGTTCTGCGCAGTAAGCAGCCTGGAATCCAATTTGGCCATTGACTTCCACAAGCGGGACGTCTTTGTCAATGGGTCTGGGCGCAATCAGGCACTGCCACTGGACGACCTTGTCGGGCGAGATAGTCTTCTTGACACGCTCTACAACAGGCTTGACGGCAATCAAGTCGATGTTTAAAGGAATGTCCTGGAACACGTCGCTGTACGAGCAACCAGTTTCCTTTTGCAACTTGAGCGGATCGCGAAGCCATGCCGACATGGTATTGGACACCTGCAAGTGGGTGAAGCTGTTGGAGAAGACGAGCTGGGCATCCGACTCTGTATAGAGGGCTGTAAAAGTGGGGGAATAGGCATGGAGCTCGAAATCATCGGGCAGGTCAGGAGGGGTCGTTACTGGGCTCAGAGGATGACCGTGAGTAGCAGCAGCCTTTGCGTTGCCATACGAAGGATTGCGCTTCGCGGTTGTGGAGCTGACCGAATGACTCGGCCTGTGAGAGCTTTTGGCCTTCTTCGCGGGTGGGGGATTATCGTGAGAGCCGGTATGCTTGGAGATGTCAGCGCCGTGAGAGTGATGAGCACCGCCATTTATTTGAAGCTCCGACGGCTTGGGCCGCTTTTTATTGCTGCTCTTGGACGGCGGACGCTTGGCTTTCTTGTCGGCGGCGGCCTCCTCGAGGAGAGCGCCGGCGAGACGAGCACTTTGGCGTTCAATCGCTTGCTGGCGGTCAATCGGCCTCGGCTCGCAGTCTACGCAGGAGTGCGCGAAGTCTGCCCGAAGAGCATCGTCGATGTTGTCGGGGTAGTAACACTCGATGTGCTGCCATGTTTCGCACGTCTCGCAGTATATTGTGTTTCCATCATCGTCAGTGAAGTTGCAAATACACTTGATGGTGTACGGTTCCTCTTCTACCGCCAGCTCCTGCTTTCGAGCGGTATCTCGGGCAGCGACGACGCTCGGAAGTAAAGAGGCAGCAGCAGACTGACTAGGGGGCGCGATCGGCGTCGACAGCGGGGGCAACTTTTCTGTCATAATCTTGAAGGGAGCCTTGCGACGGCCGGGTGGCGGCAAAACGGTGCAGACGATTTATCTGTCCGGTCTGAGATTGGGCATACTGGCCGCGCAATCTGACGCGAGAAGGGGGAGGAAGGAAGTCGAGCTGCGTGCGATTCCAGGACCAGCGATGACGGCGAGAGCGTCATCCGGCGGCTGTCGTCCAGGACGCGCTGTTTGCGACGCTACACGCAGTCGAGGTCGAGGGCACGGGCGGCTCGATTGCTTCAATGCTCAATTCGCTCGGCTCTGTTCGGCTTAGTCGGCTCGGTCGGAAGGCGGATGAGAAGGACACGTCGACTCGAAAACGGCGGCGAGATGAGTCGCGATAAAGAGGGGATCTAAGCTTGCGAGGTTGGTTAACCCTAAATCACAAAACCACAAGAGACGGCGGGAGGTTTGGTCGAGATGCAGCCCGGTCGAGTTGGTCGAGTCGCACGTGCAAAGGAAAGATTTGCACGCGGACGCGGGACTCTGCTAGGCCGAGTGATCTCGAGAGGGAACTGTGGCGACGGTGACGTGGTCACAGCAGGGCAGGGCGAGACGGGACAGACAATGCGAGAGGGAAGATGACATGAAGAGGCGAAGAGAGAGAGGAGGAGACGAACCCTCGACGACAAAGAAAGATTGAGGTACGGAATCGATCAGGCGCGGGCGCAGTAGTGGGCGGGCGCGAGGACGGCGAAACTCAACTTGGATTTTGGGGGAGGTCGACGAGAAGATTGGGGGACGCGAAGGGTGTGAAAACGAAAAATGGGAAAAAAAATGGAGGATTGGTGAGGGAAAGGAAAGAGTTTGAAGGAGGAGAGGGTCAGAGTGGAAAGTACGGAAGAGAGGGGGGCCCACAACACGGGCTGGCAGCGAGAGAGCGAGAGAAACTGGAAGAGCGAAGACCTGAGAAACGCAGCGGGCGGCGGGCAGTGGGCAGGGCAGTTTGGGAGAGAACTGGAACAGCGGGTGCCGCCGTGCGCGCAACGCAGTGCTGCGTTCATCAGTCCCCAGGCCCCAGAACGGGCTGCTGCGGGCTGCGACTCTCAATGGGAGAGAGGGGACCAGGAGAGGGGGGGGGGGCCCTTCTGTTGTGGTCAAGGGCGCTGCTGCGACCGGGATTGTTGCCCACAGAAAGGGACGGAGAGGGAATGTGCGGGCACGGGCCAATCAAGACACGGCTTTGCCTTGCAGAGCCCTGCTACTGTGCGATTGGACTGGCCCGAGGGAACTGAGATTGGAAGTTAGGGGTTGCTGTGCCTTCTTTTCCCCAGCAAAGTTGGGGAAATTTCGCAAGAAGCGCAACGCATCGACTTGACTGCCGTCTTCTTGCTCATTTGTGCGTGCAGTGCTAACGGAATCGCGAAGGAAATGAAAGCAAGGGACGGTATCGCAATGAGGTGATGAGTCGAGGTCGATGAGAGAGCTCCAAGCGCACTGGACGTAGACAGCGCAGCGCGCACCGCAGGTCGCCCGAGCACGCTCGTTTCGACGATTTCGTTGGGCGTGAGAAATTGAACAAACGAATCCAACCCCGAACAGAATTCTCCACTGTGCGCGCACTGCCCTGACTTGCTGGGCTGTGGACTGTGGGCACGAGCCGGCTGCTGTGCTGCCTGATGCCTGAAGCTCCAGGCATCAATTCGAGCGCTGTTGAAGCGCCGAGCGCGAAGCTAGGGGCCGGGAACTGTGGTGGGCCCAGCAGAAGCTTGCTGCGTGCTTGATTGGCTAAGGCGCCGGTCAGTGCTGATAAGAAGATACCTCGACTCGGCCAAAAAAACCAACGCAGGGCCTAGCCCAACAAACGAGGGGAGTGTGCCGGGGGGGGAGGGGAAAACAATTTTGCAATCTGTCAGCAGCGACCTGCGCCTGTCGTGCATGAATCATCAAAGTCGGTGTCGTCGGTGATGATGGGAAGAGGGACAAACCAGTTGAGGGAAGGGTAAGTATGTGTGAGGTTGATGTTCATGGAGATGATCACCGAGTGAGATCGACCCCTGGGTGAACGAAGAGTCCTGGATGCAGCTGGCGACTGGCCGACCACGAGAGCGAAATAGGGGCAAAACGAGCCATTTGGATGGATGAGATAAAAGTTCAGAAGGACTGGTATTGTTTGAGCCTGCCAAATAAGCCGAGACAGGTATGAAAGAAAGCAGAAAGCTGGAAAAATCAAATCTGGCGGCAGACGACAGAGGGTTTGATTACGAAGGGAGCCGGCTGAGGAGGAGGTTCCCCCGGCAAGCCTACTGCACTCCCTGGCAGCCAGTGCAGCCCGCCCTGCGGTTGGTGTGGTACGTACACAGTGCTAATAACAGCCATAGTTCAAGCCAGTCTGCGACCGTTGTGGTGTTGTCATCCGTTTGGGACAGCGGACAAACCTTCTTCGAAAGTCTTGACCTTTCAATTCGAATACAACATCGTCATTGTCAGAGCAGATGCTCATTCAAGGAACCTTTTGCCCAAGTCATTGTCACCAACTGCTCACGGGCAATTTCTTCCCGGATTTCCATGAGCTCAACATTGGTCAAGAACCTTTTCGAGGGTCCACATCGAAACGCAAGCTGGTCTCCGGGACGGAAGACGGCTGCGTTGAAACAAGGCCGTTGTTGCAGCTTGCAGTTTTGCCATCGAGACTGGGCCAATGCCACGTTTGTGTGACTGATGAGTAGATGATGGATCGCAAATAAACTTAGCATCCGATGCTTGCTTTGTCTCCACTGGAGAATTGATACGACGCGAACTCACTGTCTCAAAGCTCAATGTGCAAATGTCACGACCGTTTTCAGTTTTCCGGCTGCCAACAGTTTGGGATCTTGTGGGAAAGCATGCGCGGATCTTCCTGCCTGGTGCGACACTACGTTCCTCCTCGCCTTTATCATGGTATCACCGAGGAGCGAATGCCACCTAAGCGCTTTCTATGTAGGGTGCTATCTCTGTAGTGTATGTTATATGTAGATAAACAATGCAGATCAAAGGCTGTCCAATGGATATCAATCGATACATAGCAAGATTCCCGATCGCGATTCATGTTGGCTTCGAGCTTCGAGCTCTTGGAGCCGACTTGAAGGGCCATATGGAGATCCCGTCATCGTCCATCGGCGGTTGAACGTGGGGCTGTCCAGTCCTCCTCAGCTATTTCTCTGATTGGTGCATCATAAACGCTAGACCCGACGTCTGCTCACATGATTCGCTGACCGGAGCCAAGAGTCACACCTGATTTTCTGGGCAGAGCAGGGAAACAAGGGGTTCCGGTGTTGAAATGTGCGGCCTCTTGTTGTTCTGGTCATCGGGGCCCATCCATGACGCACTGTCGCATGCAACTGGAGGGTCCCCATCCAGGTGTGTCTGTCCATGTGGCCGGCCAACCAGTCGCAGCGCCTCTCGAACGAACGAACAAACGCAGGCTCACAGCCAACCCAACGCCACTGCCGTCCTGGGACAATGGATCCGTAGCCGGCGCTGCAGGCTGACTGCTGTCATCATCATCCCCAACCTCGCCATCTTCCATATTGTTCTGCCTGCATTCCCTACAGTAGTTTTCCTCAATCGGCGCATAAAACCGATCGCGGTGTCCTAACCTTTTCTTCTCCGCAAGCGGCATTAGTCAAGCGAGCGCAGTTCTCAAAGCAGGACGCTCGCGGGTTGTCAGCCACAGAGAAAGAACAAGGCCAGTGGAGATACGGCGGTTCCCCGCAATCCATCAACACTTTCACACCACCACCACTTTGATAACGACTGAAACGTCGTTTCGCTAGTCAACAATGAGGCTCTCAGTACCATTTCTTGCCCTGATTGCGGCGGGCGCCAACGCCCTCAGCATCAACAGGCGCGGCGAGCTTGACGTTCCCGGTCACAACCCGCTCAAGTTCTGCGATCCAGACCGCTCTAACGACCTTATCACCATCGAGGAAGTCAACCTGGAGCCGAACCCGCCCCAAGCGTAAGCAAGCCCAGCCTTGACCACGATATTGTAGGAAACATGCTGACGCTATGTGTTGTATAGTGGTGACACCCTCGTGATTCGTGCGACTGGCACGGTTAAGGAGACGATCGAGGACGGCGCCTACGTGAACCTGGACGTCCGGTACGGCTACATTAAGCTTATCAGCACACAGGCGGACCTCTGCAAAGAGATCAAGAACGTGGAGCTCACGTGCCCCATCGAGAAGGGCAAGATCGAGATCTTCAAGACCATCGACCTGCCCAAGGAGATCCCGCCGGTATGTGTGCCTGGCGGATTCCGATCCCGATCGGTATATGTGAGGATGCTAACTTGCAGCAGGGCCGGTATATTGTCCAGGCCGACGTCTACAGCAAGGACGACGAGCACATTACCTGCCTGACTGCCACCGTCTACTTCAAGCCGAAGCCCATTGGCAGGCCCCCGCTTGGCAACCTCCTTGGTGGCGACCTCTAAGTAAATTGATCAATGGCTTTAGCAATTCATCATCACCATCCTTATCATGATCACCCAACGACGGATTGTGTAGAGGGTAATGGGGCGGTTCCTGAGATTGAGTATCCAGCAGCGATATTGGCTTGAGTGCTTGGTCGTTTTTCTCCTTCTTCTGGTTCTTCCGGAGTTTATTGCAGTTGTGCCCTGCCTTCTCTTTTACCCTTGCGCAGCATTATGGTTCTCATGGCATGTTGATGAGGGAGCACGCGACGGAGTTCCTGAGGTATGGTATGGTCTGGTATCACGGTCTCGCGGATACATTCACAACCACATGCAATACCACGCACTTCACACATATGCGTTTCTTAGGAGCGCGAAGGTGATTGTTATTAAGCCATCTATTCTCCAAACAAGCGGCGCACTCTGCGCAACACGCTGTCCTTCTCGGGGTCGTATGGGTGATCTTTGCTCGGGATCTCGAGAACAGCCGGGAAGGCTTGTGTGTAGGTGTCAATGCGGTTGCGTATCCGGTCTGCGATCTGTAGGCGCGGTAATGTCAGGCTTGTGTTCAACAAAACGGGCCCTTGCTGATAAGAAGGGTAACAGGGCGACCAACATGTTGATTGATCAAAACAATGCCAATGTCTTTCCTCTCCTTGGTAAACCTGTCGAAGGCTGCCTCGATGACGGAGGTCTCTGTCTTAGAGTCGACGATCAGGAAGTTTTTTTGGTTGTCGGGCGGTGGAGTGACGTGCTATGGAAGTGTCAACTCGACTGCTCTTGTAGGGGATCGAAGGTCCCAAGAAGTGCTCAGACTCACCCCAATGCCAGCAAGAAGCAGACCCGTGACGGAGTCCTGTAGTTAAGCGCGCAATGGTCAGTTTGATTATCTTGACGCTGCAAAGTATCTTGGAGGAAAGGCATGCCTCGTCGCCTATCACGGCCAGGAACTGTCTGTCCTTGTAGTCGGCTTGCGACGCCATGTCCGGAGCAATGATCTGGGTGATTCGATGACAACGGCTTTGGGAATCGACCAGATTAGTTTATCCAAAGGAGTGCCCAATGGCCAAGAACGGTCGTTGGAGCGACGGGACGACAATCAAAATGGATGGAAGTCGTGGTTGGCGGCAAGCAGCCAGTCCTGTCCAACCAACTGTCAACCCCAACCCTGGAGACAGCCCGTACGCTCATGACGCGATGAAAGACCCCGCCGCAGCGAGGATGCTCCGCTAACCCCTGTCCAAGCGCCCAGGCAGCTTTCCAGGCAAAGCTGCAGCGGAGTGGGGCAATTGGCCAGTGGAGCCTCGAGCTGCTGCCAGAGGGACGTCAACGATCAAGAACAACAAAAACAGTTCGACGCAAAACTTCAAACCTGCGGTGACATCTTTGACTTTTTCCCTCGACCTCCCTAAGCCCATCACGCAAACACTGCGATTCTTCTCGAACAGAACATACGAGGGTTAAATTAACACATTTCAATCAATATCGGAATTTTTTCTTGCTCTGATTTGCCATCACCCATTCCATGAGCACTTGACCTGAGCAAACAAACAACTGCGCGCGTGAAGGAGCGCGCTCAGCAATCCGATCACAACTCTTGAATTAGGGAATCCTGCAGGCAACCTCAATACAATGCCCCCACGACCTCAACGCCTTGTGCGGCGCTTGCCGCTGCGCGAGCGAATTCGCCAGATCCTGAACCCCATGGACTTCTACCTGTGGCTCTCTGAGGAGATTCAGACCTTCGACTGGGACTCGATCGCCTTCGGTACGCGCTTCGGCCTGATCGCCAATTTTCTGTTTCTTATTGCGAGAGCCAACACTGGCGGCACACGCGAGGCCTTCGATGATGTCTTTGGCGATGCGCCGGCTAGCGGTTGGTTCACGCTTGTGGTAAGTGCCCGTCCCGTCTCGATCTTTGCAGCTTCAGGATGTCCCAGCTCCTAACGAGCATGCGCTCCAGGCCAACTTCCTCCAGTGGCTTCTGATCACGATCTCCATCCTGAACGCTTTCTACGCAATTACGCGCAAGCGCACATACCGCCTCTTCGAGATGAGTGTTGAGTCTAATGGACCCGGCACTCCGTCGGCGCAGCGCGTTCGTGTCGACTCGACTCCCTCCGCGTCGACCCCCGTGCGGCTCATTCAGACCATCCTCCGCCCTGAGACGGCGGATCAGCGTGCACATCCCGACCCGTCGCGCGATGTTTGGGAGCTGCGTGTTTGGGACCCCTTCCCTGCGACGCTGCGCATGTTCTGCCTGTTCAGCCCTGGCCACGTCCTCATCCATATGCTCTTCCTACCTCTGCCGACCCTCGACCCGCGCCCGAGCATGACCGTCTTCAAGTGCATCCTCCTGCAGGTCATCCTGTCAACCCAGCTCTGGCTCTTCCACTTGCGCTTTGCTCAGCAGGCTAAAGACACTGCCATTATCCAAAGGGAAGTTATGCATGAATATGATGTCAAGTTCGTTCATCCCAGGCTGCACCCTGTGTACCGTGAGGTCGGGACCCAGGTGTCTATCAGTGACGGCAAGATCAAGGAAGAGGATGTTCGTCTTGGCACGCCTTCTACGCTCATTCGCCGGTCATTCCAACCCAACCCGAACCCCAACTACGTCCGCCACATCGACCCTGATGGCCAGATCCCCGTGACGCGCACCACGATGTCTCCCACACCGCTACGGCCTTATCAGCAGTCGGTTTCGTCGAACTTCTTCACACCCCCCAAACCTCCCGTCAACCCCTTCACTCCATCTAAGCCGACCTTTGCCCAGCATCTCCGGCAGACCATGCTCCGCCAAAACGCTGCCACCACAACCACAACCTCAACCGGTACCAGCACCACCAGCACCAACACAGACCCATCCACTCCCTCTGTGACTAATGCCAACGCCAGCACTAACAAAACCCCTTCCTTCACAAGCTCCTTCGCCAGTACCAGCACCAACAGTTCTTTCACCACGACCCAATCAACCACAAGCAGCCAACCGACCCGAGTAAGCCAACTAAGCCAACCCTCACTCCCCCCTCCCTCAACAGCCCAAGCTCCCGGGCTAGGCGGAAGCCTGGGCGTCTACACACACATGAACTCCCCCCTCAAGAAGCGCAACCCATACCTGCTTAACGAGGGCCCCAACGGAGGGTACGTCGGCTCGCCACGCAACTCGCGTGAGATGGCAGCGTTGGAGCAGAGGGAGTTGGCAGAAAGGATGATTAGACAGAGCAGTCCTGGTAAGAAAGACCGTCACTCTCATATCACGACAACGGGCGCTCAGGGAGGGAGTCAGAGTGGTGAGGAGAGTGAACAGGAGAACAGCAGGGTCAGTGGAGGGAATAATAGTTTTGCGCACTCGCCGGAGAAGTTAGCGAGGCTAAGGGCGAATCGGTGGACTCAGGAACGGTTTCCTACGAGGAAGCTTCCTTGAACTGGAGGAGGGCGGGGGGGGGGAAGAGGAAGAATGGGAGTGGTTGACACCACACCGAATGGGGCTTTTATCTCATGGAAATTCCGTTGAAAGGATTTTATACGACCTGGAAGAGAGGAAAGGAAGGAGGAGAGGCCAATGGACTTTGCCCAAGAACTATGGAGTCTTGTCTATGTATTTTGTGTTGTGTCTGTGTATCATACAGCCGCGAGATTGATGGTTGGGGTTTGCATTGGCAGGTTGGCTTGGAAGGTTTGATTTTCCGGGAGAAGAGGGTCTTGAGCGTACATACCTCATCGTCATTATCATCGTCGTCGTCGGGATGGTTATTGCATTACATCTGCTTAGGCGTTTATATTGGTGGTTTGGACGGGGAATAGGAAAATTTACGCACTTCGTATCCTCGTCCTTGAATATGTGCTGTAGGATAATGCTCCTGTTGTCTGAACTTGTCAACAGTATAGTCTCCGGTGGCCCTGTACTTGAGGAGTCATCGCTTTGCTCTTTCGAGACAGCCTCGAGGTTTACCTTCTCGAACTTTACAACTCCATATCAAACTGCGCAGAAAAGCGCCTTCCATAGTACTGACTTATGTTGCCAATTCGATATCTCACAGAAGAACTCTCTGACTTGGCTCATTTAAAAAATGAGCCAATATCTAGCTCATGTGAAACTGGATAGAAAGTTAAAAAGAAAAGGATGTGCGCCAGCCGCGAATCGAACGCGGGGCTCATCGAATCTCTTGCCTGGGATGGCAACGATGAATTTTACCACTAAACCACTGGCGCTTGAATATGTTACACTTTTGGCGGGCGACTACTGCCATTGTGAGTCAGTGAGCGTTGCGGATCTGAGGGTTTGGGGTGCAGTGTTTAGGGTTGTGTGCTATATGAAGGGTTTCTGCCATAAATAGGGTTAGTTTCCAAGGTTGTTGAGAGGCCCCGTCAAAAATATGCTAGAATGTTGCTAAGCTAACCACGATGTGAGTGTTTTCAACAATTTCAACAATGCAGTGTGTTGTGATGAGCAATAGTCTTTAGGAATTTTGCGATCGAGTCTTGCTGAAGCTCGGATTGCAGGTGACAACTAGTGGGTCTTTGTTTTGTTATTGTGGTAATCACTCAAGTCAGACTAGAGTTCTTTTCATGAGCCCATCTCATCTGATCGGAACGTGGGTGCTTGTGTTGTCAGGAACTGGTTGCGCAGCTTTCATGTCACTATAAATTGATTTGTCTTTATATCCGGATTGCAGATTCAGTCAGACAATATAGTTCATCATGAACTGTTTGCAATCCATATTTTCG
Source organism: Thermochaetoides thermophila DSM 1495 (assembly GCF_000221225.1). Lineage (NCBI taxonomy): Eukaryota > Fungi > Ascomycota > Sordariomycetes > Sordariales > Chaetomiaceae > Thermochaetoides > Thermochaetoides thermophila. The sequence continues at coordinate 3,497,807 of NW_006383032.1, forward strand.
CCCAGCCGTTGTCTGAGCACCAAAGCTTTCATTTTGCCACTTTCCGTTTATCGTTCAGCCCTTTTTGACTCTCATAGTAGGCCACCCAGCGGCCAGCATGATACATGAATACCATTGCCGGAAAAGGCAGTTTTCGATCGTGCGAAAAACATTTTCTAGTTCCGCAGAACCACCAGACCCTTGGATGGAACTCACAGGTTGCCCCATTATCCGATGGGGACTCACTACCAAGTGCGCGGGAGAGGACCTCTAGAGCGGTTGGCTTCATCAATAATGCCCCCCATCTCGCATGCTTTTCCTTGCTTCATGACGTTAACCTCAATTTTTGAGCTCAATATTGGTCCGGAGGCGCAGAATCTTGTCAGTGTGCGAATGTTGCGGCAAGGGAAGGAAACTGTGCAGGCCCTGGTTGCAGCTGGCACGGCGTACTGGTTAAAGGCGTCTATTGATCCGGTGACGAAGGAAATCCGCTTTGAGCATCCACTTGGGATAGAAGTTTCTGCGCAGAGCCTTGTTTCCTGGGAGTTGGGAGTGAGCAGGTCATCTCATTCAGTTGCATGCAATTACTTGAAGACTGTGACTGCTGAGTATATCTAGGGTATTGAGCTGAGGACATGGAGGATTCGGGGGGATCATGGAAAGATCAGACAAGTAGAGAGGGGACAAGTAATCATTTGTACTTTGATTCATTCTGTACTCACCTACAGACGTTGTAAGACTTTTGTCCCATTTAGGGATTTGTAGTTTTCATCACACTGAATGTTGAAGAGACTGGAAAACTATTTTCTGGCTTCTAGCAAAGTCATCATTCAAGATCAAGCTGCCAACAAAAGTTCATGTACACGGTGTTTGTTAGTCCAGAGTCTAGGTTGGTATCTCTCACTTCACTGACAACCCCCCTTGATCATGCGCAGTTCTTCCAATCTCCCGTCCGCAAGCCTGCCCATCCATCCCAGAGCCATGTATGCATCATGATAACAGGAAAAAAAAAAAACGAAAGAAGGGTTATGCTATGGGTTGCGCTAGAGTGAAAATAAGTTGCAAGGGAAAAAAAAACAATGAACGAATAAAAAAAAGGTATGATCCCGTCTCTTCAAGCTACCAAATCAAAACCCTCCGTCTCTATTATATATACGATGGGCCGATCGTTTTCGAGGCTAAAGACCATTGATTGATGATCAGCCAACGACAGCCTTCATGCTCAGGCTCTCCAAGAAGCCTCCTAAATCCTCCTTCTTAACCTCCACGACGCAATGCTCAAAGCTGTCAATCCTCACTCTCGCGTTCGTCTCAGCCACCACATCCTGGAACGCCACACCAAACCGATTCAATCCATAACCTCTGCCACGCTCAATCTCCTCCTCTTCCTCTTCCTCCTCTTCTTCCTCCTCAGACGACGACGTTTCCTCCTCACTCTCTGTAACATCCTCATCCTCCTCATCCTCATATTCATCTCCTTTCCCTTCTTCTTCTCTCTTCTTCCTCTTCTCCTCCAGTTTTAACCTCCTCCTTGCCTCCCTCCGTTCCTGCTTCAACTTCTCCTTCACCTTCCTTCTCTCCTCTTTCTCTTGCTTCAACTTTGCTCTTTTCTTCGCCGCCTCCCGATCCAAAAACGTCGTGTCTGGGCCCCCCCCGCCGCCAGTACCCACGACCACGTACACACCCCGCTTCTCGTCCAGGCTAGCCACCACAAGCGGCGTGCCACGACCACCATGTGCTAGTCTGCCGCCGGTAGCTTCCTTCTCCTGCTCGGCCAACGCCTCGCCGATCCAGAGAGCAAGCTTGGTCAAGGCACCAGGGTGGTTGAACAGCGCTGCGTCGGGGGCAGTGCCCGATTTCACAACACACATGCGGAACGCACGTAGATGGGTAATCTGCTTCTTCTTCAGGATCGTCGTACCCGTGGTAAAGATAGCCTTATGCAAATACTGGGCGGTCGGCAGGCCCGCTTTCAGGGCTTCAATATCTTCCAACGCATCGTATGCCTCCCAGAACCGGGGAAGCCACTCCTCACTGGGATTGCTATCAACCCCAGCGGGGATGACGTCCTGAGGTGATTGTGTCGCCCCCGGCTCAGGAGACGACGACAGCCCAGGAGGCGATTTCCCCACTTCCAGCAAGGCGCCAACCACAACGCCCACATCCTGGGCACTCAGCGTAGCCCGCCAGCCCCAGCTGCGCACAAAGCCCCATCCGTCTTTGGAGCCACCGCGGTCGGGGCCATCTGTATCAATGGTAGGGACGAGCTCGTCCAGGTTATATAGCGAGGCATACTTGAGCAACTTGGTGCGCAGCTCACGCTTGAGCACCATGTCCATGTGAGTGTAGCTCTGCTTGCACTGGACGAGGCTGACGCCCATTTTGGCAAGGAGCTTGTGCAGGCGTTTCAAGCCGGACTCGCTCCAGGTCTTGAGGCGCGAGAAGAGGTAGGGCGAGTGCAACATGCTGTCGTAGAGGCTCCAGTGCCGGATGAGGAGGAACTTGGGCTCGGGAGACAAGCGGATGCTGGTATCTTCGGGGCTGCGGGCTGTGGTTGGGATGATGCCCACGTTCTCGGGTTTCGTGGGGTCGGGAGGGTTTAATCGTCGGACTTCGTCTCGCAGGAGTTGACGTATCCTGGCACCGCGCATGCCCAGCCAGCCAGAACCAGGACGGGACTCGGAGCCTCGGGCTGGAACGGCAATGCCGGCCGACGAACGTCCGTACAGCTCCATGGATGTGACACCTACGATGGCCATCCAGAGCAGGTCATTGTCTTCGCGGCCGAGCTCGGACGCCAGGGAGTATAACATGGACGAGACCGGCTCTGAGTAAGAAGTACCCAGTCGGTAGTATTCTCGTAAGATGTCCTCGTTTTTGCGACGTGACCGCAGAAGTCTCCGTCTCAGGGTTCTCGCCGAGGGTTGTTTGGGTGGTTGCGCAGCACTCGGGGGCTCCAATGGGTCACTAGAGAATATGGGCTCGTCCCGATCTCCTCGCAACGACAGGAGGCTGCGTTGTGCAGGGCGTTGAGGAGAGTCCGGGATAGGGGTTGACTGCGGAAAGTTAGTGACCATTGTTCACAGAAAAGGAGTCAATTGGTCATACCGAGTTGCTTCTCCTCCTTTGCCGAGGCCTGTCTTCGTCGTCACTCTCATCGTCGTCCTCTTCAAAGTCCCACGACTTGCGCTTTTTACCAGCCGGGGGAGCCGGCAAAGTGGGAGGCTCGTCACCACTATTCTCGCTGTCGTTGCTGTCATCATCTTCCTCATCGTCGTCATCACTGTCTCCCAGATCCTCTCCGTCATCCTCGACTTCGGGCATATCTACCAGGGCAAGATAGGCCTCCCGTTCCTTCCCCAGCTCGTCCTCAATATCACCGTCGTCAAAGACAATAATGCCACCTTTACCATGCCGATACGACTGTTCAATCCGACCACCATTAACACCAGGCGGCGATCTCGCAGCAAAAGTCTTCGCCTCTTCCGTCTCAGGCTCGAGCGGGAAACCACCAAACACATTGCTCAGATTCCACGGCCGATGCGAATCAATCACCCAGACCTCAACCCCCGCGTAAGCCTGTGTCTCCAGTCCCTCTGCCCCCTCAACCTCCTCATCTGGCTCCAGCCCCAGTATCGTACCCAAATCCGCCATCCCTCCTACACCCAGACAGACAACCACGCCGCCTGAGCCACCGCGGGTCTCCATCATGGGCGCGACCAGCTCGCGGCCAACGCGCTCGAGGTCGGCATAGCCGGCGACGGGCTGGATCTTGTGCGGGATGTAGTCGTGTTTGAAGAGACGGGTCAAGATGCGGCAGGCGCAGAGCGCGTCGGGCTCTAGGGCGACGAGGATCAGGACGGGAGGGGAGAGCGGGTGCCGCGTGTTGAGGAGGTGGAGGTAGGGCTTGGAGATGAGCGAGCGTGGGAGGTGCATTTTCGCGGGTAGATGCGGCCTATGGCTAGATCTCGAGGAAGACTTAGGCGCGTGAAATGGTCATCGAGGCCGGATTGGTGTGGAATGAGGTCGTCACGGACTCACAGTTGGTCTGGGTTATGAGAAGAGAGAGAGAGCTTAGAGAGAGCAGCAGACGCGCAGCAGAGGTCGCGATGTCGAGGATGCAGCGCTGGCGTTGCCCAAGGGAAAGTGGGATGTCTTTCTAAGCGACTCTCAACTGGACGACGATGATGTTGAAGAACGTGGTATAATCCCGTAAGGAATGGTAAAAATCAAATCGAAAAGTCCACACTTGGGCCCTGATTGTCCAGGGAAATGGTAAACAGTGCGCAGGGAGTGTGGAGCGTGTCTGTTTATGGTAGAAACTCACACACAAGGTGCAAGGGTTGTGAGTGCATGAATTGGAATGGACTTAGATAGAAGCTGAAGACTGGAGAATGTGCAAACAGTGCAAGACGCGCTTTCATTTGGCACGACGCGACGTGGGGTGGGACGGTCTGTCGCGCTTTTGGTTGCGCGTAACCGCGTCGCCCTACGTACGGTAGGTCTTAGAGGGCACACACTGTCCAGTTGCACTGTTCGCTACCTACAGTACTTTGTACAGTTAGACCTGAGAATAACCATCAGACCTATAACAATAGTCTGGCCATAACGGTACGGACAGTGAGAACCATCATTATTCGTATGGGAAAGTGAAAATTCCAAGGTGATTGAGATAAGCGATGTAGTTGCTGCTTAGCCACCTATACAAAATGATAATTATCGCGGTATGTAAAGACCTATATATTCCCTACTGGAGAGCTATCCCTCCTACTCGATTTCGAGGCAAAAAATCCATTCAAATATCTGTACTTTGTATTCCTTCTTCTACAAAGCTTGACTAATTGACGTCTGGGTGTACAGAACAGGGTGCTTTTCATGTTATCGCTATCGGGTATGCTTGCAAATGTATCACCCCTACCAGGTAATTCTTTAGGTTTCGAACATAGTATTGAAACTATAACTAAATTAAAAGAAATGTTAAGAAAAGAAAATCATCAAAAAAGGAAAAGGTGGAGAAGTCTGCGAATAATGATTCCCTGGCTATAACGACATGCACCCTGAGTGACGGACCCTGTCGTTATCCGCAGGTCTAACTGTGCATACGTGCCTGGTCTTACGTAAGTGGCTCGCACGAACCAGACCACCGATCAAGCGATGGGCTTTTGAACATGAAGCTCCACCTGGAATGCGCAGACAAGCTTGGCCAAGTTTGAGAAGTACTTTCCTATACGTATTGGCGAAAGTGCTGCATGGCCTCTTGTTCCTCCTGCCGCGTTTGCCAGCTGTTTTGACTTTTTGCGCCCGTTTGCTTCCCGTTCATGGCACCCCACCACGCTGGCACTGCTGGGGTTCAGCCCCAGCCTACTCGTCCCGCTTTTTATTTTCCCAAGTCAGCGCCCCAGCTTTGCTGTGTTTCCCCACCTTATCGGTCCAGGGTCGTTGGAACGTTCTCAGCAGCTGCCCCTCTTTGTTTGTGTCACCTAAGTACGTACCGCTCGTCCATCGCCCCCTCCTCTGCCCCTCCCCCTCCTCCCGAGCGCGTGGGATGGAGCAGCATCATTTGTCGTTAGATCATCATTTCTTTGACCTGACCGCTTATTTTCTCTTCTCAGGGTTTATCGTATTGCATTTCCGAACCGGGATCGCTCGCTCATTCGTGCACCTCTCGTTTCTTAAGCAGACGCAATAGATGTAACAGACGCCTCTCACGATGTCTGTCAACAATGATCAACCGTGCTCTCTGCTGCGAATGGATAGGAAAAGCAACCGCTATAGAATGTGGCGGCAGCAGCCAGCTCTGAATGTGAACTAGAGAGGACAGTAGCCCCCAATCATACTGGTCCGTCACCATTTGCTTGCATCCCCCGCAGTAACTCGACGCCAGGCTTTCCATTCAAGGTCATGGTGTGAACACACAATACGAAACAACAGAATACAATGACATTACAGTAGGTGAAGCAATGCCGGCCTCGGAGAGACACAGACACGGCCCTAAGTAACTTGATTGATTCCTCCCTTGCACTGCCCCATTCGAGGAATCAAATCCATCCTTGCCCCTCCTCTCCCTCACAGGACAAGGCGTGACATCAGGGTACTGCTACCTTACGTGCTCGAAGTGATGGATGGAGCCTCGCTTTGCTGTATGTTCCGCTCTCATTCCGCGCTTTGAAGCCGCGAGGCAGCATCTAACGGCGGAGTTTATCGTCCACCCCAGTTTTCGTCATTGAAATGGAGCCATTCTGGCCCCTCACATCCTCTCCAGAGGTTCCATCCACAGAGTGCAATTCGGATTCGCTGCCAGTCATCTGTCCACAGTATTACGACCATCAAAAACGTCTCTCGGGGCGCAGGTCCGGCGAATGCGGCGACCTAGCCCCAGACATCTCATGGACCCATTGCGACGGTTCGCCGGTCATGGCATGATTGCGCTTGTGTGGTCACAGGCTGGTAGCCAGTCCATGTTGGTAACGAGCCCATGTATGTAGGTAAACAGTGTAGTGTGTGTGATGTCCATTCTACTTGCCCCGCCTCTCTGTGCTTGCTACTCGATTCTTCTCCCACACACGGCCGGAAGAGATTGAACCGAGCTGTTGTGCCCAGACAGCCCCTCCCGATACCGACGCTCTGGTAGCTGGTAACGCGGCGTGAACTGTTGGCCGCTGTTCCCGTAGCCACCAGGACCCGGCGCTGTGGTCATCGTCCCTCTGAGCCCAAGTCCCCCGCATGGGGTGGCTGGCCGCTGGCGATTGGCGAGGTCTGCCTGTTCGACCTGTGTGCTTGGCTTTTTGTATTTTTTTTTTTTTTCCCTTCTACTTCCCATTTTGCCTGCCGCAACCAGTCCTATGTAGGTAGTGCACCCCACCCCCCGGTTCCTCTTGCGCTGGACATTCGCTCTCCCATGCCGTCCTCCGATAAGCTGGGTCTGCGAGAGAGGGGGGGGTCATCGTGTAGACCAGCCGGCATTTCCATGTAGCTGCAAGTGCACCGGCCGTGTGTCCGCAACCTGGGCATCCGGAACGGGAGGGGTTCAGAGACCAGAGGAAGTGGGGGGGGGGGTGTGTCCCATCTGAAGGGCACCGTGGACAGCTCGGTTTGCGCAGTGCAGCTTTTTGTCACGGGTGCTTCCTCCTCTGCTGGATTGGTCCCTCTGTGCTGGACTCTGGGTTCTAATGATGTTTCCGGGAGAATGGAGTCACGGAGCCTTGGCAGTGGTTCTAATGGTTCTGGGACTGAGATGGATGCACTGTTTGGGACAATTCATCACTGGTGTATTAGATGGACTACCCAGAATGGGGGGCCCTGATGTGTGCCCAGCGCCTTCAGCAAAACGTCGAGGTGCAGAAAATGGCCTCTTCTTATGCAGACGAATGCCACCAGTTTCCCGTGGTACAGCAGGTGTCGGTTCATGATTGGCTCTGTGTCCCCAAGCTGGACATCCACTGCTCCACCCCCTGTGGCTCTCTTAGGCCCAAATCCAAGCAACGAGCCGAACCACTCAAGCACGCAACGTCTCGCTGCTGTGAGCCTGCGAGCCTGTGTCATGCGAGCGAGCTGCTGTCTGCTGCGCGTTGCTTCTTGCCTGGGTAAGAGAGAGAGAGAGAGAGAGTATGTGTGTGTGTGTGTGTGTGGCTGCGATTGTGAGAGAGGTGACTGAAGGAGTTTATGTGGGAATGCTCGAGCCTAGATGTGGGTGTGGACCGAATATCCTGTGGCTTGCCTACCCTGCCTCTTCTCCTCAATCTTGGGTTTCCTCAAGGTTCCCTCCCTACCTCTGGCACGTGTGGGACGCTCGTCCAGTCTCTTCAGATCTTGGTCCTTCTGCTACTGTAGTTCTTGGACTGCTCGGGGGTTCCTGGGCAGAGCATCCTTTGGGGGGTCGACTACGCTAAGCTCTCCTGAGCCATCTCCCATCCCCATCTAACGGCCCATTTACGGCTCCATTTACTCCATCGTCGCGCCTGGAAGATTGCCGCCTTGCCTTGCCTTGCTTACACGCTTTACTTTTCTCCTCTTTGCCTTCGATACACAACAACCTGGCTCACCTCGGGTAGTTCCCCTTTTTGCCCGTTTGGTTGCCATGACTGGCACCCTGTGACCGAGCTCGACGGAGCTCGTCCAACGCACCTCCAGAGGGTCAGAGGGTCTGCTCCGTCAAGTCTCCAGTTTCCAGCTAAAACTCAGAACAAGGTCCGCCGGCCTGCCACGCAGTCCAAATCACTCACCAGAGTGTGCTTTTAGCTTCGTCGCTCACTCTCTGGCATGGAACTGTCGCGATCACTCAAAGTCGCTTGTTTGGCACCGCCATCTTGGGGGTGGGCCCTCTGCTTGCCTTGGTTGCGTTGATCTCTGAGCTTTAGAATTCTCTTATTTACTCTGTCCTGTCCTCGCCCGGCCCGCGCTCTCATCTCTGTTCGCAGAACTCATCTGGTGTCTGTTGTTGTCATTGCGCAAACACAGTGCCACTTCCTCGCCCCTCTTTTCTGCCAATAAACCCAGGACTCACATCTGTTATTTGAGCTGCATATTCTTTGTCCCCTTGCTGGACCGCTTTCTGTCAAACTCAAGCCCCGTCGACGTCATAGCCAAGCCCAGTGACTACCGCCCCTTCCAAGCCGTGGTCTGAGCTGTGAATGTCCACAAATCCAAACAATCATCCCACAAACATGGATGAAAACAACTTCATTGAGCCTCTTACAGAAACCGAAACCGAAGACGACGTCAGCAATGCCGAGATGCCCGTTGGGGCACGCGAGATCACCTCGGACTATGACCCAAGCGACACGGATACCAGGTTTGGGTCTTTGACATCGAGTGTAAATGGTCATGTATGGGAATATGGAAGGTTGGTTTGGTTCGGGAAGGAATCGCTTCTTCTTCATAAGAGCATAGCAAACTGACTCTTGCTCCACAGACGCTACCATGCCTTCCGGTCGGGGAGATATTGCATCCCCAATGATGAGGGTGAGGAAATTAGGGAGAAAGTCCAGCATGATATGATGAAGGAGCTGCTGGACGGCAGGCTGTTTCTTGCGCCGATTGGTGACAACCCTCAGAAAATCATTGATCTAGGGACTGGATTCGGCCAGTGGACTATTGAGGGTATGCTTGAGTTCAATCTCCCCGGGGGCCGAACCCTGACTAATCTATAACCTCAGTTGGCGAGCTTTTCCCCGGCGCCCATGTGACGGGTATTGATCTGTCACCTGTGCAGCCCAGATGGGTGCCACCAAACGTGCACTTTGTTATCGATGATATCGAGGATGATTGGGTGCACGACAATGACTATGACTTTGCACACATCCGGTTTGTGAACACGGTCCTCAAAGATAATGAGACTCTGCTACGCAACGTTCTACAGTAGGCATTCTCTGGAGCCTTTCTCTATTGAATGATAACTGGGCTGACGGCACTCTCATCATCAAGAAATCTCAGACCTGGTGGCTGGATCGAAATCCAGGATATCGTCCCGCGAGTGTTGTCAGATGATGGAACCGTGACTCCGGAGCACGGAGTCACCAAATTCTACAGTCTACTGGACCCTATACTACGAGAGCACTATGGATACAACATCTTCATTGTGGAGCAAATCCCCGACATGCTGCGCAATCTGGGCTTTGTCAATGTACAACAGAGGGTGTATCGCGTTCCGCTGGGCGAATGGGCCAGGGACAGGAGGCTACGCATCATCGGAGGATTCCTCCGCGAGATCTTGCTTGAATTCTTCAACACAATGGTGTCTCGGCCGATGGTCGAATCCGGTACCCCTAGGCCTGATGTCGAGGAGGCCTTGAGGCAGGCAACGATCGATGCTCACAATAAGAGGATTCATGCATATATGACAATCCATTTCATATTTGCTCAGAAACCGGAGATTTGAGGGGGAAGGCGTGCCAGGGTTTGCGCTGGGTCGGATCTGTGCTCGGGGAGTTAGGGGATTCAAGCTTTTAGACGTTTGGTATGCTTTGATTCAAGAGGCATGGCATGTTCACCACATCGTTGGCGGAGCGTGATAGAGGCTGTTTGGCAATTTCTACATAGGTAACAGCAATGTATACCTACCTGAAGGCTAAAAAGGGGGGGGGGTTATCTCGACAAGCCGTTCTGACTGCATGTTCAACCCCTCATCAGTTACCCGTGTCTTTTCCGCCCGCTCGGGTTGTTGGTCCTTGTGCCTGGAAAAAATGCCGAGCGGAATGGAAGCCGAGTCTCACCTCAACAGCCCCTATATTGCTGCGAATGGCCCGCACTCCCTGCGAGGAACGGCCATGTTGGTGTCCCTTCTCAATCAGCCACTTTACCCCTCGCTCTAGGTACCATTGACTGATAGCGGCTGGTCTTTGCTTCCATCGTTTTGATCGGAATCACTGAAACAGAGCGTTGCATCCACCTAACATAGCCTGCAGATGGATCCCTGGGCGATGCTGCACGTCAGGGTCGTTGTCTTTCCGATTAGCCCCACGGATAAGGAACTTGCTTGAGCATGACCATAGGACATTGTTGTTCACAGCAGTGTCCCTGCTTGCTTGCCTGCTTGCTGGTTCTGCAATACTCTGACGAAATATCAATTCATCAGCGTTGAGTAAACGCTCTGCCATTCCGTTTACATTGACTACCAGCATCTGCAATGCACGCGCGACTATGGTTGCCATAATATCCCTCACATTGACATTGCATAGCATGAAAAAGAAGGGAGTAGAGAAACAACAAACCCGAGTTTGCTTCTGCTTTGCATTCTACATAGTCTGGCATCTCCTGATCTTTCTCCTGCCCCGCTGCCTCGCCCCGCTGCCCGGTCGACTGGGGCCGGCTGGACGGGCGCCGGAAGATGAACATGCCACTGTGTACGTACTACCTCAGGCTACCGACCTTCAGGGTTCCTAAGACACAGCCGTCGGGGTGGCGTTGTCTTCATGGACTGGTATCACGTAGCCAAGCTCCGATGCCACGAAGGCTGTATAACCGTAATGACCTTGTCATTGTGTCAGAGTGTAGCGTTGTACTGATGTAAATGATTTGTCGGAGGGTTGGACTTAGTGTTTGACAGCATCTGTTTTACGTGAAGTGAGTTTCAGGGGTTGAGTTGAGTGATAGGAATTATGGAGAGTTCAGGTTTTTCGGGCCTTTCTGATCTCTGGTGATGGACTTCGTAGATGCTGTTTGCATGGAGCACATTGATTGCGAGGCTATTGGTCTCATAGCAGCGTCTCCCTATGGATGAGGGATAAGGAAGTCGAAGATGTGTCGATCGGCAGGAACAGTGGAACAGCTGGTCTATCGAATGTTAGCGGACAATTTCTTGGCTCCAGTTGTCGTGGGGAACCTGGGAAATTCCTACCCCAACAACTCATCAGCCTGTTAACCGATCATTTGAAGCATCATTGTTTAGCCTCTCTTCCAGCTGTATTTTGGCAAGCATTTATCATCTCTTTGTTTACATTCCTTCTGAACTTTTCTCGGCCAGTTGAAACTGGCTTAGCATGCTAGCAATAAACGGCCCAGAGGAACTGGTGCCCCACAGAGTATATCTCATCCGACTTTTCCCACTCACTCAAACTTCTGATCCTGCATAACTTCTATAGCTATGGAGATCGAAGACTGTATCGATCTGTTGATAGTACACTGTTCTTCAGCAATCAAACAGATCCTCTCAGAATGTGCTGACAGCCTGGAAAACGACTCCGCCAACAAACCCGTGTTGGTGAGCTGCTCCGAACCTATGGTTGAGCTCCTGCAACGACAGGCTCTACAGCTCCGAAGCATATACGAAAGCCAGCCAAAAACTGACACCGAAAAGGTTTCAATTAATTATGGCTTACTAAGGAAGCGGCTCGATGATTTGATCGAAGACTCCTACACTCAGTTTTACGCTTTCCCATTTCACGAAGTCCCAGTTTGCTGGCGGCAGTTGTATACTGATGCCAGCATTCTCAAGTTTTCTTTGCTGTTCTCTCAGTGGCAGCCGGTCATCAGCATCTTGACTGAGGGCAAGCGGGGATCCGTTGCTCAAGAAGACGAAGAGAAACTGAACGAGATGATTCAAGTCTTGGACCTGGCTCTCATCCTTGCAGGTGCAGCTGGAGAGAGGCGAGGAAGGCCGTGGATAGACAAGGCTCTACTAATGCTAGAGAATCTTTGGTTGGCAGTCTCCTCCCCATCACAAGCTTCAAAGGAGCCGTACGATGCTGCAGAAAATGGAGAGACACCTCCAGCCAAGAAAGCGAGGATGTCTGCCCCGAACTCTTGGCATAACACTCCGTCCTTTTCGCACCACGAGCCCTTTACTCCGCCTGTGAAGAACCCAATTAGACGGGTACATGCTCTCTCACTAGAGGAGTTCCAGACTTATCTCAACATGCCCCCGGAAGACCCAAGTTACAAGTCTCCTCTCCCTCTCGTTATCACAGGCTTGACAGATGACTGGCCAGCACGCACAACCAATCCATGGAAAAAGCCAGCGTACCTGCTGTCACGAACCTTTCAAGGCCGGCGGCTTGTACCTGTGGAGCTGGGGCGTAGCTATGTTGATGCTGGATGGACACAGCAGCTGATGAAGTTTGGACAGTTTCTTGATGACTATGTCATCAATGCTGGGAGGGAGTGTAAGGAAGAGGGAAAGCCGACGGGGTATCTGGCGCAGCATCAGCTGTTTTTACAGATACCGCAACTGAGGAACGACATACTAATTCCGGATCTCTGCTATACAGTCCCTCCGAAGCATCCTCTTTGGCATTCCCATGGTCAGCTAACGTCCCAGCCAGCAAAGGTCGGGTCAGACTCTGAAGACGACGAAGCCATGGACGACACAGTCTTCCCCCAGCTCAATGCCTGGTTTGGACCCCCGCAAACAATCACTCCTCTTCACACAGACCCCTACCACAACCTCCTTGTCCAGGTAGTCGGCCGCAAGTACCTGCGACTGTATCCATCTTGGCTATCAGGAACACATCCAAATGAAAAGGGAGGTGGTCCTATGCATGCACGCGGCAATGAAGGAGGTATCAACATGGGCAACACAAGCCGGGTCGATATTGGGGTGTTGGAGGGATGGGACTCTCCCCCTTCGACCCCGATAGCCACTTCAGAGGAGGGAAGCAAAGAGGGGAGCAGTGAAGTCAATGAAGAGGAGGAAGATGAGTTGGAAGAGGGATGGGAGGAAGAGTTTAGGAAGCTGCCGTACTGGGATTGTATCTTGGAAGAGGGGGATACATTGTACATTCCGGTGGGGTGGTGGCACTATGTCAGGAGTTTGAGTGTGAGCTTCAGTGTGAGTTTTTGGTGGAATTGAGTATAGCAGATTGGATTTACCTTTCAAGTCTCTTGCTATCGGAAATTGTCCAAGCAGAAGAGTTTGGGTCCTTACAAGCTTTCCCATGGGGTCAATGATAATGTCTGGAACTGGGAATATCGGACAGAGAACGTTGAGTTTAAGTCCTGAAGCATGGCAGATACTGTCGATGCTATATCAGATAATTTTCAAAGCTATCATCAGGTCTGTAGAGATGGATACATCAAATTATCGTCCATCAAGCCCTCTCTTCCACACAAGAGCATCCAGTGCGAGCGTCCCTCCAGCACAGATCGGAGCTATACTCGATCGGGTATGGTGTAGCGGTAACATCGTTGACTCTCACTTCTCAGAAGTGAATGATCTCAACAGCCCCGGGTTCGACTCCCGGTATCCGAGCAAAGATGTTCACTTTTTTTCCCCTCACTCTTTTCCTAGAGTCTTCCCGAGGAGTTCCCTTTGTTCTTCTTCTTGAGGTGCTAACGCTGTCTTGTCGCGACTTTTCCAATATTTGAGTCTTGATTCTTTTATCCCGAGTGTCAGCCAATCGGAGACGGGCGCAATCTCCCAAAACGGTATGATGGTGGGGTCCAACAGGGGTCAGCTTCCAGCAATAATCTCCTGTGACGTTGGTGTTCCCGAGGAAGCTCTAAAGCCAAAAAGAACACATGTCGAACTTCCACCTTTCCTATCTCACCACCACCCCCAACGACTCTCACCTAATGTTCTGACGCCTCCGTCCTCCGATGCGAATACCTAGGTGATCTACCCCTCCTCCGAATCACCTTCCCAAACAACCATGCATCATCCCTTCCGGCGCCAAACCTAGCAGCACCCACAGCCATGACCTCGACGTCGAACTCGACCCGGTCTTCCTCTCCCTTATCGAACGGCCTCCCAACGACCCTCTCCCGCAACGAGGCTCTCTCCTTAGCGACAGTCACCGCGGCATGCGTCGCCGTGCTAGTCAACGTCTTCCGAGAGCCAGAGCCCTCACCACTGATCGCATCACTGGCGTTGAGCGGGCTAGCCTTTGTCGCAGCCTTTGCGCTGATCCGTTGGCTGGGCCCGACCTTCCTGCGCGCGGGCATCAAGGGCGCCGACCTGAGCAAGCGCGTTCGTCGTGAGCTGCCCGAGTGCATGGGTGGCGTGTGTGCCGTGGTGTACCTCTTGGCAGTGATTGTGTTCATTCCGTTTCCGTTTTATAAAGATATCGTGGCTGCGACGAGTGGCGGCGGGAATAAGGATGTGGTGTTGCCTGTCGAACATGTGCAGAGGGGACGGTTTTTGCATCGGTTTCCGCATAGCAAGGTATGTTGACGTTGGAAAGCGGACTTATATCGGGGGATGGAGATAAATGGGTTGGAATGATGGCTGACTCGTAATCTACAGCTTGCGTCGTACCTTTCTGCTATCATCTCGCTCCAGTCGATCGCTCTCCTCGGAATCGGCGATGACCTGTTCGATATCCGTTGGCGCCACAAGTTCTTCATCCCCGCTTTCGCTGCTATCCCGTTGCTGGTAGTCTACTTTGTGGACTTCGGCGTTACCTCTGTCGTCATACCTATTCAGCTCCAGCCATACCTGGGCGAGTTGCTTGACCTCGGCGCGCTGTACTACGTCTACATGGCCGCCGTGGCCATCTTCAGCCCGAACAGCATCAACATCCTGGCCGGTATCAACGGTATCGAGGTCGCCCAGTCCATCGTCATCGCCCTTCTACTCTCCCTAAATGACTGTCTCTACCTGCTAACCCCCTATCCACACCCGGCGACGGACTCTCACCTCTTCTCTCTCTACTTCCTCCTTCCCTTCCTAGGCGTCTCTCTAGCCCTGCTTTACCACAACTGGTACCCCGCGCGCGTCTTCGTCGGCGACACCTACTGCTACTTCGCAGGCATGGTCTTTGTCGTCGTCAGCATCCTAGGCCACTTCAGTAAGACGTTGGTGCTGCTACTGGTGCCGCAAATCTTCAACTTCCTCTACTCAACACCGCAGCTCTTCGGTCTGGTCCCCTGCCCACGCCACCGCCTGCCCCGTTTCAATGCCCGCACCAACCTGCTGGAGCCCAGCGTCACCCAGTGGACGCCCGATCACCAGCCCAAGGCGCCTATCGCCTGGGTGCTGCGCCTGTTGGGTCGGCTACGGCTGCTGCGGGTCACACTCGATGACGAGGACCGGTTTGTGGAGACGAGTAACTTTACGCTGCTCAACCTCTGGTTGGTCTGGAGGGGCCCGCTGCGTGAGGACCGCCTGGCGCTCGAGATCACGGTGCTGCAGGCGGCTCTGGGACTGTTTGGTCTGTTTGTACGCCATCGGCTGGCGCTGCTTGTGTTTAAGGCGGATAATTGGAGCTTGGGTTTTAATGTATAAGTCCACCTACTGTCTAATAAAACGCTCTCAATGTTTGTCTTGACATATCCCAGGCAACCTTTGAGCCTGATGACATGGATCCTGGGCAACTACCAACAGCATATAGCCTGGTTAGGAGGCCTGCGATTTGCCTGCATTTCGGGATCTATTGTTGACGATGATTGGTCGATTTCCCAACGCCACTGTTTCCGCTTGGATGCATGATGCTACCTTCATGCTTCGGCCAGCATTATCAACACAGTGCTTGAGTAGATGGCATTTTACTATCAGAGATTTCTGTTGTTGAAAACCAGGCGAGTGGTTTCGGATAGAGCTCTCAAGGCCAGATCTAAACTGTCGGAGCGGGTCTTCTGGTGGGCCAAGTCGCTAATAAAGTGACAGTTGGCTGTGGCAAACAAGGGTATCTCGTAGACGTCGCTAAGAGTTTGTAAAGTATTGGTCCATTAACCGCCAGTCTACACAGTACCGCGAAACAGCGACACATCTGGGGCAACCAACCCTCGGTTAACCTGTGGGTAGAGACACCTATGCCCCGGCCAGCTATGAAACCTCCATATTTTGTTGCAGGGCCCTGAATCTACCTCGAAGTCCTTGAGCATTAGGCGCAAATGACGACTTGAGATTTGTACCTATGTTCTCTCTTGCCAAGCCTGCCAACCCTCTCAGTCTTCATCATGCTCCGTTCTCCCTATCAGTCTTTAACAATGTCTTCAATAACACAATTGGACGACCTACGCTCCAGTCAAGAGGGCACTGTTAAGGACCAGGCGGAAGAAGAGCTACTCTCAGGCAACAAGAAGCCCTTCAACTATGAAGGTTTCCCATGGTTCGGCGTACTGTGGCGCTTTGGCTGCTCTGTCCTTTTCAGCCTCTTGGTTCTGGATGTTCTCTATGTGTTCAGCGGTTGGGATCATTTGAAGACATGGGACAGACGGTTGTTCAACGCCATCACCATCATGCTTTCATCGCTGGTCAGCTTATCGGTCGGTTCGCTCCTGTCGTTGCTAGGCGCGACTCTCCGTTGGCCGATCCTAGCATCGCGTCCTCACACACCACGCGAAGTTGACATGATCTTGGGCATGAGTTGCCCCTCGCTAGCAGCCAAAATCATCTGGCATCACTGCTGGCGTCAAAAAAAACTTTCACGCACAACGTTGATCATATCCATTTACCTCCTTGTCAACATCTTCGGCCGTCTGAGTGTTGCTATATTTGGTCTCACATACAATCTCAACGACACTGTCCTCACTGAGTACCCGGTCATGGTAAACGATTTCGGCTTCAAAGATT
This sequence comes from Thermochaetoides thermophila DSM 1495, assembly GCF_000221225.1. NCBI lineage: Eukaryota > Fungi > Ascomycota > Sordariomycetes > Sordariales > Chaetomiaceae > Thermochaetoides > Thermochaetoides thermophila. The sequence goes on from NW_006383032.1 coordinate 3,514,734, forward strand.
GGATAGGCACACACTGGTTAGGGATAACTGTTGATCTCCGTAAGTGATGTTCGGATGAGAAAAGTGTCACCCGTCTAAGGACAGGTGCTAACAACACGTCCTGCATTAGAAAAAATGAAGAACATTGCAGTTATAGGGCTGAGAGATGTTGACACTTTCCTCCACCCTAATCACCCTGAGACTTTCAACAGGAAAAACATCAGTGGACATGGCTTGGATCGGAGTGTCGATGGACGAACTGTTACTTATACATACGGTGCCCGAGAGTATCGTGGATCCGAGGCATATTCATCCTCTGAGAGGATATTCCGCAGCTCTTCGACCTGCATCGCTCGAAACTATTGGAATGGGACAGTCTGGGAAGATGGGAAGCTTGTGGGAAAACTCCCTGGTAAGTTGAACAACTTGAAGCTCAAACCCCTTCCAGCTGGCTGATTACTTACACGCTTTATCCAAGACGATCCATCTGAAGTGCCCCCGCCAGATGATCCTAAGCATATCCATATCATGGATGGCTTGATCAAGGCAGGATTGCTCAACCTTGCTGCGCAACTGAGGTATCGGTATATTTGGACTGTTGATTATCATGAAGGTTCTCCGGTCCACGCTGACGATACGTACTGTATTCGAAGCTGTAAGAGGCTCGGCTTTTTGCGAGAAGCTCAAACAGTTCCTGGAAATGTGGCTGACGATGCCATAAAGATTTAGCCGCTATAAATAGTCGCAATTTAAATGACACTATCCTGCGCAAAAACACGACGATATACGAGTGCAGAACCTGCCTTACAGACGGGAACGGCCGACCTGGCATGCCACAGAATGTGTTCTTCAACTACCCAGCAGAAAACAGCACATATGCTTCCAGAGTTCTCCTCAGCTTTCCTGCGCAAGACGACAGGCTTTACGATTACGGACAGGGATCATTCAACGCTAAACTATACAAAGATCAAGCATTTTACAACTTCACATTGGATCTGGCCGATGATTGCTATGCCCCGTCCTTTATATCGGACATGACAGACGATTGGTACGCCAATCTGGATTTCAACGGGTATGAGGTATCAGCGGCAAATATAATGGCTCGGGTCCCAATCTTGACACTTATAGGCGCTGAGAAAATTCTGCCGCGCGTAACACTGCTAAAGGGGGCGACTGAGCAGCACACAGTTGTTTCAACCTTGGACGTCAAATGGGGGCGTGCAGCTACCACACTGGCTGCTCTCACTGCCGGTCAAGCAATAGCTGTGGTGATAGCTTGGTTCGCGTCGAGAGGTATTCTCCTGAGGGACCACGACAGTTTCTTGTCTATCGGCCGTATATTCCGCACTGCGATGACTAAAATTGAGGGTACACCCGAGGGAGGAAGCTTGGCCTCTGGTCGTCAACTCGCTGACGCTATCCAGAAGAGTGCTTATCCTCCAGGAAAGATTCGCTATGGCACGAGGAAGAAAATGGACTGGTATGAATTGGATTTATGGGATGATGTGGATTATTTCTTCCCTGATCCTGGGCAGGCGAAGTACAAGTAGGACATGAGCGACGATACGGGTTTGTAAATCACTATAAACAATTATAAGAAAAGTGAATGTGTAATTTTTGATCATTTATGATGGAACATAGATGCCGTTCATCTCGTGCTCCTAGTTACTAAACTCGTCAGCTGATATAATTCGATGATGCATTTGCTGACAGCACTTTAGGGGCACGGAAAATCGCAGCTGGGAAGAAGTTGTAACTTACAAGTGGTAACTACGGTAGACGGAACCTGAGAGGAACAGATTCCACGTACATGTCCTGAAAACGGTAAGACCTTACGGTAAGTTACACTTACTTACTTACCTATGGTGCGAATGCCCAGGCTGTCAAGCCCCTGGCCCCTGCAGCCAGACCGCGTCAAGTGCATGGCTAGAACGTTGGAAGTGGCCACCTCGACCTCTGCGCGTTCCCGGCGCTCGCACATCCCTTTGAAGTACATACACTTGCAATTCGACTCCCTCGTAGCCACCACGCACTGCAGCCCTGATATTTCTTTCCAGATACGTTCACCATGACGCCTACAAAATCAGCCTCCGAGAAAGATATCTACTCAGTCATTCTTCCCACTTTCAATGAGCGCCAGAATCTCCCGATCGTCACCTGGCTTTTGAACCGCACCTTCACAGAGCAGTATGTTTCCGCCTACGACCGACTCTTTTCTCTTAACCGAAGAACAAGCCTAGAAATCTAACATACCATCTATATCCTAGCAATATCGATTGGGAACTCGTTATTGTTGACGATGGCTCACCTGACGGCACGCAAGATGTCGCCCGGCAACTAGTCAAGGTTTATCACCCACATGTCCAGCTCCAAACTCGGACTGGGAAACTCGGCTTGGGCACAGCCTACGTACATGGTCTGAAGTTTGCGCGCGGAAATTTCATTATCATCATGGATGCCGACTTCAGCCATCACCCCAAGTTCATCCCTCAGATGATCGCACGCCAGAAGGAGTGCGATTATGACATCGTCACCGGCACCCGTTATGCTGGTAATGGTGGAGTTTACGGCTGGGATCTTAAGCGCAAGCTCACCAGTAAGGGTGCAAATATCTTTGCGGATACCCTATTGCGGCCCGGCGTCAGCGATCTTACTGGAAGCTTCCGGCTGTACAAGAGGAGCGTGTTAGAGAAGCTGTTTGAGAGTACTGACGTCCGGGGTTTCACAATGCAGATGGCTCTGGCAGTGACGGCCAAGGCTAAGGGTTTCACGATTGCGGAGGTACCGATTTCGTTCGTGGACCGGGTGTATGGTGACAGCAAGCTTGGTGGTGAGGAGATTGTTGAGTATGCAAAGGGTGTCCTTAAGCTCTGGTGGCAGTTCTGAGGGTTATAGCGATATCTAATATATCTGCCAGCCAGTACCCGTAAGTCAATAGTTGATTGACTTGCTTCATGATTGCTTGCATGCCGGTGTCGGGACCAGGGTATGTAACAGCCTGGGTTCGGGTTTCGACCGTAGGTTGTCGATGGCTCCACTCCGAACCCTGGTATCTACAGACGCGCTACCCCTCTTCATTGTTTGGAGGAACTGGAGAAAATATATGCTGTTGTCTTTGTACCAGTAAGGTCTTTGGGTCGTTTTTAGGCGTTGTGGTGAATATCAGCTATATACAAGACCATAATCCTTAAGATTAGGAAGCCTCTTTGCTCAGCGTTTAGATATTCCTTCCTCCCGTCACACTGATGGTTTGTCCCGAGATATACGAGCTCAGGGGTGACGCGATCGCCAACACAGCGCTCGCAGCTTCAGTTGCAGTACCTGGTCTCCCTAGCGGTATATCGGCATACTTCACACCTCCGGCATTCGCCTGCTGAGCCTTCTTTTGCTTTGACGGAATCCCCAGAGCTACCTTCTCGCCAGCGACCTCGATGAAAGCTCCAGCTTCTTTATCAGCGGTCAACCGGGTGGCAATGTGGCCGAAGGCAATGGTATTGGCGCGCACACCAAATTGAGGGCCCCATTCCTTTGCAATAGTTTTGGTAAGACCAACAACACCGGCTTTGGCCAGGGCGTAGTTAGCTTGGCCCGCGTTGCCATGCAGGCCGGATGTCGAGCTGATATTGATGATATTCCGTGGCTCCCCGTCCTTCACTCGGAAATAAGGAGCTGCCTCCCGCACCAACTTGAAGGGTACTGTTGCATGGAGAGCCAAGATGGTGTCCCATTGTTTATCAGTCATCTGGAGGGGTGTTAGCGCTCGGGGTCTGTCGTTTTCGGAGGGAATAAAACAAGTGTAGGCACCTTATGAATGACACCATCCCAGGTAAAGCCGGCATTGTTAACGATGATATGAATCTTGCCATTCCCAAATTCAGCGGCCTTCTTGACCAGTTCCTTGATATGGTTGTCATCAAGCATGTCGCCTGCCACCGCGATGGCTTTTCCCCCGCTGGCCCGAATCGTATCTACTACCTCCTGAGTCTTTTTGGCATCGATATCTGTGACGACAACCTTGGCACCCTCATTTGCAAAGAGTCGGGCGCACTCGGCACCAATTCCCTGTCCAGACCCTGTGATGATGGCTACCTGCCCGTATAAGAGGCCCTTGGGGTAGTTGAGTTGTCGTGCAATCTGACCGATTCTCTCTGCCATGACATCTGAAGTGAGAGTGGTTTTTGAGAAGGAAGAGGATAGGAACATGGAAGACGCAAGTATTGCGCTTACAGTTTACTCTCTCGTAGAAATAGCATCTATGATATATCCGAACACTGGCTATGGCTCTGGGGATGCCGAGGTTCAACCCCGGCTTGCAGCGGCTCCATACCCCACATCCCCGCGGCCCCGCCTCGGGATCGGCTTTGGGTCAGGCCTGCATACACTGTAAACTGTATTTTGTTCTTCGGGCCACTGAGTATAGGTGCATATGGTGTTGTAACACAGCCTTGTTGCAGTCAAGATTTACCTGCTATTGTTTTAGTGAGTCTGTCCTTGTCCCCTTGAACGATTTCATTGCCTGTTGCCATGTGTTCTCCCTGAAAACTCCAATTGCAGAGTCTGGGCGACAACAGCTTCTTGAGAGAACCAAGGTAGTTGTTGGTCAACCTTACCATGTACTTGATGCGCTCTGTTGATCTCCAATAACCGCCGCAGCATACCATAGAGGAGCGCTGTGCACAAGCAGGTCATCTGGGTGAAATGCCGTTCTTTGGACAGCTACGCTGTTGTTTATTTGTTTCCTTTTCAGGGTAGTATGAACTTGGATATAGTTCAGATGATCGCTTTTTGAGCCCACTTCTCGTGGTGTAGTTGTACCCTCGATTGATATGCATCGATTGCACATGACAGAGACCCAAGAAAATCATACGTATCAGTAAGAATTTTAATTTAATTTATCTCACAGCCGTCAATGTCAACTTCTCCAAAATGTCAAACAAGCTAGAATGAACTGAATGGGTTAGTGGGCCCAACGGTTGCGGGACCAGGAAGCTGCAACTGCGGGGTCTGGGCGTTCCCCGCATGGCCCGAATCTGAGATCCGATTCAATTCGAAAACAACAAAAGAACAATGCATGGAAGGGATGGAAGAGCCGACAGAGACCGGAGGGGGTCGAGAGGACCAAGGGCTCAGTTCTCGCGGCTGAGGCCTGTCGAACTCGACCCTCTTGCAGAATTTGGGTTGCCTTCGAAAGGAGAGAAAAGGTTGGTACCTAGAGGTCTTGAGCTGTCGTGGTCTTGGTTGACGTCTGATATTGTGTAGGCTCCTCAACCTGAAAACTCAGGAAACATATTACAGCAGAATAGTTGAGCGCTATCTCTCCTTTTGCACCGACGCAGGAGACCGTGATGAACTTCGAAAGCAATTTGCTTCGTTGAGTCTCGCTGACTCCCCTCCTTCGGTCCCATCGGTACCTGCAATCCCATCTCATCGTCAACAGTCCTCTCTATTGTCACAGGACTCACTGGTGACTCCGGGAACCGACTCCACAAGCTATTCCTCTTCTCATATTCCTGTCCCGAAGGACCCAAAAGCCAACCTCTCCCAAATCCTTTCCGCCCTGCGCAAGCTCCGCGAAGCTCTAGTCGCTACCCGTCGCCACGATGCATTCGCAGCTCAAGTTTTCCTCTTCGCAGCTCGCGTCGGCGTGCTCGTCGGCTCTTATGAAACGTATCTCCCGGCTCTCCTATACCTATTGCGAAGGCTGAGCCACTACACAATTCCCGACACGCGCGACAAAGCTTCGTTGCTCACGACCGCCGAGCTCCGTGAATGCGCTACCTATCTCGTCCTCGACGCCGCCTGCCGCAGGGACGATCTTGCCGAAGCTTATGCGTTGCGACACACTTACCGCTCGGCACTTCGTTTTCCCTCCGAAGTTTCTCCCGCCAAAGTTATTGGATTTGACAGACACGACGCCCTTGACGCTGTGCTGCATGCCCTAACCCACGACAACTGGATTTTATTTCGGCGGGTAAAGCTCTCTGTGGATGGGCCACGCGCAAGGCTGATGGAGTTCGCTGAGGCGCGGATGCGGTCACACACGCTCAAGGCGTTCGGCCGGGCATATCTCAACTTGCCTCTCAACGTGCTTGAGGAGCAAGTTGGAAAGAAGTGGGAAGAGTTGAGGAGTGAGGACGGTGTTGGATGGGAGTTAGAAGGGGAGCGGTCCTCGGAGAATGCCAAAGTGATTATTCGAAGTGTCAGAGCTCGCTGAGGAGCGCTTATAATCGTCTGCGGACTGGTTTATGCTTGTCTCCGAGCATGTTTGGGCATGGGTCACAAGAGGGCTTGCTTGAGAAGGTTTGTGGCATGGTTGCCACACCATGCTTACAGTACAATTTGGTCCTGCTCAATTCTCTTACACTGTTTATCCCGAGCTGTTTGCCCGGTTGTAATTCTAGAATAGGTTTTAGCATGCTCCGCGCAGTCTCGCATAAGCCTATCTCACATAAGGATGTGGATTGACTTATACAGTATTCGGCTTGAGCCTGGATATTTCAAGGTCAGAAACCCCTGAAGCTTCAGTACCCAAGAGAAATGCGGGAGATTGTATCGTGATCTATTCTTTTCATTACTACTTATATTAGAATATTCCTCCAGACTTGAAGATTATTGTCTCATCACTTGACGGTAGGTGCTGTACAAAGATATGTGGCACCCAAGCAATAACATCGATGCCATACATCAAAGCACATCTATTGATCCGACCCCAAGCATAATACAATCCACTCCACCTCCCAGGGATTTTCGGGGCTTCATACCCGCTGAAAGTACCAACAGGCATTTGGTTTAGAGAAGGGCGACAGCAGCCATAATGCCGCCGACGGCACCGAGGCCGACGGCCGCAGCCGTAGGGCGCGGACCCATGTTGTCGGATGCAGTAGAACTGCTAGCAGCATCAGCTGTGGCACTGGTCGTAGCCGAGGGAGATGATGTAATAGGGCCGGTAGTGGTGCCCGTGGTTGACTGGCTGCTAGCTGACTGGGTTTGAACAGCAGCGGTGCTGCAGGAGGGAGCAGTCGGCAGATCGCTCACTTTGAAAGCGCTGCAGAGCTGTTAAAGCGGCTGTCAGTAAGGCTGTAGTGCATAGAAAAAATTGCATAGTTGGAAACTCACAGAGTTCGCGAAAATGACAGCAGCAGTCTGGGCAGCATCATCGCAGACACCGATCAGGCAGCATGAAATATCCCCGATGAAGCTCTTGTTGGCACAGATGCAGGCAGGGTCCGAGCCGCAGTTGCCAATGCCTTCCTGCAGGAACTTGTTCGCGCAATCTTGCTGTACACAGTATATAATGTTAGAGATCCGTGTGTTTAGTTGTTTTAGTTTTGAATAAAGTAAACAGATTTGGTATCGCATACCGCGCAAGCAGGAAGAGTGGGCTGGGCGTCCTGAGCGAGGGCGGCACCAGCGAGGCCAAGAGCGACGAGAGCAGCGGAAAGCTTCATTGTTGCAGTGGCTGAACGTGATGATTGTTGATTCAGCAATTGGGAGATTGTCAATGGGCTGTCACTTCTGGCAGATGGGATCGAAGGACAACGGAATGGTGACGCGGAGATGGGAAGGCACTAGGCCTTTAATGTGCTTTCGAAGAGGCAACCCCCTTACCGTCTACAACAACGTTCCCCCCACAAATGCTCTGGCCTTTGGATGCCAGGCCGCCAATGAGAGAGGGTGGTGGCTCACCTTGCGGGCTCCTACCAGGGCTGCGACGGAACTAGCAGCCTGGTCCCGGCTGATGATTGGGCCCAGAGTTGGACAGGCATTGCTGAGGTGGTGGAGTGGAGAGTTCCTGCCGTTCCTGTCATATCCCAGCCCAACCAAACCTCGTCAGACTGACCGATTATAGACCCGGTTATGATATAATACAGAAACACTGGTATTGAACACGATCGTGCCGAGTCTTAAAACCATTGCAGCGGCAGTTATGTAGCTGTGTTCTCTGGCCGATTATTGCCTCGGTTTGTTTGAGTCAACCAGCTTGCCTGACTACCTGCCGTGTTGAGGTGGGATGACACTGTGACTGCCTAACTGTTGATATTCCCAATGTTTTTGACCATCTTATCTGTGTTTGGGAAATTGATCGCAAGAAAATAAATGGGATTGTACATAAGCAGGAAGTATTTAGCGTTTTCAAGGCGGTGAAGCTGTTTCGTTACAAGCGCAAATCTTTCACAGGCGAATTACAGTTCGGGGCCTTGTTTCCTTCGCACCGTGCGGGTTGCCAAGTATGGTACCACTACTGGCTTTCCGACCGTTTTACCTACCACGCCGCCGAGAATATCTTTGTCTCATAGTAAAGTGCATGCCCTGATTTGCCCATAACTTTTTGAACTCTCCAAGGATCAAACACGTATTACAGAGTAAACTATCAGGAACAGCGCAATCTCATCTGTACTAAATGTCGTATGCGTGTACGCCGGCACCTAAGAACCTATCATAGGTTCAGACCTTGGGTGCTCAAGAAGGAAGCTCTTGGTGTTTGTCTGACAAACAGGAGGGATGAGCCCGTGAGGTGGTCCATCAAGCGAAACCCAGGCGAACCGGAATGGGCAGTTCTGCTTCCGATAAAGGTCGTAGCGTTCGACTGGCGTCTTCCCATCCAGACCATGATGAGGTAGGCACTCACGCCACGTGATGATAGCCACTGAGATTCCGCAATCACATTGCTCCATGTGTGGTCGCCTTGAACGGCCTCTTGGCGCTGTTTCGTCTGGAATTTTCGCTTCCTAATCTGAGGGACTAGAATGGATTGGAAATAATTCGCCTTGAGAACAACAGCTAGAAGGTAAAGGAGGTGTGGCAGCTGGTTGGTTCGGGGGCTCCCGTGATACTGGTGCCAAGGGGACTAAATCTTGTAAGCCCTGGCCTCTGCGTTTGTGGATGTCTTGGTCCCACCGAGGCACGAGATGGGTTGGATGCATAACCCCGTCGAGATAGTGGTTGGCCCTCGCTCGATTGTCTGCAGCCAACCGCATGCAGTATGCAAGCAAAACTTATTTGACTTCTCCCTTTCCAAGTCACTCACATTTGATCACCCTGATTGCGACGTCGACAGACCCTCCCGCGATGAATTGCTTTTAAATTATAACTGACATCCAAGCCCTCGCAACGCAACAGAATTGCAGCGCCGTCGCGCGTCCAGTAAAGATGGGTCTGGGAATTCTCGAGGACAAAGTTCTGGACCACGTTCCAGGTGCGTCTCTCAATCCTTGATTCTTCTCGGCGCCTTGAAAGCATCGCGTCGCGCAAACTCGCGCTGACCACATTGCGTTGCAGGAACCACCCGATATTTCGATGATCCCGAGCGACCTCAGTACGCTGCAGACGGCGCCGCTAAAGGCCTAAAGTGCGACGCCAGCGGGCCGGTACCCATCATCCTCGTCCCCCAGCCGTCCGACGACCCAAATGACCCTCTGAACTGGCCGCTATGGAGGCGTGATCTCATCACCTTTATCCTCTCTATGACGGCCATCTTCGCGACCTGCCTGGGCCCTATTCTCGCCGCAAACACCTTAACGCTCACCTTTCACTACCAGGTGCCCTTTACCAAGATTGCTGCCTTGACAGGCTGGTACCTGCTTGGTGTGGGCATCGGCGCCTTCGTCTTTGTACCGACCGGTCGTATCTGGGGCAAGCGTCACTTGTTCGTTGCTGGAACTGCTATGTTAGTGGCCACAGCAGCCTGGGGAGGTGCGTCTTACGGTAAAGACAAGTACACGTCCATGGTCTGGGCCAGAGTCTTTCAGGGAGTGGCGACAGCGCCGTTTGAATCGCTCGTCAACGCAGCGGTGGGCGATCTATACTGCGTTCATCAGAGAGGTATTCGCATGGCATTTACTAACCTTGCTGTCTTCGGTGGTGCTTTCTTCACCCCAATCCTGGTCGGAAAGATCACCCACAGCATCGGCTGGCAATGGACCTTCTATTTCGTCGCCATCTTTTGTGGAATATGCCTGCCACTCATCTACTTTCTCTGCCCCGAGACGGCCTACCGTCGGGATACAGCCTTGAACCTTGATCTACTGGACAAGGACCAGCCTATTCCATTAAAGAAAAAAGAGAACAGGACAACAACGGCGACACATAAAGAAGAACATGACGGCGATCTCTATGTGGTTGAAGCTCACGAGAACAGTCAGACTAACAAAATCGGGGAGCCTGTCGGATTTACGGTTGACAAGCCCATCCCGCCCAAGGCATCATTCACCCAATCCTTGGCCCTGTTCAACGGACGCAAGACGGATGAGCAGTTTTGGAAGCTGTTGCTGCGCCCTCTACCACTCTTCTTACAGCCAGCCTTTCTCTGGGCCTGCCTGATCCAAGGCTGTATGATCGGCTGGACTGTTTTCATTGGCGTTATTCTGGCTCAGTTTTTTCTCGCCACACCATTGTGGTGGGGTGAAGTCGAGACAGGCTACGCCTACACAGCGGCATTCGTCGGCGCCATCATCGGTTTCGTTATCGCCGGTGTACTTTCAGATTGGTCGGCCAAAATGATGACCAAATGGAACAACGGCGTGTACGAACCAGAGTTCCGCATTGTGCTCGTTATCCCGCAGATGATTTTAGGCTGTGCTGGTCTTTACGGTTGGGGCAAAACCGTGGATGGGCTGCTGCACGAAAAGTACCATTATGTCGTCCCGCTCACTTTTTTTGCTCTTGAAGTCGCGGGTATGGTCATTGGCGCAGTTTCTAGCTCACTTTACATTGTGGATGCCTATCGTATGCTCTTCCTACCTCCAGGTTTTCTAAGACTATATTTGTGATCCATGTTAACAACCATTCTTAGGCGACTTGGCTATTGAAGGCTTCACCTGCATGATAGTCTTCAAGAACATCTTCAGTTTCGGATTGACGCTTCGGGCGTTCGAGTGGCTTGTCCAAACGAACACAAAAGCGACACCGCTGTTCAACGCTGTCGCCTCTGTTCAGGTGGCAATTTGCATGTTGAGTATCCCGATGTGTAGGTTGACCAGTGATACTAGCAGTCTATTAGTCTGCTAACCTCTTTGTCCAGATGTCTTTGGGAAGAGGATCCGCAGCTTCTTCCATCGTTATGATATACTTTCGTTATGCAGGGTCAGGTAATCATGTCACTAGGTCTCATTCTGAAGTGATTTCCAAGCCCTGGATTTTCAGTAGATTTTCACGAACAAGTATACATGAGAGGGATTGTCTCTATAGGCTTTGTGATTGCTTTACGACACCGAATCGCAAATCTGAATTGAGAATGCGGCGATTAGATACATACGGCGCTTAATGCTCCCGTTGGTGGTTGTTTTAGCCGCGGTTTCATCGCTTTCTCAAACTTAATATACTTAATGCATACAGAACCATGTGTGGAACCTTGGCTGCTTGGATTCGAAATATCTTGAGTGATTGATTGCCCCCTCATTGCTCTACAGATACTTCCCTGACTCCTCAAAAACTCCGAGGACTATCCACCAGTGAAAGTATTTACAGGGCATGGTTTAAAGCCAGCAGACCCAAGCCTCATTTTGGAGCCAATGTAACACGACAGAAAAGTGTAGGGTGTTACAACTCAAAATGAATATCGATTCTCGCTTTCTTAGCTGTAACTAAGAGTAGTTCTATATTTCAACTTCCCCTCTCGGACACCACTCCGACGCTCTCTCATATCTTTCTCAGACTTCGCCACCACCTAAAACAACTTGACTCAAAGCTTCACCTTATCCTTCTTCCTTCCATCCTTCACAAACTTGCTAAACGTCCCTTGGAGCAAGAACTCAGGGTACTCCATGCCTGGATCAAGCCCAACGCCTAGCGAGCCACCCTGCCGGCGCCAGCCGGCACCATCCACAATCAGCGTCGTTCCGTTCACATAGCTGCCCGCATCGCTAAACAAGAATACTGTCGCGTCCGCAATGTCGCGCACGGTGCCCCACCGGCCCAAGGGGACACCCTTCGTGCGGTCGCGCTTGCTGACCTTGCTGCTGGCCAGCCGCTCCATGCCCTCGGTGCCCTCGATCGCGCCCGGCGCGATGCTGTTTGCCGTCACGCCGAACGGGCCATATTCTAGTGCAACGCTGCCCATCAGCGAGTCAATGGCGGCTTTGGCGGCCGCGACGTGCGCTTGGAGGGGCATGCCGGTGTAGTGGAAGGTTGCGGAGACAGAGATGAACCGGCCGCCGGTCGAGCCACTTGGGTTCGGGTTCGGGTTGCGTTTGGCGGACTCGACGAGGTAGGGGATGGTTGCCTTAAAGGTGTTAAATGTGCCCAAGGTGTCGATGTCGATCACGGTCTTGAACGCGTTCGGGCTCATTCCAGAAAGGGGGGCAATGAAGTTGCCTGCTGCGCCAGCGCTGATAGAGGGTAAGTGACCGCTAAGGTGAAACGAAAGGGGGAGATCTCTGAAGTCCGGACTTACACCACATAGTCGATGGCTCCCAGTTCCTTGACACAGCGTTCAGCTGCCGCCTTGACGGATTCGAACTGTTCCCACGTGTTAGTACGGATTGCGCCTAACCATTGTAGAGTCTCGGGGACACTCACATTCCGAACATCAACACCACCCAGGCCAAGGACGCGGGCTCCGGGACGGACTTTGGCAATCTCACGGGCAGCAGCCTCAGTTTTCTCAACGCTACGACCCACGATACAGGCATCGGCACCCAGGTGAACCATGGCTCGGGTCTGGGCACTGCCGATGGTGCCAGCGCCACCGGTGATGAACAGGACACGATTGGCTACACGAGACAAAGGTATGAGACATGTGTGTTTGGTGTCTTGTGTCCGAGTCGTTGACTCGGTGGGCAGAAGATGAACCTGCTACCTACCAAAAATATCCTTTGCCCAGACATGGCTCAGATACTCGGATCTCGGAGGAACAGACATTGTGTTCTTGATCTAGAGGAGCACACGAGATGTAAAGGGGTATCCGTGTCGCTGGCAGATGTCAGTAATACTGTGTATAAATACTTGCACGTAAAACCCGAATAAGAGCTCGAGGGTGAAGTGGTTGACGTCGTACAGGTCGAGATTGTTGCAGTTTACTCTCTACTCCAGATAGTGTAGAAATACAAGAGAAAGGCATCAGCCTCAACTAAAAGGTAACAGAAAAACCCCATGTTACCTCCTCATCCTTCCCATGTCCGCGTGCCATAGTCGAATCCCCTTTCGGGACTTGCCATCTTACCTCGGCCAGACCCCACATCGCCGGCCTGGGAATGGAGAAGACATGGGGGGGGGTAAGGGACAGGGGAAGCTAGAGAAACTGGGGTATTGTTACCAGATACATAGTACATATACCGTACACACCTACTAACGTTGATGATACCCAACGCCAGAATGGTCGATGCTTTCTACGATTTTCAAAACTCATTGTAGTTCAATGAGACTCTTCGTTCGACCTGATTTGCTGACAGATGTCAAGGAGTTATCACATGCTTGATTGTATGCTTAAGATATGCAAATCACCCCGTTTTCTGTCCGATTTCATTGGTGCACCTTAGCACGTTACACAACAGATATACTCGTAAACAATGCATTACCGCAGCTGAGTGTGGGGTTTGAAATCAGCATCCGGTTGGATGGATCTCTTTGTTTGGCTTGGCCGACGACAAGCCCGCCATGCGCTTCGACTTTCCGTTCGCGGTTCGCGATCGAGTCGCGTTGCACGCCTCCTCGAAGTCGATTCAACACAGTTTCAGGAATCCTAATTTTTTTGCTGCGCAACATTTAGCAGCCATTTATCCAGTATCCACGCACTTAACAAAATTTAAATTCTACAGCTTCGAAACACAGCTATGATGGTTTCAGAAGAAACAAGCGCCGCCAACGTTGCCCCGCGACCGAGGAAACGGGCGCTGCCCTTCAAGCGTACGGTGGATAGCGCGCCGGTAACCGAAAGCGCCTCCAACGACGATGAAGATGCGCTTGGCATGTTTTCGCACGCCAAGGAGTTATTTCCAGAGCTAGTTCGTGATATGGAGGAGGAGCATCGCGAGGAGCAAGAGAAAAAGAGAAGGAAGCTTTCCGAGAACAGGTGCGCTCGCAGTCACTTGGAAAACAATCATCTCTTACATTTTATTGATTGTGGTCTATGTAGAGAACGGTCAACATCGCCCCCTAAAAGGACACCATCGTCGCGCAGACAGTCAACAGTTATTAGCGACTCCGATAACGACACTATTGTGGACGTAAAGGGCAAGGGAAAGGAAGTTGTCCGGTCTGGTCGGTCACGAAGTCCGTCCTCTCCTGTGGCCAAGAGGTCGGCTTTCGCAGCACCTACTCCAAAAAGGGCCGCCCCCGAGAAAGCACGTCGCTCCTCCAAAGCTCTTTATGATAGCGATGACAGCGACGGAGAGTATAAGCCACCAAAATCATCCTCTCTGGCTTCCAAACAGATCATTGCAGACTCCGATTCTTCTGATATCGAGATAATCGAATCCAAACCTGCCCCAAAGATGCCCGACCCCGACGAAGACGAGCCCAACGAAGAGCCTCCCGTCGAAGAGGAGGAGAATGAATGGATCCGAAAAGCTCGCCTGCTGCAAGAGAAACAAAAATCCCAGAGTTTAAATGCTATCATTTGGGTCTTTGTTACATCGCCCCTCCCCGAAAGCGGTAAACCGGTTGCCATTAAGCGCCGAGTAACCCAAAACATGCAATTAATCTTAAACGCATGGGTCGCAAAGAAGCGCATGGATGGGCTGCTCATTCCAGAGGAGGTAGAGAAATCGCTGATTCTCCTCTGGAAGGGCAACAAGGTTTACGGCGAGAACACGCTAGCGTCGCTGGGCATTGAGATTGATGAGCTAGGTGAGATTAAAGATGCCCACGGCCCGGGATATATCAATGGCGGAGTTCATTTAGAGGTGGTAACCGAGGACTTTTACGCGGAGTGGTGCAGAGCGAACAAGGAAGGGCAGTTACGCAGGCCGGGTGATAAAGCCTTGCATGGCAAGGTTGAGTCTGAGGCGCTGATTGCACAAGAGCCAAAATCGCAGAAGTTCAAAGTGGTTCTCAAGGCCAAGGAGCGCGAGGTAAAGTTCACAGTCGCAGAGGACAAGACAGTTGAGACAATGATTCAGGCATTTCTGGTCAAGACCGGGTTGTCAGCAGACGAGTGGGATGTGTCGATATGGTTGGATGGTGAGCAATTGGAGGAAGACACGCAGGTCAAGGACCTGGATCTCGATAAAGAAGATATCAACCAACTGGAGGTGCATATCAAGGAGCGGCGTTAAGGGACAGTCGAGGAGAATTAGCTCCCCTTTATTAAGTCTTTGGGCACTTACTCATCAGGGATCAAAACGGATGACGGCGTTTATGGGATAAGGTGTGGCGCGAATGGCTTATGATACCCATATTAGCCTGGAGAAGCTTTTGCTTCGACTCAGATCACATGTGGATAGAACAGCGAACAACTTGAAGCAATCCGAATCGCAGGCTTTTTCGGCGTAGGCTTACTCTTACTAAGATTTCTAATTCAGCGCTTAATGGTATCTGATCATGATAAATTCTCAGATCTAACCACGTGCATCTCTTTTTATGACAACGTTGTATCAAAGTGCAAAACGAAAACCATGCAAAACGCCCTGAACGCCGACCGATGCCGCAGACGTAAGCAACCAGACTATCGACCGTCTTCTTCACCATCTCTCCTTCATCCTCGAAGCAATTATTCTGAGGTTGTTGTAAACCTTGCCTGGCTGAGCGCCAAGAACCAGAGAGACAATGCTGAGACAAAGTTAATATTTGGTTCATTCGTGAGACGGAGACCTTATACGACTACACACCTCTCGCGGGCCATGCCGATATTCTCGAAGGCACCAAGTATGTGAACTTTGGACCCGGCAAGGACAATACGTGTTTTCGTCGCTGGAAGGCTGTTAGTTCTGCAATCCCAACACCAGCTCTTATGTGTTGTACAGGCTTACCGTTCTCAATCGCGAACTTAGTTTTTCCATCCTTGCCAGCAATACGACCAATCGCACGAGAAAGAGCATCCGGGCCTATTCCAGTGTCAGCCAAATCCTTCCCTTAAGACGAGACTGGCAAACATGGAGCTGAAACATACCGAGTGTCTGGCGAACATCCTTAATATCGAACGACTGAATATACAACGAATCGAGACGCAAGAGCGCAATAGCGTCGTCGATGTCAAAGCCCATGGCGAAAGCGGAGACGAAGTCGGCGCCCATCTGGAGAGCCTCGTTGCTGACGGTGTACTTGCTGGACCGCAGCTCGACCCGTTTCTCCTTGATGTTCATGCGCACTTGGAGCTTGCAATGATCAACCAGAGGAGGATAGCTAAACGACAGGTTAGTATACGAAAAGAGTTCTGGGCTGTGTTTTTTCAAGGGATCCTCGTACATCTAATAAGGTGTTAGTCTTGAAGTCCGCACAGAATGCACCACGAAGACTTACCTTAGTCCAGTTTGCCTTCAGAGCAGACATGCGATGCGGCGGAATCGGGATCTTTCTCGTCTCAATCCGCCGAATAGGATCCTGGAAGTATAGAAAGAACTTATCAGTTCACGTCCGTAACCAACACATCCTCCTCTAGATGATGTGGCAACATACAATATTCTTTCCCGGCGCAAACCTTGGCCTGCCTTCCTCATCAACCGCCATCTCGTTCTCCATGGTCTCTTCTGGAGGCTCCGCAGCGTTGGGATCTGTCAGAGTGGCCGCAGCCTGCTGGATATCGATGAGGAGTTCATCTTCGTTCTCGTTGGTGATCGCGGGGGCAGCCTGCTGTTCGGGAGCAGGAGGAGGCTGCTTGAGGGCTGTCGGAGCAGGCATGTTGGTAGATAATCTGTTGTGATGTTGTAAGTCACCGTATCAGTCCAAGAAATCCTCTGGAAATAGCAACAAGCGAGTTTTCGGTCGGCGCAGGGCGGTTGGCGATGGGCACTGGGCGTGTTCTGACGGTCTGTGTTCCCCGATTTTGGTGATGAGTGGGGTTCAAAATCCGTCAAAAAAGTGTGGGACAGGCATGGCATGTGTCGTTATCGGAGCTTATCTATTGACTGATTGAGGGGCTCGAGCCAGCCTTGCGGATCCACCCAGGCCGCCGCACCCATATCACTGGGCGATTATCCGGGTGGGACAGCCCAGCGTCATTGATGACAAGCCTTTTTTTCATGGCGCGCAGCTCGCGTTCCTAGCTTCTGGAGCTTGCGCTTCTTTGCCGATCCCCGGCTTTCTGGAAGAGCAGCTCGCGACTCGTCCTGCCACATCTACCTGTACACCAAAGATTGCTGCCCTGCGCCATGGCCTGAGATGCGCTGACGCTGTCTCTGCGGACCGTGTGCGCCAGCATGCCTTTCAACAACGATGACCTCTAGCAGCACCACGACCCAGTTGGGCCGTCTTCTCTGGGGCTCCATCCGGAATTCTGTCGCCGTTCTCTCCACGAAATTACCCGGCCGCCAACAGCTTCCAGGCCGCCCAATTTCCGGGCCATCGCTATTTAGTTCGCCAGCAGAGGTATCTTCGTCTTCCCGGTTCTTTTACCCTGCCAGGTCATTCTCCTTCCGGCCATATGTGCCCCGCATCACCTCGGGCAATGTCCGGAAGAGCTGCTCTTCGGGAGGCATTCTCCTCCTCGGGTTGAGCTCCGGCCCTTCTTCGACAACGGCAGTGGTGACGACATGTACCGTAGCCGCAGATTCAGCGTTGGCAGGGCCTTCTGGGCAGAGAGCCTCAATAAGTCATCTCGCTCGTCACACATGGCAACTAAGCGTTCAGGCTTGCGGCTGCCGGGGATATGCGCCGGGGCTGACGGCGAAGAGAGCGAGTAGTTCGAGCACGAAAGCGACTGGTGATAAGAGTGAAGACCCAAACCCGCTTACACAGCAAGTCGAGTCGAGCTCTGAAGGCCCAAGCCCAACCAAGACTCCCGGTTCCAATACTCCCGGGGGCGAGTCTCTTGCCGATTCCATGTCTAAATACCTACACCTTCCCAAGATCCCTAACAGGCCAACCAAAGAAGAGCTGCTTGCTACAGCTCAAGGATTTCGTCAACGATTAAAAGTCCGATTTAAGTGGTTTTCTATCCGGAGCATGCGCCCATGGAATGCGGACGAGTGGGGAGCTTTTGTCTCGTGGTTCCTATTCGGACATCTCGTGTGGATCCTGGTCGGGACCACCACCTTTTTCTCTCTGATCATCCTCTTCATCAATACCGTGTTTGCACAGGGTAGGCTTCACCACATGCTTGGTTGAAGGATGGGTCGCTGACATCTTTGTCCAGAAACCCTTGCCAAATGGATTGGTGATTATCTCACACAGTCGGCCGGTTTGACCGTTGTCTTTGAGTCTGCAATTGTCCCAAAATGGAGGGATGGTGTCATTACTTTCCGCAACGTCTTTGTTTCCCGCAGGCCCGGTCAGACCAAGTCGTCTGTCACGAAGGGTTCCTCTAATGCAGCTGCAGAAGCCGCCGCAGCTGCCCGACAAGCCGAGCAGGAGGCCGAGGATGAGGACGATGGCAACTACACACAGTTCGACTTGACTATTGACACGGTCAACGTTACCCTGTCATTCCTCAAGTGGTGGAATGGTAAGGGCCTATTAAAAGACGTTGAAGTTAAGGGTGTCAGAGGAGTTGTCGACAGAACATCGGTTCGTTGGGATAACTTTGACCTTTCGAACCCTCTAGCATACCGCCATGAGCATCAGCCTGGTGACTTTGAACTGGACTATTTCAAGCTGGAAGACCTCTTGGTCACAGTTTACCAGCCTGACGGTTTTCGGCCTTTCTCCGTCTCTATCTTCTCTTGCGAGCTTCCTCAACTGCGCAAGCAATGGCTCTTCTATGACTTCCTATCGGCGTCCCACATGTCCGGATCCTTTGACGGATCTTTATTTACCATTCACCCTCGACAGGTCCACACTGTTACCTCTGATAAAGATGAGTTCGGTGACCCATCAGCCTGGAAGAAATTCTCCCGGTTACGCATCGATGGGTTAAAGATCGACCACCTTAACCGTGGTGTAGAAGGTCCCTTCGGCTGGATTTATGAGGGCAACGTTGACATCGTAGCTGATGTCATGTTCCCCGCCGACCCGGCCGAGGGCATTGGAAAAGTCGTGGCTGATTTCTACGACAAAATGGAAGAAGCGGTTACCAGCAACCGCTATCTCAAGATCTTAGAAAACACCTCCGTTCGGTCCCGGAGATCACACCCCCCCATACCCATCGCAGCCGAAGTTTCCATCACAGCTTCTCCTCCCCCCGAATCACCCTCCTGCAACCCCGAAGACGACACCATCCCACCCTCCCAACAACCACCCGCCTCCTACACTTCCACGGTCACCGTCGCTGCCTCCTCCAAAGCAGCCCATAACTCCTATCTCGTCATGGACATGCGCATCTCGCTCAACAACGTACGCGCCGCGGTCCCGCTCTTCAACAATCCGCACATCAGCTACGTCAACCAGGCTCTGGTGCGGCCCATCGTGGCCTACATCAACGCGAAGCGCACCTACATCCCCATCACGTGCCGCGTGGTAAAGCGGTTGTCCGACTTTGACGGCTCGTGGACCGTGTGGGACTGCGGGCTGATGGACGACACGTCGGCCGAAGTGTACGAGGCGTTTGCGCGGAACGTGGTTGACCAGCAGACGCGCGTCCGGCGGTTCAAGCGCGTCGGGCTGTGGACGATCAGTTTGGTTGTCCATGCGCTTTTGGCGGGTGTCGCTGGGGATTTGATGTGATTCATCATTCCCCTACCTTTCCCCGCTCATGTGAATTCTCCTCATTTTATTGTTTCCTTGTTATGATGTGCTATTGGCGATGTGCGATATGTATGACCTGGTGTATGTGTACGAAGTATGGGAATAGAGAAAACGAGGATGGCTATTTGAATTGTTTGCATATTTGGAGGGAAGGGGAAGAGGGGATGTCAATTTGCCATTCTGGTGGCGGCATGAAACGTCATTATCTCATGTATACAAGGAGCTGGGTCTAAGGCGTTAAGGCGGATTTAAAAGGGGTCTTCCCCATCATCGTTCAACATGAATGAATGAGGGGATTGGGCAATAGCTTTGATACCCCTGGGTTGAAGCTCTACTAGTTAGTGTAATTGCTCATAAAATAAAAATTTGTTGCCTTCGAACCGCTCTTTAGAGAACAAAGTCATTCTCGACTTCTCATTCCCCAGCAGTAAAGAGTACAGCATGAAGATCAACATTGGGTACCTGCTATCCCTGCTAAGGATCACAAACCAGACTCTATATGGAACATCATGTTCGGAATGAAAACAGGATTGAGATGCCAGATTCCATCCGAATGAACGCCGTTAGGCCATGCCCTAACTATCACCAAGCCAACCATTCGGTATTACGACCATCCTGTCACAAACTTTTTGCTTGACGATTCCGGCCCAATCTTGAAGCGAGGGTTGTTAGTTTGCTGCCACCGTGAGGGGCAGGTGGGAAGCATATGTACTCCCAGTCTCCTGTTCTGTGATTTACCCATGACTTTTCGCAGAATTACTTGATTGACTAGCCGCTGGGTCTCTTGCTTTGGATTCAGGGGGTGGTCAAAACGAAGCCGCGTTTCCCTTAAGACTGATGTAGTAACTCAAGGGCAAGACTGCGCAGTCAAAATGGATTTCACCCTTTACATGAAGTCATCACTGCAAAGCAACATGTCAATACGCATATACAATCATGAAGGAGTTATGGTTACTCACTCGCCAAAATCCTCGTAAGCATCGTCGTAGGCAGTGAGGTCGGCCTTGTCGTTACGGCTGACGCCAACGAGCGAGGTTTTCGTCTTGGCCGCCTTGGTCTTCTTGCCACCTTTCTCAGCAGCCTTCTCCTCCTTCATCTTCTCGTTGCTGAGAGCCGTCAGTGAGCTAGCGACCTTCTTGATCTGCTCACTTGGCAGCTCCCGCGCCAACTGCTTGCAAAACTCCTGCAGAAAGAGAGTGTAGTGCGGCTTCTTGGCGCTGGCCGCAAGCAGAGGAGCCAGAGTGTTGCGCAGCTGCTCAAAGGCAGCCTTACCCTGGGGGTTGAAGATGGGGAGAGTGGCCAAATCGATGGTATTGTTGGGATCGTTCGGGTCGACCTGAACGGTGGTGGCCGTCAGGCTACGGCCGCTAATGGTGCCGATGTTGCCAAAGAGGTCTTCCGCGTGCTTCAGGTCGGACTCCTTCTCGGTGCGACGCAGGCGCTCGCGCCGCTGGGCCTCAGTCTCCTCCTCCTCTTGCTCGGCTTCCGCGGCAGCCTTGGCGCGGGCGCGCTGAGCCTGGTGTTCGGCAATGCGCTGAGTCTTGCTCTTCTTTTGAGCGGCGGCTTCGGCCTCAGCCTTGGCCTTGGCCTCGGCGGCCTTTCTGGCCTTCTCTCTCTCGACTTCGGAGTCCTCGGCGGCGTCCCACGAATCAAGGACCTGATATTGAAGCGATGAATTAGCCCTGGCAAAGGAATCGCGCTGGCGACAACAACATTTGTGGGACCGCGCCATCAAGAACGTACATCATCGTTGCCCTCCTCCTCGTCGTCGAACTTGCGGTTGCGACGAGCACCTATCACAGGGGAGCCGGGGGCAGAGCCCGCGATCGACTCCTCTTCCTCATCTGCAGCCGGCCCACGTTAGCATCTCTAATATCGCAAAATTGTTTTGACTGGGCCATCAGAGGTTGTATTGTTGCAAAAATCATGCCCTGGAAAGTGGTTCCATGTTCAATGGCGGGGTAAAGAAATTGTTGGTCGCTTACCCCACCGTTTGCTTGGACCGGGCATTGTATAGGAGGTAAAGAGTTCGAAATCGAACTATGTCTGTTGGTGAAGCTGCTATGGAGGGTTGATATCGAGGGCGGGTGCGCAGGCGCTGGATCAGGCAAGTGAATGGTGCACACAGTTGGGCAGCAGGCAAATCCTGTGACTCCAGTTTTCGACGAGCGGCAACTTCCAGGTTTCTCTGTTCCTGTGATGGCGGGGTTCCAAGCCACTTGCGATAAGACGATAATCCCGGTACAAGCGTTTTTGATGGGTTGGGGTTAGGGTTAGGGTATCTGATTCTCCATGCGCTTTTGCTCGTGGATGACGCCGATGGATAACCGGCGAAAGATGAGATCGAAAGGGATCCCAGTTTTCATCAACACCAGATTCATCGTAACTAATCTCACAATGAGTTTGGAACGTTGTTTTCTCACTCAACATCAGGTAGTTGTGCCTTAGCATTCTTATCTGATGAGGATCAAATATGTACATTCATCTCAATACTTCCTTGCTCCTTAGAAAACTTCAATTTCCGCGACTTTCAATCTCAGCCTTCTGCTTTCTACCAGACCCATCTCTTCCTTTTCTCTTTGAAAATAGGCTTTCGGCCATGGTTGCATTAAACGCACTCTGCCAGCTGCTCGTGACACCAAGGATCGATTCTGGCGCTATTCCAACCCCCATTCTCAACGCAACACTGCTATGATCTGAGCCCCCGATTTATGCGACGCTATCGAAGCATCCCCGCCGTCAGTGAAGAATTCGTCAAGGTCAAATCATCAGCATTCAAATCTTCTGGGCATGCTTCATATATAGTGTATCAGAAGGAGTTGCGTTCGTATTCCATTCAGTTCCGACTTCGTCACCAGGTCTGTTCTAACTCAACCAACCTACTACATGCAAGTTCACTATGTTACGCTACCAACAACTTGCATCTGAAGGACACACGCGCTTGGGTGTCGTTCTGTTAGCAGATGCTTGGCCCCTGCCAAGCATACTTTCCCCGCTTGAAAT
The DNA here is from genome assembly GCF_000221225.1 of Thermochaetoides thermophila DSM 1495. Lineage (NCBI taxonomy): Eukaryota > Fungi > Ascomycota > Sordariomycetes > Sordariales > Chaetomiaceae > Thermochaetoides > Thermochaetoides thermophila. Next base: position 3,537,429 of record NW_006383032.1, read on the forward strand.
CTGCCTTGCCAGGCCCCGTATTGCTCTCTGATTGGTTCATCCTCGGGGGCGGCAGCGCAGCGGAATCAACACAAGGCAGAATCGAACCTCACTCCGCGCCTTCATTCTCCGGAAACGGAAGATGCCGGTGTCGCGCAAGATGCACTGAGAGCTTTCCTTTCTCCAGTCGCTGCCGTCAGTCTGTCAGGTCATTAGCGAGCGCAGGGCTGCAGACCATTGGCAGAAAACCGCCTGATCCGATTGATCTTCTCACAGCCCTGGGTTGTTTTGCCTACTTGTGCAGCATTTCCATCTCACTAGCTCGTCCTTCTCGTCATCCTCCAGCTTCTCCCCTGCGCAGTCCTTAGACCCCCGCGGCTTGGCATCCCCGCGCCCGCGTCTCTGCCCCTCTGCGCCTCTGTGTCTGCAACCTGCATCCGTTCTGGCATCTGCTTGCCCACCGTTCTCGGGCGGTGCTGCAGCCGGCAAAGATAGCCAATCGCCTGGCTGGTCTGGTCTTCTGCCTTATGGTACCTGATGTTGCCTCCTCGAACCATTCAGAGTCGAAGTCCTACCAAGTCCTAAGCAGGCTGGCATCAAACACACATGCAAAGCATCCCGACTCGGCTAGCCACATAGGACTTTCAGTGATCAGTTACGTGTCTTCCTGCCCTTGCGAAGCACTGAGCCTCACATTGAATCAGGATCAATCATGGCGCCTTAAATCGGTGGGGGATGACTTTGTTTCTTGCTATCGATTGGACCTTTGTGTGTTGTACGTCGCTTGCTTGCCCATACCTGCCGCCACCAGATCTCCGCGACCTATTCTTCCCAGCGCTGCTGTTGCCCTCAATCATACTTCAAAGCAATTCTGTCGCTTGTTTTCGGTTGCTCAGCGTTCTAAATTGCCACCGGCCCACTCTCCATCATCACTTGATCGTCAGCATCGCCCCTATTCCATCATCAGGCGTCTATGAATCAAAAACGCTTGTCTTCCTTGGTGGAGGGCTACTCATCCGGCCCTGGCTCGTCAGCCGCGGGGCCGGCCCACCGCCGACCGGAGTCACCACATCAATCTGATTATTGCGCTCCGGTCCCCAGTGGGCGGCTTTGGAATGTGGAGAGGAGTTTATTCCCTGAGAATGACTCCAGTCTTGATCAGGATGAACCGCTCAACCTGTCCTGTGTGTACGTTTCACTGCTATCCTAACCAACCTCTTCCTTGCACAAGTAGTATGCCACAGAACATCATGGCTTAAATCATGTTCACAGGACCAAGGAAACATCCCAGCATGATTGCGCACGCCATCGCTTCATCGTCTGGGCCGCTGTAAAGCGCAACTTGTCCCCTAACCTACCGCAAGCGAAGAAGTTGGAATGTCCGCTGCTCAGATGTGAACTGCGCTTTTCTGACCACGAGGCTATGCTCAGGCACCTGGCTGGGTGCAAATATCTTGCAGAGGGCGAATATTGGTGCTTCGACCATCAGCGAGTTGAGCGTTTTAACGATGTCAAATGCAAGCGCTGTCTAGGCCATCCGTCCAAGAGGAGGAAGATATTGAACCTCGCCAAAAACTTTTTTCATTCGCTCGGCCACAAATCCAAGAAAGCTTCCGCCTCAGAAATCGACGTCGATGCTGCCCTGTCGAGCCCTCTGTTGACTTACTACGACTCTCTCAATATAAAGGCTGTTAACGACACGCCCTCAGAGCTTCCAACAACAACTGAGATTGCCGCCGAGCTTGAGGCTGCTCCAGTCAATCATACACCGGATTGGATTTTTGAGTCGGCGCCGGAGCCAGTTTTCGCGCCGTTCGCGCCGGACCCGACCGATTCAATCAACCCCCAAGCTCTTTTCATGCCACCAACAACTTCTCATGTCGAGCTTGACTCCGCTATGGCTGTCGATGGCACGTTTGCACAATGGCAGTTACCATCCGTGTCAACACCGACGACGATGGCTTCGGCATTGATGCCACTGAATTCAGTTTCGACTGAAGATGGATTCCCGAAGAACTCTCTTGTCAAGCCGACGCTTCAGGTTATCACCGAAGGTCTTCAAGGCAGACGACAGGCTCCCCGTCCAAAACAGGTTCCCCCGGCACAGCGAAGCAAGACGGGGTTATCGCCAAGCTCCTCTGTACGATCCACGGCTAGCACAGACACTACTGCTACCACTGCCAGCTATGGAAGCTCCCTAATCTCTCCGTCCTCGAACTGGAGCGGAGTGTGGTCGATGGGCTCTGGCTTTGACACACATGCAACTTCTCCCATCGATGGAGTCACATTTGACGACATGTTCGATACCGAGATGCACCTCGATCACAATCCTTGCCCCGATTATCTTCACCTGAAGTTCTGTGAGCTGCCTGGAACTATTCCAGATGTCAGCCAGAAGGCCTGCGAGACGGCTCTTGATCCTATTAATGACACCGAAGACCCTGTACCCACCAATCCAACGCCCATTCCTGAAATTCGTCTGCAGGAAGAACAGATTGTTGAATCCATTGCCCCGGTCGTCCCGGTAGCCCTGACCGAGTCTGAAGAGCGCGAAGTTGGACCAGAAAGCGTCTGCTGTTCAGAGGCTACATCGCTCGTCAGCTCCGTCTGGGATGCTTTCATGGAACATGTCGTGTCGTCCGCGGTGAAAATTCAGGACCAACGCGACGTAAACGTGCTTGCCAAACAATTTAACGGAATGGCGTGTCGTACAATAGTCACGAGAGGGCTGCATACTCTCCGTGCCTTTATTGCAAAGACAGGCCAGCTAACGGCGACGGATCTAATATGTTTCCTTCATCTGATCGGCTCCTTCAAGGTGGTGCTACGCGAACAGGATGCATCCAAACATTTCAACAACCTGTTTTTGCAGGCATTGGCTTACTCTTCGAGGTTACCGCAAAGTGACCGCGACGTCTACCGTCAGCTCGTCAAGCTCATATGGCAGCCTCCAACGATCACCCAGGAAGACGTGCAAAACTACAAGGATTTGATAGCACGTTGGTCGTTCGGGTCCCCGTTTGATGTTAAGGGCAAAGCACCCGAGGTCTTGCATACGGCACACGGTCAGCGAATGTATGACCCACTGCTTGCTACCGCACAAGACTTCCTGGATGGTGAGCAAAAGCCCTGCTTCTTGTCGCTTAATAGCTTTTTATTAACTTGGAAGCAGCACTCGAGATGTCGGTTGTTCATAGTTGTGATTCGCTTCCCCTTGGTGTTCAGGTGTCCGACTTAAACATTGTGCACTTGAAAGAGGCCAATGCATTGGACCGGGAACTTGTTGCAACAGTGCAGTCTGTGATGGAAGTCCTGTCTCGTGGGTTTCGCAACCACGAGTTGCTGAATAACGGGCTAAGAAGGGTATCCCAAAGGGTTTTTGACGGTTCTATCTCCGGTGTTCGGAAAATCGAGCTTGCATTGCTGAAGGCTGGCAAGGTGTGTCATGGCTTGACGAGTTCCCAATCTTAAGGCTGACCGAAAACAGGACTCGTTGCCGCGTGAGAGGTTCTTCGACGAATATGTTCCTCGGGTCAGGAAATTGTGCGATCAAGTTTACGAGAAGCACGAAGAAGGGGTCTCTCAACGGGACAAATACCATGTCCTTGGCATCGAATTAATCGAAAAACTGATACACGATTTTGACACCTCGAGCTCAAAGGCGAAACTCTCTGATGCTCTGGACGCTGGATTCCTCGAAGACGCAATCTCTGAAACGATCGTGCAAGCGGCACAGTTCTCAAACGTATCAACAAGCAGTCCGAAGGGACCTCGTTCCCCTTATTTTAACACGCAATTACCAACGCCAACAGAAACGTCTATCAACACGCCGAGTAACTCCTCGAGCAGCGGGGATGCAGAGAGACCACAACCGCAGCAAGCACCGCCAGCGGCCCAGTCCCCAAGTCAGCTTGGAACTCAGGGGTCACAGCGACAACCGCGTACAACCGGGCAGCAGAAAGAAGTCGTCGAAGCAGATCTGTGCTGCAAGATTTGCGGATACCGCCCCAAAGGCCACCCACAGTGGTTCAAAGGTAGCATGTCCAAGCACATGCGCACCCAGCATAGGACAGAGACTGAGTATTTCTACTGCAATTTCCCTGGCTGCACGAGCAAGTTCCGTAACCGGGCCGACAACCTGCGGAAACATAAGATGGAGAAAAATCACTGGTGTGAGGAAGACCTGGTCCCGGCGACCAGTGCTGCCAGCTCGTCTTCCTCTGTCCAGACTGCTGCTGGGTCAAGGAGGCCGAGCAAGAGAAAAAAGATGGCGGACGATCATGAGCAGTAGCACTCCGTGAGGGAGGGGTTCCGTCATCCTTTTGAACATCTTATATTTCACATTCACAACGAGCATGAGTGATTAGGTTTTGGATCACTTTTCTCTTGGAAAACACTGATTTCTTTTGTCTTGGATACGGTTGGGATATGGCACATACACTTATGCAGAGAGCGAGGAGTTTGGGTTTGGATATGGTTGCAAGCAGGATACCCCAGGGGAAATCAATGGTAGAAGCGGAAGAGGCGTTTGGCATGCAAACATGGATAAGCAAAGGTAATTTTTCAACGAAACTTAGGATTTGCAACCCAATATGCCGAAATGATGCCGTACCTGAGAAGCCGTACCTGGTTTTGATGAATCCGATTGGTAACTGTTTGCCCGCCCAATCCAAAGGAGGACGGTCCCGCCGGGATGGAAGGCGTCAAAAGACTGTCCCATAACCGTCAAGGTCCTCACCAGCAGCTTTGCAAGCAGTTTTCTGTGAAAGTAGAGACGGAATTGATTTTATCTCACGCTTAAACTCCAAATGTCGTAATTAGAGGATATGGTCTCATACCTCGGCTTTGGCCGGTGGCGATCTGCAGGTAACAGTTGAGAAGAGACAGGTACTTGAACAAGCAACCCCACCTTGTTGGTCACCTGGATCCTCAACCCCCCCCCCCACAGTAACATCACCTTATATAACGTCCTTTCATCTTTACTCCTGCATGGATTTAAGTAAACATAGGTGTTCTCGAATCAACTATTCGTCTCTATTCCATAACCAAAAGACCAAGTAAACCTTTCACTACGAACCCAAAAATTTCCAAGGAACCCCTCCAGTCTAACAACCCAAAATGACACTCCCCCACATCACAGTCCTCGGCTCCCTCAACATGGACCTCGTGGCCTACGTGCCGCATCATCCCCTGCCCGGTGAAACCCTCACAGCCGACGCCTTCGCAACATCCCCCGGCGGCAAGGGTGCCAACCAGGCCGTTGCGTGCGCCAAACTCTCACGGGACCGTCCCATCGAAGAGCACAAAGAGGGCGGCCCCTGGAAGGGCGAGACCGCGCACGTGTCTATGGTTGGGGTTGTCGGCAAGGACGGGTACGGTTCCCAGCTGAGGGGGAATCTCGCCCGGTATGGGGTGGACGTGTCAGGGGTAGTAGAAAGTAAGGAGGCGACGACGGGCGTCGCGCTGATCATTGTTGACAAGCCGACGGGGGAGAACAGGATTGTGCTGAGTCCCGGGGCGAATCATGTCCTTACGGAAGGAGATTTCAAAAATGGGTTGGGATTGTTGGGAGAAGGGAAGCCGGATTTGTTGATCATGCAGTTGGAGATCCAGTTCGGGGCCGTGTTAGCCGCGCTGAAGGCGGCGAAGGAGGCTGGAGTGGATGTGTTGTTGAATCCGGCACCGGCGAGGAAGTTGCCTGATGAGGCGTATCAGGGGTTGGCGCATTTGGTGGTGAATGAGACGGAGGCGTCGATTTTGGGGGAGGTGGAGGTGAGTGTGTTGGATACGGAGGAGGGGTTGGAGAGGGTCGCGAGGGGGTTTGTGGAGAAGGGTGCGAGGAATGTGATCATCACTCTAGGGGGGAGGGGAGTGTATTATATGAGCAGGGATGGGAGGAAAGGGCTGACGCCGGCTGAGAAGGCGAAGGTTGTTGATACCACGGCAGCGGGGGACACGTTTGTGGGCATGTATGCCCTGGATGCGGTCGGAAAGAGGGACGGGGAGTTTGATATTGAGGCTGCGGTGAAGAAGGCAAATAAGGCGGCCGCGAAGACGGTTGAGAGAGCTGGCGCGCAGGATTCGATTCCCTGGAGGGATGAGCTAGAGTAGGGGTGAGAGCGAGTAAGACAAGACTCGCTCAACAGTCACTATGAGAATTTTGCAAGTTGCGATGGACGATAGCACTACTGGTACACTGAGTGGAGTGCAATTTTGCACTTAGACCCTTCAGAAAAATACTTTCTCACGTCTCCTCAAAAATCCAAATATCATCTCTTCAGGGGTTCACATACCCCGGCTGCAGCAGAGCCCAACAGTCCCCTTGAATCGGCGTGACGGCCTTGACATCAAATCCATCCAGCACACGAATATTAAGCGGCCTTCTATCCAGTGTGCGAGCTCGCATGGTACGAGCCCGCTCCGGCAGCGCAGCAACCTCCTCTTCTGTCAAGAGGTTCGGTTCGGTAAAGACATACGTACCACAGTTGCGGCAGAAGGTCCTGCGCCAGACCTTATTCCCCCAGACGTAATGAGACAGGTTCTCAGAGCCGTGAATGGCGAGTTGGTCGTGCGTGGGGTAAATCCAAATGGCGCCGCTCTGGGAATTCACTTGTTAGTGAGGCAAAGGTAAAGGGGGATAGGCCCAGATGGCTGGTCACTTACACGACGACAGAAGCTGCAGTTGCAGTCCATGATCTCCTCTTTGTAAACTCCGTCCTCCAGAGGGTCCTTCAACTTGACTGCCAAAGTCACAGCGCCGCAATGGCAGCTTCCATGGTACAGTTTTCCCCCTTCGAAGCTGGCAGGTTTTGGTTCGGGGCCCGAGTAGACCGAGGGGACGTATTGAGGATCCAACTTGGCGCCATCCAGGCTGTTTATGTCAGTGAACGATTATAGGAGATAAATACCCACTTCAGCCTACATACGGTTTGCGGTTTAGGCTCCAAATATCGAGATTCTGAAGCGTACGGACTTGGTCAAAGATTTAGCCAGCGTCACGGAGGTTTGATGTTTTGGGTGGTGCTAACGTTGATCACCATGGACTTGCCATTCTCCCCGCTGGCGATCATCGCAGCCAGGACTGGAGTGCCGCAGTTACCGCAAAACTGAGCGAGGTTAGTTAGAGTTATTTCTTGGGAACAAGGTCCTCTGGTAGATAGATCCTAGCCTACTTCATGGGTAGCCGTCTTGGCACCAAACATGTACTTGACGAGCGTGTTGTCATCACCCTTAACGATGGTAGGAGGTTGTTTGGGCATCGTCCAAAGAGCTCCCCTCTTGTAGCAGATACTGCAGTTACAGTCTGCTACAGTCTTGATCTCGGGAAGCTCAACCTCAAAGACGAAAGCCCCGCAGTGGCAGTTGCCGCGATACTTTTTGATCACTTCGGCGTCTGACATGTCGAGGACTTTCGGCACGTGCTAATGACACGAAATTGAGGACTTCTGCTTTCAGGCGACTCGACTTCGCAGGTTAAATGCTTATTGGAGAGTTCATAGCTAGCAGTCACAGAAGGGCCATCACACATCACTTATATGCACAACCTTTACCAGTCCGTGTTGTTTTTCCTGGTCAAAAAGGGCTTGCAGCCCGATGCCAAGCTCATATAAAGGCACGAAAGGGTAAAAGGATCCAAGGCAGCAACATCAGGATGCTGACAAACAGCTGCCTCGGTCAAAAATTGGTCCGGAGCATTGCAGCAGAAGACGCGTATCACGCGTCTCGCTCTGTGGGATTTCATCGCGGACTGGGCGCGTTCTCAGGTGACTTGCAGCACCAGGCAGGGGTGGCCTGGGCACCTACGGAAACTTGCATGAGCTGGGCTATCGACGCTCCGAAGCCCAGAAACCCAAATTTCCCCCGCCGTTTGCGTGTTCCAAATAATTTTCAGAGGACAGTGCCGGGCAGCCCAGGGGTTGCTTCCGACCGTCTCCTTGGCTCGCCTGCCGGAGGCGACCCCATGCCCTCCATGCCTACACACCCGAAACAACCCCGGCCTATCCGCCCGGCAGGCAGGGGGAGGGGGGCGGGTAGGATGCACGCCTCACCCCGCAACGGACGGGGTGCCGACTAGGCCACATGACCGAAGCCAGCGCAAAATAAAACCATGTTAGAAGATCGGCGGTCAAGCACCGGGAAGTGTGATTCAGTTTTCGACAAATGGTCTACGGTGTCTTCGTGATTGAAGATTCCTTTTTGTGTCCATGTCGTGTGATACAAGTGTAACTGTGAGACACGCAGGGGCCGCGCGCTCCCAAGCCGAGATGGAAGCGGTGATCTGTTTCTCAACAACTTCTGGAGCGCGACTGTGGTTATCTTTCGAGAGATCCTCGGCGTGGGGTGCAGTTGCACATTGCAGCCATCTGCCGTGCCTGGGCTCTCCTTGGCCGGAACATTTAGTGTCTACAGTCGGATGACGTCGAACACCGCCTGTTTCTTGTCCCCTGTCGGACGTCGCTTTTGAAAGACATCTGGGGGGGGGTTAAAAGTCTTCATCACCAAAGCCATGGCACTATGTTGAGATGGAATGTTCGCGGGTTGTTGGGACTCAGATCACGGCCGACGGTCCTCGTACGGGTTGACCAAAATTTTGGCAGCTCCAGTGACCGGTTCCGCAGAGCCGGGATCGATCGATCGGAACCGGAAACACGATCGAGAAAAGGAGGCAACGCGGGGTATCACACCGGGGAGACCGACGTTTTAGACATAAGACACAAACATTGGACGAGAAACTGGAAGACGTCGGCAGCACGCAGCCGGCGAGGGGTACACATTCGGGGAAACCAGCGTTAAAACAGCGGGGAGCATCATGCTGTGTAATCTGTCGGATCCAATTCCGCTCCTTTCTGCATGTTCGTCTGAAGTTGTTTACTTGAGGAGACGGGGATGAGTGATTGAGAGTGGGCTTGTTGATCCCTAATTGGAGTTGGCCTGAAGTTGTGGGCGAGTGGCGCCAGCAAGAGGTTGCCGTCGAGTCGGATTCATTGTTCCCGCCGTAAGTGGCAAGTGGGGCTAAGAAGAGCCGATTTATGGCCATCCCATGTGGACGGGTGTTTTATGTGTTGTGTTTGACAGCGAATGGGACTGAGATGAACTCTGATCCTTGGACCTCGTTGCTCTTGACTGTCCCGACAACCGCCATTGTCGTGCCTTACAAGCTGTCAAAGACGCAGCTGTCGCTACTTCCACTTTCCATCAGGTTATGCTTTGCCCTAAGCAGATGCCCCAGGCACAGATGCCTTTTCAGGAACACGACAGCTTGCGCCTGCAGACCTGCAGACAGGGCGCTAGTTGCCCCCAGTTTCCCCGCCCTCCCAGGGCAAGCGTGGGGCAGGGCGGCCTTCCCACGAGCCGAAGCTGCTCTGTGATTTGTTCCTTGCATCACCGACTCCCACGCTTTCCAGCACGCGGCCGTTTCTTGTACCATTCCATGACAAAACATTTCCGGTCTCTGAGTCTCGACTGCGTCTTTGTGCATCTATCCTGCGTCTCGTTTGCGGCGGCTTTTTCTTTCTGGAGTGCAGAGAGTAACATGTGGTTGCTGACTGCTACGCACTCGGCACTTACGCTGCTACATGCTCCATGCAGTACATGCTGGGCATGGCATGCATGCTGTGCCCAGCGGTTCCAGTTAGACCCGTTTCATGGTTCCGGGTCCTTCGCTTTGCAGAAGCGATGCCTGTCCCGGACAGAGGGACGCACGACACACGACACCGTGGACGCCTCGCAGCGAGCTGTTGAGCTGAAATGCCAGTAAGAGAAGTGCGTCAGAACTGGACTGCCCTGCACGGAGACAGCTGCAGCCCAACGCCTGCCAGCCCACATCACCTCGGTGTGTAATTCATTTGCTCTGGATGGACAAGGAACCTGGAAGTGGTTCGATAAGGTCGACTAGCGAGCTGTTTCCAGACCTTCTTCACCAATTTTTCCCTTGGATCGTCCTCGTGCCGTCAGACTGGAAGCTCCCATTCTTCTGCTAGCCCATCCTTGTTATTGGTACAAAGCTGGGCATAGGGTGAAGTACCTGGCTACTCCGCACTACCGACTGCTATCGTCGAGTCGCCTGGGCTGGACCCCGCGATGGAAACGGCGGTTCCACATCCACGCTGTTTCTGTTCCTGGCTCCCGAGACCTTCGGCCGCCGTGATTGGCACGGGAGACTTCGTACTGCAGCATTGAATCCACCACGAAGACATCTATGGGGACGCCATTGCGGCTACTATCCGGTAGGTGCGGCTCCCTCTCCTCCACGAGTGCTGTACAAGAGGTACGTAGGTGTGTGCGAGTCTTGCGGTCTGGAGCTGTCTGTCCATCAAAGGTCACATGCGCATCTCTGATCCTCAGGCATTGGACTACGTATAAGACGTGGCTGTTGACGGGGCTCTGAAATTGGGGGTCCCTGTAAAAAGGAGTGGTGTCTGCCATTGTGACCAGAAACGTCCAAAGTAGACATTGAATATAAACCGGTCCTTCCGGTCGTGTTCACGTCTAGGTTTTTTTTTTCCTCTCCCAGTTCTTCGATTGATTTCTGATCTTCTTGCGTTCTGCTCTCTCTCTACACATTTCAGTCTCCGGGCATTCCACTTACCTGCATACCTACGGTATATCAAAGGGAAGTCAACATGCCAGGTCTCGAGAATCCAGTTCTGGCTTCCCAGACTGGCCAAGGCCGTCTGCTGGCCATTAAGGAGAAGAAGAGATTGCCCGATGTTCGTGTGAAAATAGGGGAAAAGGCGTCATTTGACATTATTGATATTCGTCAGGGCTCAGTAGAAATGAACCTGAAGGTGGAGATCCTCTCCATGTTCCTGACCAAAAATGGGCCCAGGAAGCTTCCCACGCTTCTTCTCTATGACGAGAGAGGTCTCCAGCTGTTCGAGAAGGTGAGACAACCCCTCAGCTTCATCAAACCAGCCGTTTCCCGTATTGACACGTTTTTGTCTCAGATAACCTATCTAGAGGAGTACTATCTCACCAATGACGAGATTGAGGTGCTCCAGAAGTACTCGGCAGACATTGCAAAACTCATCCCTGAGGGAGCAATGCTCATTGAGCTGGGCAGCGGGTGAGTTTGCCATTTTTCCTGGCAACCGAACAGCTGTGAGCTGACCCCCAAAGAAACCTTCGCAAAGTGAATCTTCTTTTGCGGGCTTTTGAAGATGCTGGCAAGAGCATCGACTACTACGCTCTTGACCTCTCAAAACAGGAGCTCGAACGGACTCTGGCCCAGCTCCCTCATTACCAGTATGTCCGCGCTCACGGCTTACTCGGCACGTATGACGATGGACGGGCTTGGTTGAAGCACCCCTCCAGAGCCTCAAGGCAGAAGTGCATTCTCAGCCTTGGCTCGAGCGTGGGTAAGTGTCTTGATCTCATCTCTTTCTTTGGAATTCCCGTTTTTGGCCATGCCTAACCGGATCTTGCTTCCAGGGAATTTTGACAGAGCCGACGCAGCCGCCTTCCTGAAGACCTTTGCAGACATATTGGGTCCTGGTGACACCATGCTCATTGGCTTGGATGCGTGTAACGACCCTGCTAGAGTCTAGTGAGTACAATTAGCCCCTTGACACACCCCACCGTCGCCTTGCACAGGGCTAACAGCGCGACAGCCACGCTTATAATGGTTTGTGTCACTGAAGAAACCCTGACTCGACGTTGCTTGCAGCACAGCTGACGTTTTGAATCACCTCGTCCATCCATAGACAAAGAAGGAGTGACGCACGAGTATGTGACACCCACCGTCCTGTGAGATCAGGGCCAATGCTGTGTTTAATCGTGGCTGCCAGATTGGCGTCCCAAGCTGGGTCCGGGGACAGCGCTGATGAGAGCATCCATAGATTTATCCTCAACGGCCTCCGTCATGCCAACAAGATCCTCGGGGAAACCGTCTTCGTCGAGGCCGAATGGAGGGTCATTGGCGAATACGTGTACGACGGACAGGGCGGTCGCCATCAGGCGTTTTATGCCCCTCTGCATGACACGACGGTCCTGGGCCAGCTGATTCGGCCACACGACCGCATCCAAGTGGAGCAGAGTCTCAAGTACTCCCCGGCAGAGGCCGAATTGCTTTGGAAGCGGGCGGGTATGGAAGAGATTGGCCATTGGAGATGCCGCGATGAATATGGTGAGTTGGGTTATAGTCTGAATGGAGGCTAGCTCTGTCGCGTTACCCCCCTTCAACTCCCCCGCAGCCCTATCAGATTTGCCTGCGCTTACCCCACGTTTTCTCCCGATACGTGGGACCAGTCATACGACTCTGACTTGGACAGACGCACCAACATGTCGTCACTCGCATGGCCGTCCGGCCTCTGGCTGCGGGGTTGACTCCCCTTTACCCACCGAGCGCTGAGGGGCATTGGCGTATCCTCTTATCATCATTTAGAGAGCCATCTCGCAACTGACTCATATCGTGCTACTCCCAGGCGTCCATATGCTATCGAAGCCCAAAATGGCATTCGGTCTCATCCCTTCTGTCTACGCCCGCTCCGCGCTGCCTAGCCTTGAGGAGTGGGAATCCCTCTGGGCGGCATGGGACACCCTTACTCAAGAGATGCTCCCTCCTGAGGAGCTTCTCAGCAAGCCAATCAAGCTCCGCAACGCTTGCATCTTTTACCTGGGCCACATTCCCAACTTCCTCGATGTCCAGCTTAGCAAGGTCACCACCGATCCCCTGACAGACCCGGCATGGTACCGCCGTATCTTTGAACGGGGCATCGACCCCGATGTCGACAACCCGGAGATCTGCCATGATCACTCGGAAATCCCTGATGAATGGCCGCCCGCTGACGAGATCCTGGAGTATCAGACTCGCGTACGTGCCAGGCTGCGGAAATATTACGAAAATGGCGTCGAGAATATCCCCCGCCACATTGGCCGGGCAATCTGGGTTGGTTTTGAACACGAGATAATGCATCTCGAGACTCTGCTATACATGATGCTTCAGAGCGATAAGACTCGGCCACCGCCGAACGTTCCTGTCCCGGATTGGGAGAAGCTTGCTGCTAAGGCTCGCTCTGAGAGGGTGCCCAACGAGTGGTTTGATATACCTGAGCAGGAGATCACCATTGGCTTGGATGACCCTGAGGATGAAACTGATCCAAATGTTCACTATGGCTGGTATGTGAGCTGTGATTGGATGTTTAGCAACACTTGCTGACTAAAACAGGGATAATGAGAAGCCCGTTCGGCGCGCGAAGGTTCATGCCTTCCAAGCCAAAGGGCGTCCCATCACTAACGAGGAGGTAAGCATCTCAGCTCCTTAACTTGAATTCAGGGAGTACTGACATACATTTAGTACGCAACATACCTCTACAACACCCACGGATCACAAATCCCTGCATCCTGGGCCTACACCAAGGAGAAAGATCCCCAAAACGGTGTGAGTGGCACCAACGGTCACTCCACTATCGCCAACGGCACAGCCCCCCTGCCTGAATCCTTCCTCGAGGACAAGGCCGTCAAAACGGTCTTCGGCCTCGTTCCCCTGAAGTACGCGCTCGACTGGCCCGTCTTCGCCTCGTACAACGAGCTCGCAGCCTGCGCGGCCTGGATGGGCGGGCGCATCCCCACGTTCGAGGAAGTCCGCAGCATCTATGCGCATGTCGAGGCTCGTAAGAAGCAAAAGGAGGCTCAGAAGCATCTCGCACAGACAGTTCCTGCGGTCAATGCCCATTTGTGCAACAACGGCGTCGAGATTTCACCGCCTGCTACCCCACCCGCCGGGACCGCCGCTGCTACTGCTGAGGGAGATGAGAGTGAGAACTCGCTCTTCATCGACCTGGATGGCGCCAACGTTGGCTTCCAGCACTGGCACCCCGTTCCAGTCACGAACCGCGGCGGGGAGCTGGCGGGGCAGGCCGAGTGTGGTGGCGTGTGGGAGTGGACCAGCAGCGTGCTGCGGCCGTGGGACGGGTTCAAGCCCATGACTCTGTACCCGGGTTATACAGCAGACTTTTTCGATGAAAAACATAATATCGTGCTGGGCGGGTCGTGGGCGACGCATCCCAGGATTGCAGGGAGGAAGAGCTTGTGAGCAAACCCCGTGAGACTGTCCTAATGTGAGAAAGGATGAAACGCTGACCGTATAAACAGTGTCAACTGGTACCAGAGGAACTACCCCTATGCTTGGGTTGGTGCCAGGCTTGTGAGGGACCTCCCTTGAGCATGCAAGTCCTCTTGTCTCGCCTAAAGTGTCAGAAGAGACTCTCTTTCTATGATCAATGGATGGGATCCTAATAATCATTAAACCTGACGGCTTGGGATGTTCATCGTCCACGGAGATATTTTGGCTGAAATATTTGGATATAATGATTATTCTCCCGAAGGGAGGGAACTCGAGAAGACGGACAAAAACACGCATGGGAACAAGAAAAGGGAGGAAAATCGCATCGAATCTTCACTCAACTCTCTAGTCAGCTTAGTGCACTTTGATGAGAAATGGAGGCTTACTTTCTCATGACATGGTGGGCAGTTGGGAATGGGCCATGAAGTGTCCCCGAATCCCCCATGTATATCGATACCTTTTTTTTTCTTGGTCTACTTGGTATTGAGCGAAAGATATGCTCATAGACATCAACGACCTCCGTGAAATCAAGAGGTATTCTCTTTTGACTCAACCTAATCACCTTTAGTCCTGTGCCCCTTTTCCCAAGACCGAAAACGCCCGAATGATGCCGCTTCAGCAACCCCTGAACATAGAGTAATCCACAAAGACAAATACCAAACAATACAAAACACATGGTATACTCTCGCTCAGATGTAATCATCCACCATCTCCCAAATCTGCGACGCCATCTTTACCCCTTGCTCAGTAATGATACCATCGATCAGCTCCGGATCAGTGTAATCAACTTCCTCATCCTCCTTCAGCATGTTCTCGATCCCCTCGGGGTCGACACCAATATTCTCAAACTTGCTGATATCCTTCTGGTTGACACCAACACGATTGACCATCGGATACGCAATGGGCGTCTTCCGACAGATCTTGTGCGTCTCAGCGGCCACATAAAACCGCTTGATACCGCCCTTGACCGTCTTAGTCAAGTGCGCCAGCTGCGCGGTGCCCATACCCGAGATCACGCCGCCGTTTTGCATCACCACTTCGCTGCCGACCAGAACGAGGTTGATCATCTTCTGGTTGCCGAGCACGTACGCGATCTTGTTGGGCGAGATGGTCTCGACCTCGAGCCCTGCATCGCGGAGCTGCTTGACGGCCAGATCCGCCCGCTTGTTGACTCCATCCACGACGTAAATCACCTTGAAGTGCTTGCTGTGGTCGGCGGCAGCATGCAAAAGGATAGTCGTCACGGTCCGCGACCCGCCCATCGTCAAGACGATATGCCCATCTGCGACGTAGCGGCTCCCACGAATAGCAATGTTATCGCCGCGCTGCCTTGGCGCGCTGCGCGAACAGCTGCTTGTTCTTGAGCAAGTGCTGGCGGGTCTCCTCGAAGGACATGATGCGGTCGGCATTGCTGGTACTGTTGGACAGGCTCCCGCCAGAGGAATTTCCTGTTGCGGGCGGCCCTCTAAGCGAGCGCAGCAGGAACTGCTCGAATAGGTCGGCGCCGGCTAGTAAGGGGAGAGGGTTGGGCACGGAGGCGAGGAGCTTGGCCTTTTCCTTTTTAACGATCTCGACGGTTTCCATGGCTGTCGAGGAGGGGGTTACGCGCAGGCGCTCGATCAGAGCTTCGATCGTCGCCACGGGCATCGTGATGTCCGGGTCAGAGGCGAGGATTTGTCGGTAGGTGCGGACGATACTTTGCAAGTCTTAGCATCTTGATGTCTCAAAGAAGTCTTAAGTTTTGGTAAGCTTACTCGAACTCCCCCGATTCATCCTGTGCATTCCCAGTGCCATTCTCCTGTGGGCTCGTCCGGATTGAAAGGGTTTGGGTCAACCCCTCAGGGACAGGGGCGACTGATTGCACATCGGCAGACATGACGGGGGCGAAGTGTAGCTTGACTCTGAAGGTTGGAAGCGGACTGCGCCAGAGCATACAGTGGTTCTGCGAGTGTGATGGTCAAGGCGCAGGTAGGAGGAGTGTGCTTGTCGACCCCGCGAGTGGGTTAGCTCCGAAATCGAGTTGGCTGGCAGCTGGCACTCGTTCAAGTTTCGCGGTTCGATATTTCCTGTTTCTTTTCTCTCAGGCTGTAATAATATCTCCTTCACTTCATTGAAAATCTGCAGCTTGGACGCTCACGGTGTACAATCTGTGTGTGTGAGTCAGGTCAATTGGGGAACCAAGAGCTATTTTGTCGGCTCTCACCGCCTGATACTGCCCCGCCCTTACACCATAGTGGGGCTCAAACTGTGGTCTATGGGGCCAAGCTAGATGAGGGGCAGCTGGATAGGCAGCTTGGTTCGGCATAGGTTACAGGAGGAGTGGTCCTTTTGATCAAGTGCCGTCGTATTAATGCCAATCACCCAACATGCCGCTATCCTCATATCACGCATCTTGTTTCGTATAAATACCTTGTGGTAGCCATGTAGCAGACGAGATACAGTATACTTCAGATCGTACATTCGTTAAAGCACCCACCATGGACCCCTCGACAGCCATCATCGACCCCGCGACAGACCAGCCCCTCCCTCCTGACGCCATCGTCCGCGTCTTGTGTAAGGTCCCATCTGATACACAGCCTCTCTTCAATCAGTTCACGCAGTCCTGACCTTATCACAGTTCTCACCCACCCAGTCCACGTCTACAGCATCCCTTCAACCGTAGTCCCCTCCAAAGCAGGCTACGCCGCGTCCTCCTGGACGGACGATCCCAGAAACCACATCTTCACAGCCCGTCTCCGCATCCTCGAGACCTCCTACACTCTTGAGTCGACCCAAGACTCCCTGGCAGACGAAACCCAGGACCCCGACCCAGTTCTTAAAGTAGACATCCTCCTCGAGGACCCCAACACAGGCGTTCTCTTCGCGGCAGCCCCCTACGTCAACAAGGCCGTTGTTGAACCCACAACCGACAGCAGCCGGTTCTTCACTCTTCGAGTCCAAGACCCAAAATCTAAAGTCAAAGCTACCTTAGCGATCGGGTTCGAAGAGCGCAGCGATGCATTTGACTTCGGCGTAGCCCTTCAAGAGGCAGCCAAGTCCTTAGGTTGGCAAAGGACGGCCACTGGGAAGGGAGACAGCACCACCGGCGATAAGGCGACCGCGCAAGCGGAAGCGAAGGACTACAGTCTCAAAGAGGGGGAGACGATTACGATCAACCTGAAGGGGACGAGGTTTGGTCGTCGAACGGGGCAAACGCAGGGTGGAGGGGAAGGGGGTGAGGTCAAGCAGCAGCAGGAGGAGGAGGGGAAGCCTTTGGCGGCTTTTGCCTTGGCTCCTCCACCCCCGCCGCCGCCTGGGTCGAGTGCGGCGAGGGAGGCCAGGCAGAGGAAGAGGTTATCTGCGCAGTTGGGATTTGATGATGGGAAGTTTGGGGAGTTTGCTTGAGGGACTTGGGGGCTTGGGGGGGTTGTTGGTTGGATTTGTCTCAGTCACAGGGATGGTGAGTTCCGCGTGAAGATACTCGCAGGATTTCCTCGGCCATGACTACACGTTAACACACTCGGAAGTAGCTAAAGTAAACAAATAGGTAATAGACCGCATGACACTCTTCTCACAACACACAATGTATCCATTGCTTCCATCTACCGGTGACCGACATCTTAAAACCTGATGTCACAATCATCCTCAGACCGGATAATCCAAGATCGAAGAGGCCAAAACCTAAGCAACACAGATAGGAAGAAGACCCATATATAGCAAAACACATTCTTACTCCTGCCCAGAACCCTGTCCACTTCCCCTCCTCGACCTAGGCCATAGACTCTTCACATACGGCAGGCTCATCCTCTTCTCCCTGCCCTTGAGCGATGAGGGCAAATAAAGTGAAACCCTCCGCATACCTTCCTTCAGTCCCGGACTATCTCCATATTCATCCTCGCCTTCTGAATCAGCGACAGTCTGTCCATCACCTTTGCATTTTTCCTGGGTATGGAAATGGAGCCCCTTGCGTTGATCCTCCTGCCTCGATGTGTGGTCATCGTCATCTTTAGTCGATGCCTTCATTGCTCGCGTAGTAGCGATCGCCTTTTCCACAAGAACAGTCTCATTCCCATGGTCACAAGCATTATCATCACCCATTTCACTCTGTCTGCCCTCAACCTCCTCCGCCCAACTCTCATCCCCCTTCTTTCCCTCTTTACCCGCACACCCTACAAACGATCCACATCCTGACGAGGCCTCTCCGGCCGATCCATCAACAGCAGCCAGCGAAGACGTTGTTCTCGACGTAGACGTCCGCGCCCAAATATCCTCCGGAAACACAACCCCATTTGGTTGACTACCCCTGGGAATAAAGCACGGTGATGAAGGGCTCAGGATGGAAGTGAATTCTGTCTCTGTCACTCTCGGCTCGCGGATGATTGCGGTACTAAGCGTTGGAGATGGGGGTGGGGGTAGGGCTGGTTGAGTTGATATTGGGGTTTGGGTACTTGCCTCGGGCTGGGACTGCTGAGGGGGTAGATTCTTAGCCAAATGCCAACTCCAAAGCCGAACCCCATCCCCACTCCTCCATCAAAGGAGCCGTAGGGGTATACCCCTATCCGGGTGAGATGCGATCCGACGATGGTGGACATCCCTTGTTGCTCGAATTGATATCGAGGTTGGTGACGGTAACTATTCCATGCTTGAGGCCATCTCGCTCGGTTCTCTAACTCCAGCGTGATTTCTCCTAGCCGCAGCCATATCATTTGCTGCTGCTTTATGGTTTCCGCGATTTTAGCCTTGAGGTATGCTGCGTAATTGCGAAGCTTTTTGGTTTCAGAGGAGCTCATTCTCGTCTTTTCCGCTGTCACTCCATTCCCAGGATCAGGGACAGCTGTGTCGCTGTTGCCCTCAGTATTTGGACATTTCCCGAGTCCAGCAACAGTGAAAGCTGCTAGTCGAGCCTCGATGGCAGCATACCGCTCAAACAGCCTCGAAGCGCACTCGTCTTGCTTTCTGAGGCTTTGTTCTAAGTATAGGCGTTCGTAATGGAGCTGTTCTAAGGGGGGAGTGCCAATATCTAAGTGGGCTGGTATTTCAAATGATGAGAGGGGAGTGCAGGGGGGGGCACAAAGGGCAGGGAAAGAAGTTAGTGACATCGCCGTGGCTGATGCCATGGTGACTAGTGACGGAACAAATGGGATAGCATTCAGGGTATTAAGACTGGGACCTGGAGATGAGCGTGATTGAGAATGTTGAGGAGTAGAGTTGTTTCCTTTTCTCGCGGCTTGTTTTGGGGTACACTTACCCCTTTTTTTGGCGAGAGGCGAAGCAGAAAAAGAAGGAGGAGAAGGAGGAGGAACAGTCTCGGGAGAAATCAGCCTGGAGCTGCCTTCAGGAGAGGGTAAAACCGATGTCTTCTCCCCAGCAGGCATCCTGTCAATCTATATTGGAATGAGAACAAGGAGCATCACTACCCTCGCCATCGAAATCAAAAGAAAATTGGGTGACAAAACCATATTCCATCTTAAATATAATCGAGCGGCCCCTCCCCTCTCCCCAAGATTCTTAAATCGGCCGCAGCATGGAATCATCGAGTGGAGCGGAACAAAGGGCGCTCATGTGGCACAAGAAGGATGCTCAAAGCATCCCTGGCGCCGTTTGTAAGCTGCCGATCTTGACTCCCCGAACCACGTCCTGTCGTATCCGAGGCTCCTGCCAATGACTTATTACTGACAATGACTGTTGCCAGGGTTCGCATGAAGAAAGAGCTAAGCAGGAGCACAGGATGATTCGTTGTGGGCGTGGTGAGGATACTGATTGCAAGAGGGAGGAGACACTGAACAGGCTCTTTCGCCATCTTCCATCCCTTGAGGCAACATGTGGCGTCCGACAGCGAGATTAGTGGGGTTCTGTTGAAAGAACGCGGCATTCCTCCATTCAACTGGAGACTCTTTCCGCGGGAAACGGAGTTCTAGACGCGCTTTCAGCCGCGACTGGTTGTAGCAATTGGCGGGGAGGGGGAAGAAGACTAAGAGGTTCTCGTGTGCTTGCCTGGAAATCCATCCAATCACATCGTCTTTACAGATGGAAGCCATCATGCCTTGGTGGCTCAATGAACCTCCACAGGCCTGCCTTCTCAGCAGCCTTCCTGACAGACGTGACCTCCTCCTCCGTCACAGCACGATTGATCTCGGCATATCTCTTCTCACCCGCCTCCCCATTGGCAGCCGAAGCCCCTCTCGTTTTCGGCCTGCCCACGTAAGCGTCCGGATGATACTGCTCCATGATATGCACAAAACAGTCCCTCGACACCTCTTCGGCCAAAAACTTCATGATTTCGGAGCCCTCATGCTCGAGCCCGGGCATGACGAGGTGGCGCACCAGCACGCCGCGCTTTGCGATGCCGTCGGGCGTGAAGCACAGGTCGCCTACCTGCGCGTGCATCGCCTTGATGCTCTCCCTTGCAGCATCGGCATAGTCTTCCGCCTTGAGCAGCCGCTTGCAGCTGGCAGGTGACCAGAGCTTGAAATCAGGGAGGTAGATGTCAACTAGCCCGTCAAGGAGTTCGAGGGACTCGAGGGCGTCGTAGGCGGAGGTGTTGTAGATGATGGGGATGCGTAGACCCAGCTCCCTCGCATGAAGGATGGAGAGAACTACTTGGGGGACGACGCTGGGTAGGGCTAAGTTCGTAAATCTTTCTATAGACCTATCCCAAGGGATGGGGCACTTACTGCTCGGGCGTAATCAAATTAATATTATGCACATTTCCAACCTCCTGCAACTTGATATACCATTCAGCCAGCTCCTCGGGAGTCAAATCCTGGCCATTCCTCTGATGCGAGATGTCATGGTTCTGGCAGAACACACATCTCAAATTACACATGCTAAAGAACACCGACCCGCTGCCATGGTGACCCTGGATGCATGGCTCCTCGCCGAAATGCGGCGCGATCACATTAACCTTGACCGTCTCGGCGCCGACCAGACACACGCCGGTTTCTTTGTAGCGGTTGACGCCGCATTTGCGTGGGCATAGGTTGCACTTGCGTAGGTGTGCATAGGCTTTGGCGCGCTTTTTGGCAATGTCCACGGAGCTAAGAGTTAGATAGCGGGGGGTGTAATCGTCTAGGAGAAAGGGAGGGGCAAGGTGTAGCTGGCGTTTGATAAAGGGGCTGTCGCGCAGGGGAGTGAATCGACTCAGAGTCTGAAGATGGGGATGAGAAGCATAAGACGTCGCTCGGGAAGTGAGCGGCAGAAAGGCTGGTCGGCCTGCTAGATGGCTTATGACTCGCATTTTGAACGAGTTTAATTCACTTTAACAAAATTGACACCTTGCATTGCATAACTGACCCGGCCGCTGATGAGAGGATGATGAGCGGAATGAGAGATATCTGAGTCCGTTTAAGAGGACATCGCCGCAGTGGGACCTTATGTTGTTTTCTTCCATGTGCCCGGCCCCACCATCCAATGTCGACCTACAGAACGTCCAGCCGACCTTGAAATTCGAACTACACTGTCAAAGTACACAGGCATGCATTAGGTGTGCTGTTTATTCTCTCCAAAGCGATTTTAAACATTAGCCACAACAAAATGATTCGATGATCTTCCTGGAATAGCCATAATCGTTACTTCCATCACTCGTCTGGTCCCCGCTAAATTCTCGGTCGTCTCCTATCTGCGGGAGTCGAACCTCCTTCCCATTGAGACCGAGCGTCCGAAGTCTAGACATCCGATAGTCTTCAAAGCCCCCTGATCACAGCACTCGCACATGGAAAAAAGCAACCTCCATATAACCAAGTACCTTTTCTAATCCCAAGTCCAGTACTACTATTCGTATATCAGTTGTGCCTTGCTCCGAACTAAACAGAAACAAAACAACCCCCAATACATTACCCCCTTCATACTCTAACTCCCTCACTTCCTCCTCTTCCCACCACCGCCCCATTCCTCGCTCGCCTTCCTCTTCTTGCCCTCCCTCTCCCAAAACTCCTTCTTCTCCTTCTTCTGCTTCTCCCTCCTCCTTTCCTCAATCTCAGCCAACTCCTTCTTAAGCTTCTCCCTCTGCGCCTCCTTCTTTGCTTTGCGCTTCGCGATCTTCTCTTTGCGAATTGTGGTGAGCTTCTGCATAAGATCGCGCAGCTTGCGCTCCTCGCGGCCCACAACCACCGCGCGCTTCTGCATGTACGTCTCCTTCTTCTGCGGCTTGGTCTGCACAATCTGCGACTTGAACGGCAGTTCGGCCGCCAGGTTCTTGGGAACGCGCAGCGGGTTGAAGTGGCGTTCGGGGCGCTCGATCTTGCGATACGTGCTGTTAGGGTTCTGTGGCGTCGGAATGTTCTCCGCCCGCCGGATCTCGCCAGTCAGCCGCATGCTCTGCCACCCGATGAGATTGGTTGCTGGGTTATAGAACTGCTTCGGCTTGACCGGGTACCAGGCCTTGAGGATCACGATGTCGCTGAGCAGGATCTTGTCCTCGAACGTGGCGCGGAAGTAGCCTTCAGGCTTGGACAGTGCCCTCTTGATCTGACCGCGGATACCCGATACCGTCCTGATAGCTGCACCTTCGAACTTGGCAATTTCCAAGGACGAGTTGAACATGTCCTTGATGAATGCCGTGTTCTTGAAGATTTTCCACGGCGTGCCGACCTGCATAAGCGTTAGTAATGAGACAACAGTGAAGATTTGAGTAGGCTCACGTACGAGCTTGAGTTTCTTGACAATCTCCGTAGACTCGTCGACACTGAGCACCGTGCCCGTCGCTGCAATCCGGAAACCTGGGTTGCTAGCCGAGAACGACTGGAAGCAGCAGAAGCTGGTGTTGGGGGCGATGAGAGGGCCCCAAAAGGTACCGAAGCAGTGCATATGCTCTGGTGTATATTTGAGCATCCTGTTTCTTGTCCGGTTGTCCCAGATTGAGTAAATGGGCAGTGTCTGGAATCTCCTCCAACCCAAAGAGAAGATCAGGGGGTCGCCTGTCTTGACTGTAGGATTGTTAGCATCCTGCCGACATGAGCCTTGCGACCAAATATGACTTACGGATCTTCTTGTGCCATCTGTGCCGCTTAATCCGGACCTGGACGAACCCAAACCTGTCCTCTGTCGCCGACAGCCCGCCGACGAGAATAGGCATCCGAGGCTGGAAATTCTTGCAGAACTCAGCCGGGACTCCTTCGATTACCAACCTGGCATACTTGCCAGCCCGGTAACCTTCTACCTGCCTGCGCTGATGCTCATCAAGCTCGGCATACTCGGCCTTGTTAATGTCAAGCTGCTTCTGCAGCATGGCTTTCTGCATCTCGTACCACTGGTCCTCGCCAAACTCCTCATCAAGCCCGCCCTCCCTCCTGGCGATAGCCTTATCATTCAGAAGACCTTCACGGTCTTCTTCTTCAAAGCGTGCCCTGAGTTCTTCCTTGCGACGAGCATTCCGTTCGCGCTCTTCTTCCAAGCTCATCGCCGGCTTCTCCTCTTCCTCCTTCTTCTCCTTGCTGGGGCCATGCTTCTCGCCAGTTTCGAGGTCCTCGAAGGCACCATCACCTTCGTCCTCGTCGTCCTCATCGAACCCATTAAAATCATCATCATCATCCCCATCTCCTTCACCTTCACTGTCACCCTCACCGTCGCCCTTCGGGCGGCCTGTGGAGAACCTCGTCCGTCGGAGGGCATCGATATTCTCGGGATTCGACCACTTGGTTTTCAGCTCTTCGTAGTCAAAGTGAGGGATCATCCGATCCTCCTCAAGATCATCCTCATCCTTGGCCTTGTGGAAGAAAGTGTCCTCGTCCTTTTCGATATCCTCCTCCTCTTCCTCCTCCTTCTCGTTATCTTCCCCCCTCCATCTCCGAAGTGCTTGGGCTGGTGTGAGAGTTGTGTCGTACATGAGCCGAGCAAGGTCGATTGCTCGCCATGGCTTCCGCTTGCCGTGAAGTGCCCTGGCACGCTCCATCATGTTCTCCTTCCACCGTACAGCCTCTTCCTCTTCGGAATCAAATTCCTCGTCTGAGCCGGATTCCTCAGAGTCTACTCCTTCGTCGCCGCTGATGGAACCAAGCTCGGAGTCGGTGTCCGCAAAGACTACATCCTCGTCTTGAGTCTCTTCATCATCGCCTCGGAACATCTTGCCAAGCCTCTTCTCATCGAACTCCTCCTCGATATCCGATCCATCAGAGCCTTTGCTCTCCTCCCCGCTGACGAACCCTTCATCCTCAGGAACGCCATTCTCATCGTTCTGACGATCATCCTCAAGGAACCGGGCTTTCCGATGAGTCTTCCTGCCTGTATCGTTCGTGTCCTCCTCAGGAATCTGGGTAAGCTGCTCACCACCGGCGAACAGCTTGACGCCCTTGTCGGTCTGACCAAGCAACTTCTTCTCTCCTTGCAGATCCACGATAAGCTGCTCGCCCTCGCCACGCTCGACGTTCGCGTCCTTGTCGAACGTGAAGCCCTTCTCCCTGGTAATAACGATATGGTCGCCCGAAATCTTCATGCCGCTCCGATCAGCCATTGGAGCCCACAGCTTCTTGTCCTTTTCATCCAGACGGCGCCGCGGCTTCTTGCCAGTCAGGTTGGCCATGGCCTTCTCCATCGCAGGAGTCGGGCATGGATCCGGCAGTTCCTCTATCTTAGATATTGTGAAGTCGCCCACACCAGCAATATGTACCCTCTGGCCCTGGGCAGCAAAGTTGGTGCCGCGAAGATACCCAGACAGTTCGATCGTCCTGTCGCATAGCGGGTCCTCCTCGATCTTCGTCGGGTGGGTGATATCGCGGTAGTTGTCGATAATAGTGTACGGGTGAGTATTCCTCCACACAAGCGGACGAGGGTTCTTCATAACGGACAGGAAGCGCGATAGATTGTGAATTTCGCGATCGGGGTAGCGGCCGTTCAAAACACCGGACAGGTAGAAGAGATGGGCGCCCTGGTACAACTCAGTCCATAGACGGTGCTTTAACCTCTTCTTCGCATCTTTCAACGCCGAAGGCTTCTTGAACAGATCTAGATGGGTCAATATGCCAAAGACGTTGCCCGGCATACCGGTATTGGCCAGGATGTTGAGGAATTCCATGGTCTCCATTTCGAAGCCATAATTACCGTCAATCATCAATAGCACGATATCGGCAACCTTAGCCATGTCAATCATCGCTTCGAGCTCGTTCGGACACTCGATGAACGTAAGGCGCTGCTTCTTTGATGTGACAACAGTGATGGGGCCCACGGGATCGGACATGGTTTCTTTTGTGTACCGACGGACCAGGGATTTGCTGTAGAGAGAATGCTGGTTAGCGCCACTTACTTAGAATCCTGTCACAGGGAATTACTCACAGTAAGGTCGTCTTGCCGACACCCGGAGGGCCGACGATCACGACGAGTCTCGGCGGCGGCTCATCGGGAAGGCGGTCGACGAGAGGAACGTGAAGGCGCTTCTCTTTGATCTGCGCGGCGTGGTTAAATTAGGTCAACAGGGCAGCAAAAGAATCTTCAATTGACATACATCATGTGAACGAGCGGCCTGCCTGGCGAGCTTGCCAGGGTTTGCGACTGCGAAGGCCTTCGGATTGGTGCCTGCAGCTTTGTCAGCGCCAGTGGCGATATGAGGAAAGACGAAGGTAATATTAACCTCCTGAATTCTGTTTCTTCTTCTTTTCTTTTGTTTTCGACGGTCTATGCGGCTTGTGTTGTTGGGAATCCATCTTGATGGCGCGCCGCAGACGAACGATGAAGTCCAGTCGCGACGTTCTCGCACGCGAAAGCCAATTGTTCCAGACTGCAGAAGCTCCAGAAATTTTTGGGTTGGCGTCCTATTGCTGATAGTGATAAAATTATCGATAAGCACAAGAGTGGGGTTACGTATGTCTGGTGGGGTCAAATCAATGCTCTCTCAGTTTCATTTGATGTTGATACGCCATGCTTAAAGGCTGAAAAATGCTGCACTGAGCATGATTTAACCTGGTTTCGAGTCCTATGACCCTATGAAATATCTCAAATATTTCTCTGTGTAAAGAGCGGAAAAGTAAAAGCAAGTACAACACTACCCTGGCAATACCAGGGAAAAAATACAGCAAAAAAAGAAAGCATTGACAAGGGTGAGATTCGAACTCACGCCCCTTTCGAGACCACGGATCGTGATTAAGGGTTCTACACCTTAACGTGGCGCCTTGGACCGCTCGGCCACCTTGCCATACCGTTTGTTGGGAGTCTGTGCCAAAACTTTAGCTGATGGTTACTGTGTCACCTAGTCCCGGTCACCTTGCCCCCCACTTTGCGATCTTTCGACACGGGTCTAGCCGAAAACAAGGTAAAAGTATTCAATTCACAACTTTTTAATGTTTACTAAAGCACTCCGTTGATTGAGTTGATTGAGAGCTGCTTCCATCCGATCATATACCTTATGACACACTCCTACCCCGTCTTGCTGGCGGCGGCCACTGCTGCAGTTGCAGCGGGGACCTCCTCATCCAAAGGCAGCACATCCGGCACAGGTCCCAGAGGCGTGATACCCAACGGGTTGATTTGGGAATGCGACTTGGTGTAATGGAACTTTATGTGTGCAAAGTTGGTGGTGAGGCGGAAGGCCTCGTGGTTCCAGTACAGATGGCGCATCCAGCGATGGAGCGCAGGGTAACCGGAACGAATATCGCGGAGGTTACACTTGAAGTGCTGCACGTAGACGGGCTTTGTTGGAGAAAACAGAGGTTAGTGGGCTGGAACTGCCTAAACGGCGAAGGGGGAAATTGGGGGCTTACATCGAACCGAATGAGCGTTACATATCTAACCGGTGTTTGGTTATGATTAGTGTCATCAACGCCCTATAGATAGTATAGGGATTCTTACAGTCTGATATCAACTTCAGTCAGTGTCTTCCCGAACCAGTACGGTCCCTCGCTCTCCGTGGCAGCAAGATGGGCTTCAGCGCGGTCCAGCGCAGAGAACAGCGCTGTGACGTTGCGCGTATACGCTTCCTGCGTAGTAGCGAAGCCAGACTTGTACACGCCGTTATTGATGAGATCGTAGTGCCATTGTTCGGCTTCATCAACTTGCTGGCGGAGGGGCTCTGGATACAAGTCTACCTGCCGAAAGTTCTCAGGGAGTAGATCATTGAACTACAGCCGGTCAATATGAAGAGGATGAAATAGAGTAGGATGGCTGGCGAACCTCAGAATTCAGCATCCGCAAGATCTCACTGCTCTCGTTGTTGACAATGGTTTGCGTTTTCTTGTCATACAACACGGGAACAGTGAACCGGCCTGTGTAACTTGGATTACTTTGGAAGTAGACATGGCGCAGATGGGTGAAGCCTTCATGACCGGGGACAGGATCAGGAACGACATTCTCCCCCTCTGCGTCGGTGTCCTCAGCAGTCGGGAACCGCCAACCTAGAATCCATGGTCAGCTATTAGGGAAACGTGGAAACAGCACTCCTTAATACACCTTTCTCTCCCATATGCCAATGAACAACCGAGAACGAAATGATGTCATCGAGACCCTTGAGCTTGCGCGTGATGAGAGTTCGGTGCGCCTAGACAGACATTTAACCATGCCATTCCTTGGTACAGACAGTTTCGTCTAGAAGCAAGGGCTACCTACCCATGGACAAGCATAGCTCACATACAGATGATACCGCCCCTTCTCAGGTGGAAACTGAGCACCCGGCTCACGCGAGATGAAGCTACGGAATGAGCTCGGCTGGCGCTTGAACTCTCCAGTCGGGTCACCCGGTTTGACCCAGTCTGTGATCTTAGCCTGGGGAGAATCTTGGGCAGCCTGTTTTGCGTATAGTCAGGGAATTGCTGTATCTTTAAGACTTTCGGGTATATTTGAGCATACCATGGTTGTTGTTCCAAAACACTTATTCACACTTCGATGATGGGAGGTTAGCAATAAGAGTCTAACTGGTGGCTTGTAAAATGAGAGAAACCTGCTGTTCCGATACGACATTAGATGAAGGGATGGGGTGCAGGACTCGGGATTTTATATGCACGAATCAAAGTATCAGTTTGAGTTACATAAGTAACCTCTCTGCACCTTTGGCGGATGTTCTGGAATGATTTGTCATCTCCACTAGCTTATTATTCATGCGATTCCAGAGACCTGGAAAAATTGACACGACTGCAGATCCCGATCAACTCGTCAGGACAGATGTGGGAGCAAACATGCGCAAAATTTATACCATTGACTACGAATCACATCAATCGGTGAACTCATCCCTGCTTAGGTACCTACCTAGTTGTAATCGTCTCAGTAACTGTCAGCACAAACAGCTAGAGCTGTATTGGTACCATTACTCCGATCGATGGCAAGTCTAAGTAAGAGAAAGCAGCGGAAGCTTGGAGAGCTATGTCTACTCGCGTAAACCGCATCCTATCATGTGTGATCATCAATACTCCATTGACACGTCTTGGCCTTCCTAACCAACAGTCTAACGAATCCTGGCCTTGATGTACGGCACCTCCACGTCCTCGCCATCAGCATCCTCCGTGACCACCTCAAAGATGAGCTCTTTCTGGTGGGCAGGGATAGGCTTCTTGGTGACCGACTCGACCAGCTCACTCAGCTTCATGCCGTATTTGTCCTTACGCTTAGCTGGCGGGAAGAAAGAAGCGTAGAGCAAGCTCACTCCGGAGCTGAGCATCGAGATGGTCAAGCCACGCTTCTCGAAATCGTCGAGAAGCTCCTGTAGTGTGATATTGCCCACTTCGAAGCGGTCCCAAATCTTGTCGAGAGTAACCTTGACGCCGCCGGGGCCCTTATACTCTACCTTCGGACTCGCGATCGGCTCGCTGAAGCCGAAGAACGGCAGCGCAAGGTTGACGAAGCCGTTCTTGTACTGGGAAATGTCCTTCTTGCCATCCACAATCTTGAGCAGCTCCAGGATGACCAAGCCAGTGACCAGAGCGGTGGTCGTGGCGATGGCCGGGATAATCCTGCCTGCAATGAACTTGGTCTTGTGCCGGTCAGCCGGTTCAATCTTGTAATTCTCTGCGCGCAGGTTGCTGGCGGCGGTAATAAAATCAATGTGGTAGTTGGTGTCGTCGTCCTTCTCGAACTCGACAGGCGTCAACTTGAAGCCAGCCAATGTCTTGGGATCCGGCAACTCGTTGATAAGCTTCTGCAGCTCAGCCGAGTCATCAAAGGAGCTGCCACCGGCATTCGGGTCCTTTCCCTCATGTTAGTGAAGTTCGAAAACATCACAATAATACTGGGACATTACTTACGGAATCCTTGTCATCAGTCTGAATCTTGACGTTGGCATCAGGGGAGAAGTCAGGAATGATCATCGAATCCAAGGCATTGAGATAATCCTGCCGCGTCTTCCCCTTGACATTAATATTGTAGTTGAAGGCGTGCAGGTTCGTGGCCGCTTCGATGAAGGCAAAATGCGTCGGGTTGTTGGGATCAAACTTGAGCGGGTCCGGGGCACGCTTGGGGCCCGACCAGAACGGCGCACCAGTAGACGTGACCGCATCCTTGGGGAAGTTGTACAGAAGCTGTTGAATGTTGTAGTTGTAATGCTTCTCAAACTGCATCCGAGCCCACTGCACACAGTCCTCGAAGGTGAGAGCCTTCTCGTTCTTGAGGAAGTCCAAGAGCATCTCAAGCGTGGGCTTCTCGTTGCCCGTTTGCTTGAGAGTAGTCTCGAGGAAATTGGGCTGGGTCAGGTAGAGGTTTACTGTCTCCGCTGGCTTCACAAAGCTGCTATCAAACAGCTCGCGGGCCCAGGCAATAGTATGCTCGATCCTGTTTGGGAAGCTTCGGATAGTGCACATGGGGAACGACTGCTCCGGGGGATCCTGAGACGACGAGTACGACTCAGTGAGATTGGGAAGGACAACCTGAGTGTTGCCTTTGGTACCGAGAGTGCCGCTCTCCAGGAGAGGCTTGTGGAAGAAGATACATCTCCTGTCGACGTACGTTCTCGCCTCAACGTTGTCAAGAGCATTGGTGACACCATCCAGGGCATTCCAGAACTCCTCGTGGAAGATATGCTCTGTCTCGGGGCTGACGCGGTCCTTGTAGACATCAATGTGACCGTCCAGCTCGGGATTCATGGCGGTCACTGCCTTTGCGGCACACTCGCTCTTCATCGAACCGACATCCTTGGGCCTGAACAGGAATTGGCGGTTGAGGTTGCTCTTCTCGATCTGATCCATATCGGTCACAGCAACACGGCCGTTGGGACCAGTGCCAAGGCCAATCATCGCCCAATTTTTGAGCATCTCGCAGCCGATGGCACCAGCACCAACAAGGAACTGCTTCATGTTCGCAATTTTAGCCTGGAACTCGCGGCCAAAGACAGCAATCTGGCCATCATAGCGAGAGCCAATGGGCTTGCACAACTCCTCAGTACGAGCCACACTCGTCGGCAGAGACTCAAGAGAATCGAAGTACATCCACTGTTTGATAGGGTGGAACTTGCCGGACACAGCCTTGAGCACTTCTTGGGCGGTGAGACCACCGAAGAAGGCCGCCATGGGGCTGAGATCACCTGTTGCCTGAAAGCTGAGCTCCTTTAGGAGCTTCTCATCAAACTCTACCTTGACTCCCTGCTCCTCTGCGATATTTTTGGACAGTTCGAGCACGAGGGCCGCATCCTCCTCATTGAGGGGTCTGGGGAGATAACCCTTAGACTGGACAAAGGCATGAAGTGCCTGGAATCCTATATGCAGTTGTTGCGGGCGATCGAACTTGGCGAAATCCGAAATAACAAACTCAGGGTCCTTGATGGCCTCGGAAATTGTCTTGAAGCTGAGGAACTTGGGCATTTTGACCTGTTGGAAGAGACCACCGCGCTTATACTCGCCGAGACCCGAAACATCCCCGATTGAGAAGGTATACGGCCCCGTGACGGTAACCTTGCGAGGCTCGCAGCCGTTTAGCGCTTCCATGCCCTCGATCTCAGAGAATGTGACGTAATCGCCATCCTCGAGACCATGGCGAGTCTCATCAAGCGCAGACACAACTCCCTCCTCATCGATACCAGCGACGATACCGCTGACAGGGTTTTCGCCAGTGGCATCGTAGACAGTGAAGTTATCGCCAAAATCGCAGAACACGGAGCCGAACAAGCCGAAAGTATCAGCAACGATGAAGTGAATACCTTTCTGGTGGCAGTAGTCGCCGATCTGGATCTGGAGGCGCAACGGGGTATTTGTGAGGACAACAACTTGATATTTGTCAAACTGCGACAAGTTCTCGCTGAGACTACAAGTGAAGTTACATGTTAGTTTCACTCTTTCAGAGCAAGGAACAATCATTCAGTTGTCAACTGAGGGGACAAAGCACATACTTTGGAGACTCGTGGATGCGGACAGGAACGTATGCATTCAGCTCGGCAACACGAGGAGCTGTGGCCTGGTCGCGAGGCTTGCCAACATCCTCAGACCGAAGGAAGAATTGTGCAGAAAGATCGGCGATGGCAACCGGCGTCGGGTCGTAGAGGGTCAGGCTCTTGACGCCTGCAAGGGCGATATTCTTGGCGATCTCAACACCAAGACCCCTAAGGCCAACGACGAGCACGTTAGACGCGCTCATGCGCTTCATTGCCTCGTGGCCAAGGACATAGAGCTGGCGACTGTAGAGAGACTCATCGATCTCGGGCGCGCCCGTGTTCGAGTTATCGACCTGCATCTTGTTGACGGGATCAACCTCCTCAGGTTTACGTTCCTGCGGGAAACCGTGAGAGTCAGCAAAACTTTAAGTGTGCGACAAGCAATCGGCGTCGAAGAAACCTGAAGACCAGTATCTATTTTGGAAACAATCGCGTAGAAGCCTAGAGAACAACAAAGCAAAAGACCAGGGAAACACTCACCGTCATGGGTCGTTTGAGGGAAATAGGCAGGTCCCCTTCAGAAATCTTGCGCTTCCCCAGCTTGACGAGTGTTATTAGTAGCTAAGTAGCTGCTAAATGTTTGTGTAATGAAAATTTCAAGTCGACAAACAGGCAGGTTAATGTGCAGAAGCAATCAGTCTTCGGGTGGGATGGTGTTTTCGGTGTTGCTTGGAGGCTGCAGCGGGGAGAGTGAGGTCAGGCAAGGTCAGGCAAGTTAGAGGTGCCAAGGTCCCTCCACAGCCCCGCGGTTGACAGCCTGCGGGGCTCGGGAAATGATGGTTGGCTGGTCCAGCCTTGTGTGGTGGGGCAGCCAGTCAGCCAATGATAAGTACGCAACTGTGTCCAGGAGTCCACTTTTCCTTAGTCAGGGGTTGTTATGCATGTTTCGTAGTGGCTTTCAAGGGAAGAAGCACCTGGGTTTCTGAGCGGTCCTCTCTCTTGAGAACCAGAAGCCTGACAAATGCTGCCTGAACACAATGGAACTCCATAGAAAGATGATTTCCTCTGTTCAACATCTGATGCAATCGCCAACTGTTTAACAACATGTGTTAAAGGAAGCTGAGAATTGCGCTTGCCACTGATACGTGAAGATAATGGTCCCTAACACCACCTCAGTTCATTAAAGTTATTGCATGACCCTTTACCCAGCATAAGCTGTCTTAATCAACAAGGCCAGGTTCGTGCTCAACATCGTCTTGATATAAAGGCAGGAGAAGCTTTTATGGCGAAATGTCCTCAACTTGTTGGATGTTTGAGCTGCGTATCTGAGCTACCCACGGCATGCAATGTGCCTAGGCTTTCGTTCAGCAGTCCACTTTGAACAATCTTAACAGGGATTACATCCAATCTATTGAACAGCTAGAAGATGCACATCACTGTGACGGCTGTATCAGCACCAGTGCTCATGGCACAAGATGACCAGGCTCTGAAAACTGGATCACCTACAAGATCAAGTCCGCATTGGGCGGAATGCGCCCACGAAATCCCCTGTCAAACAGTCAGTCAAGCTCCCAGTGTCAAGCTTGACGAGGACTTTGCATACTGCTCCCCATAGGCATAGTCACTACTCAGGTTCATATAATTAGTCATTGATTGTCACAAACAGAGAGCAGCAATTGAATGCTACTCATCAAATGTTACTAACCCTGTGATGTCTAGCGTCGCTTGTTCGCCAACCTTCATTCCTAGGACAGCCTCGTCCCAACCTGCCTTATATTAGTAGTGCTGCAATACAGGAATTAATGACATATAACTTGATTCACTTCTTACCCCTGATAACCTTTCCTACCCCAATGTCAACTTCGAAGTTACCATAATTGAGAGAGGAATGGAGCCTAGGATGTTGAAATCATTGTTAACTCGTTGGTCTTGTATCCTGGGTATTGTAAGTCTTCACCAACAGCCGCCCTTTGTTATCTGGCTTGCTTGTATCCTTGAGCCAGCCAGTGAAGGCCACTGTCACCTTCTGGCCTCTAAGAGGCTGTGGTCCTGTACCTTTGACGTGAACTGTCTTGGTAACGCCCATTGTAATGTTAACGAACGGAGTACAAACCTGAGATGTTTTCTGAAGTGAAAGATGACTCAAGATTAAGATGCTCAGAGCCATTAAATACATAGAAATATGCATGTCTAGATGAAGATACTGTGCAGCATTGCTTTATCCAGACTCTCGGAACCTCCCGGGACCGTCCCCTCCTTCAGCCACCAAGCCCTCGCCATACTTACGTGGCAATATTCTGGGCAGACAAAGGCAGTAAAGAGACCCCAATGCCGCCGATCGGTTACCATCTGGAGATGTTGAAATGGACTGCAGCTGGAGGCTTGGTCTGCATCCCAAGGATCAGGAGTTCCTGACGTTGGAAGAGCCTTGTTAACAACTCCTGCGGGAGGGATTCCGGTCCTGGTTGGCAATCGAAGCGACACAGTAGCACGGCAGTCTGCCATCTGGCATTACAGCAGGATCATCCATCGACTTTTTGACTCAAAACAACCTTGTTAGTCGTTGAAACAATATCAATCCCCTAGATTCATACACTAACCCCCGAGATCTTCTTATTTGCTCCCGTTTCTGGGTCTCTTTTGCCAATTCAGCACTTTGGCCCAGCCTACTCTGCTGCAACATCTGTTCAACAGCCATGCATAGCCATCTATCAAACCTATGGTTTCCCGATATCCCAATGATCTGCTACAGACTGCACCTGTTGACCGAACTTTGTCCATATTAATTGCTTAACTTTTCCTTGTTCCTCAGCTGAATCTTACATCCGAACTCCGAGCTGTGGTTACACTTCCCACACTAGCTGGTCCTTCTTAGTGAGTTCCGAGCGATGAAAAAAGGGACCTAGACAACCTCCAGTCCTGATACATCGTTCAATCTGTACATCAAGTACCGCCTTGGTACCTCCGCTAAAGGGAAAGTTTTTAGCGAATGAGTCATCATGGGAACTAACCATCCCTGTCCAAAGCATTCACACATCAAGCCCATACGGATTTCAATGGAAGAAGCTCTGCTACTAGATATGGTGTCGATCACTCCCCTACTTGTAGGACCTTTCTGCCTTCTCAAGATCAAGCATACAAGCCTTAACATATGACCGAGATGCTGTGCAATTCGCTGAGCAATGCAACACTCCTGGTTTTTGGATTTTCAGAGTCTCAGGAGAAACAGCAGACAGCTAATCGCATGTCAAGATAGAAAAGCCGGTGAGGTACCCACAATCCGAGCACATTCATGTGCCGTGCTTCCATCATCCAGAGACGTGGACCAGCCCTGAGCATTTTGAGCATGAGAATGAATGCAAGTAGCTTAGCGTGTTGGTTGCTCAAATCTCGTTTTCCTGGATGTAAGATATTGCATCTTGCTTGAAGTGGCTGAGGAGGCAAGATGAGTTGTCGTTGTGAGGACTCAACCTAACTGGTGAAGGACTGATTTTCGGAGTATCTTTACAAGATCTCGCGGATTTCTTAATAAAGCTTGGAACCGAACAAAACAGCAACAGGAATGGGATGTGTTTGATGGTATGCTTGCAATTACTACTCTAGCTTCAGCTTGATGCCATTTGGTGGACCATGATAGTTGACAGACCAACATATGGAACTTGACCTTGAAGAAAGGCCATCCACAAGTCACTTAAATGAAGTTAGTGACGAACAGAGGGGGACGTATACTTGCTGCAGCTTCCATACTTTTGTCAGAAACATTTTTCTCAGTAAATGTAAGCATTTGATGGTGCTCCGTGTATGTGTACCATGGGGTTTCTTTATCGACATCTTCGGTCCCCCCTTCATGACTTCATGGTCTCCCACGCTAGCAAGTAACAAAGAGTCAAGTTCCTCCAGCATACCAGGACAGTAACCAGGAGGGAGATTGAAAAGCTTAGGAAGTGTTCTGACTTTCGAACAACTCTGCTATTCACTCAAGGCCACCCATCCTGGTTCTGAATGACAGAATACCTCTCACTGTTGACATGAGATTGTAACTTGGGTAATTGGGGTTGGCTTCGCATTTTGACCAGTCACGAGCATTGTTCAAAGAGATATGCATGCATGCCGTCGATCACTAGCGGCATTTTCGAAGGATTCCTACTAGCATGATCCAATGTTGGGTGAGTATGCACAGGCCAAAAGTCCGACCGTGAAAAGTGGGCAAGAATGTTGAAGTATTTTGATTCATACATATCAGTATTATCAAAATGTCCTTTTTTCCCTGTCACACGATGATGCAAAATGCCCGGGAAAAGCCGAGATCGACATCCAGATGTGAAAAATGAGAGATCAGGAAGACACGTGGAGGAGGACAAGTGGGTGAACCATTGTTTCTGCTCATCGTGCAATCGTTTGAGCAAAGTAATGCCAAAAAAATTTGCAACTTCCGCATCCAGCCGGGCCGCTCAAACTGTATGTACTGGGAAATGCTCTGCGGAAAGAAGCAGCTTTGGTATTGGGTTGCTATGCAGAAAGAACAGAATGCTGGAAGCCTAGATGGCCGGAGGAGTGGTCCCGATGGCTCTCAGTTATGTCGACATCATTAACTCGTGCAGAAAGATGTGGTGTTTTCGAAGACCACATCTCTGTTCTGTTTGAATAAGGACCATTGAAACTACTCAATGGAAAAAGATGTGCAGGACAACTGCTAGGGTCTGGGAAACCATTGAAACTGCTACTCAGTTTAGTCTGCTCGATTCACAGGATTCTAGCTTCCATCATGATAACATAGCCGACAATATTTGCCCTAGCCACACTTCATCGCTCATTTGACTGCTAAGATCTACCCGTTAGTCTTTTCGTATTAGAAGATATCTGACCAAATATTTTGTATATCACATCAACAAAACTATGGAAACATTAGATTATGTCTGGGAGACAAATTTTCCTAGTTATTGATGCTCTAACTACCTTTAGATCAACAAAGACGGGGGCAAGGGACCCTAGAATTTGTGGCACAATGTTTCCTGACAGTCTCCTGACAATTGATAACAGTGATGAAATAGACTAGCATCCGCGTTGAAACACTTAAGGGACCATCACTGCAAGGAGGAATGGGTCATGGTGACTTCTTGAAGTGTAGGCTTTCTGGTATGATCAGCGTGCAAGTTAATTTGCCGCAAGTTCTTTCGAGTTTTTTTCAGTTCATGATTGCGATTACATATCGATCTGTCTATCTAACAGTCTAGTTCACGTTTGGTATCAAGTGAATTTGCAGAAATGAAACCCTAGGTTGGAATAATCATTGCATACATACATGTACATTGCTTGGTTTCTTGCTCCTGGAACCCAGATGGACACGCTTTATGAACCACTACGTCGAGGGCAAACCGGCAAATCAACTTAGTATGTCATGTCATGTTTAAGTTTCTGAACCAGTGCAAAGGTCCAATGCTGATGCCAGATAAATATTTGGAAGTCAAGATAGGCATAGATGAGATCTCCAAGATGTATAGTGATGACCTTTTTTCGGCTCCGAACAACAGCACTTGAAGATTATCTTGAGCTTACATTAACCAGCGTCTGTCACTGGGAATCTGGTACATCAATTCTGGGTTAAACCTGATGCCAAGAAACAGCCCAAAAATAGGTGACTTTACCTATCCTTTTGATACATACGTCAATATGACCAAAGTAAGCTTGTTCCATCCATCTTGAACATAAAATTCTCCGAGCAGCTCGTTTCCCTCATCCGTTCTGTTGGTGATGGCTCATTATGTGCAGCTGGCAGCTGCAATTTACTGCTACTGCTACCCTACCAACCCACCAACTCTAATTCTGCTCATTCAATTAGCTTATTAAGAGTCTTGAAACTTCCTGGCTCTTGCAGCACAATACGAGAGTAGACCACTGAGCTGGCGTTCTTGAGTAGCAATCCCCAATCAAACACCTCATTGTCGGATTTTCTACTATATACATAGGTAGATTTTTTTGTTGCGCGCATCTCGCTTCCGCTCATTCAGCAGATAGAGGGACGGAAAGTTTGTCCTGATCAGCCGGCAGAGAACTGTCAGCTTTGAGTTCGGATAACCTGGAGATCGTCGCTGCAATCTTTGCAGTAGCGAGATTGATATATGCCGGATAGACGCAGGTACAGCTGCGGTTTTGGCAAATGGATATCTGTGAAAGCATTGATTCGGACTCTTCAGCAGGGTTCATAGGGCTGGAAGGCAGGATTTGGGATTCTGACAGCGTTCATGCATGACAGGAATTGCTGTTCCTGGCTTTAGGCTTCTACTCTGAACAAAGCAAAGCCCATCATTGCGGAAAATCCCTATATCGGGCTTCAAAATCATGGACAACAGTAAGGACTGATGGGTCTTCTCAATTTGATGGGTTCTGCACATTCTTGTGGGGTCGAAAGACTTTGCAAACCTGGTACCTGAGAGATGGTACTGATATGTTATTCAACGGTCGAGCCTGTTCACTTCCGAAGCCTAACATTCCCAGCCTATTCTCTTGATGCTCTCAAAACTCAAAAGAGGACTCAATTGCTGAAGCTCAACAGTCTTATCAGCACAGTTCATGAAGGAAAACTTGCACTATTCCTTTTTGAAGGAACAATATCTGACTTAGTTCATTAGCTTTGGTTAACGGGTTGAAACTCAGGTGTGCTTGAAGACACAAGCTGAGTTCAAACGCATAGATGTTTCGTTTATTTCCAAAACACGTGGGAGTGGTGTAACATGACCGCCTAGTAGGCATGGTTCCCATAAAGGCCGTCATTGAAACGGGCCGTTGTCCGTTTCGAATTGAATGCCACCGGCAAGCTGTTGTGGAAGCACTGTGATGCATGAAGTAGTTTGCCATGAAGGTTTCCCTCCCTCCACCACCCAAGTCTCAAGAGCAAAACTTGTCACTGCCGGAACAAACAATATATTGTGCATTTATCCCCAGACGATCTCTTTCTCTGGAAGGAAATTGGCGGAAAGGTAATTTCACGCTTGATTAAAGGTAACGTCAACCGATCAATGGAACAAGTACATCACTGGAATGGCATGCGACTGTCAACTCCTTTGCATTGGAACCTCTTGTCGGCAGCATCCACAGTATGGAGCTCACCACGGACTATTTTTCTTCGATCTTCAGGGTTCTATGCCCAGAGCTGATCAGGAGCTCACGATGCCGTGCCCGATCTGTGGAGAGATGAGCTGGAAAACATGGGACAGGTGGGACAGTCATCAAACACACTGACAGATCCATATCGGCAACGGCATTCACCGATCACAGAAGATACCAAGTTTGCATCGTGAGGAGATAGTTTCTACGCTACGCTCGCAATGTGGAGATCTGAGCAGCTTGATGCTTGCAACATGCGGATCATGGACGCATTGGACGGCGTATTCCGCACCAAATTGTACGTGTTGTTGTTGCATCGGGCAAAGCTATGCATTTGCATGCATCCATGACCTGAGTGGGAAACATGATGGCCTGTCGCGCGGTGCATCTTGGCGAGAGGAACAGAGCGCGGGGTCGTTTTTTGTGATGCACTGGTCTTGGGACCTCATCAAGTGGCGGCACAAGCCTTTGTCGGGTTTCTCGATTGACTTGGCCGGAAAGTTCCCGGAAGGCACGCGGGGACAGCAGGCATAGTGAAATCAAGAATTCAGTCCAAACTCGTGGGAGCCTTTCGAGATTTTATCAGTGATTGTTTTTTATGGTCGATAGCGTTGTGCAGTGACTTATTCGATGGAAGTCATTTCCATTCCCAGCCGATCAGGTCCTCGACCTTCTCTACTGCACGGATGCATCAGACTAGTGGCTTATTAAGCCTTGTAATATTACCAAAAGCGGAGGCGCTATCGGCAAGCAGCCAACCACACGCAGACATTCGCTCATCTGGCACAAGCAGGTGGGTCACTCCTTAATAACCGGCGGTTGAGTTACTTCAAAGTACAAGGGTTCTTGTTCAGCCTGGTGACAATTCCTCTCTCGAGGACGCCCAGATGAGGCCTTGTACGGTTGTACTCGATGGTAACTGCACGGCCCTGTTTTTAGGCCCGAGCCTGCAGTTGCTGGTGCAGGTGAGCGATAGCGACCATGTCGACCAACAGCCTTTTGGACTGCATGGGTACGCAATCGTGCTTGAGTTGCGCCCCTGCCACGGAGCAATGGCTTTTCGATCCTCTCTCCCGGCTCCTACCAGCTGCCAACGCATGGACCTCGCCGTTCGTCCCGTGCACGGCTCATCTCATCAGCAAACAGAAAAGGGGTCATTCAACAGCTTCAACTGACGCAGCCGGCTGAGAAACACGGAGTGCCTCTTCCTTTCTGCATCCATAGCGTGGCTGAACGCGCCAGCCAGTCTAGCTTTATCGACGGTGGTCGCAAGATGCCAGATTGGGATATCATCGCCGTTGTCCGTAATTCTGCCAGACTTCGTTTCAGCCGTTAGGGCACAGGTACCTTCTCGGCCAACGTAAGGCTCGCATTGACTCCGTCGCTATTGGCCCCGCCTGGACCCTTCCCATCTGGAGCCCAGGGTCCACTCGTACGCAACGTCCAGCCCCTGGGTTTTTGGCGCAATCTTCCCACTGCAACCCTCGTTGCTGGTAACCTTGCTCGGCACCAATTTGGGGGCCTGTGGTCTCGCACCCTTGCAGCGGCGTCGTGCTCCGCCCCAAAGTCCTTCCAATCCCCTTTCAAGTCCCTTGGTTGTTTCCTCCGCTTTCTGCTCTGAGGCGCTTCGTTGCTGTGTCCCGTGTGCTTTCGTTCGCTCGTTCCGTTCCTTCAACTGCTGCAGCCTTTTTTTCGTTTCCCTCGCTCTCTTTTGCTTACCTTACTTTTTTTTGCCCTGCCTCTGCTTGCTTCACCTCCGCACCCGTCTTCGACGACGTCGTTCGTGCCCTCCGAGAACCAAGCGACGACTCGCCGGCCGCCAAACGCAGCAGCAGTAGCAGCTCCCGCGAGAGTGTCTCTGCGGCCCGCAAAAGGAGACAACGATACGCTCGCTTTCTTGCAGCCTAGTCAGCCCGTGGTTCCCGATGCCTGGTCTGTCATGATCCGCACACGCGAGCAGCTCTCAACTCCTTGACGGTGAACCACGTATTCCCAGCTGGAAAGCAAACTGAAATTCGAATTTTTGACGATTTTTCGT
This sequence comes from Thermochaetoides thermophila DSM 1495, assembly GCF_000221225.1. Lineage (NCBI taxonomy): Eukaryota > Fungi > Ascomycota > Sordariomycetes > Sordariales > Chaetomiaceae > Thermochaetoides > Thermochaetoides thermophila. Next base: position 3,577,800 of record NW_006383032.1, read on the forward strand.
CAAGTCGCTCTTTTATATTGAAAGGTATGCGGAGCACAGCAACGGCTGCTGTTAGGGCTCTGGGTGTTTGATTATGGGCTGGCGTTTGGAAGTGTCATCGGGAGATTATGGTCCGTCAATCAATTTGCGAGTTGTATCGGGAGCCGCCTTTTGGGGCATGAAGCGACCCAGAGTTGCTGGCGGGCACCATTGTCCTATGGACTGTGTACTCCAGGCTGTGGCTGCTGGGAGTGGCCAGCATCGAGAGATCTGCCCCAGCCGGGCCTCTGAGGGCGATCATGCTGATCATCAATGCTACTGAATCCGGGGAAGCGCTATGTGGAATCAATGGGTTCACTGTTTAGGTTACTGACGCGATGCACTTCCAGAAAGCGCACAGATACTCCCACACTCGTTCAGCCCTCGTTATCAAGTACACTCTTTATTGCTTTACCTGACAAGTAAGTGTTGCTACAGCGCGTCAGACCACTCTGTCGCCATCGTGGGCGCTGACCACCACACCCCATTGTGCTATCCAGATCGCACGATCTATCCTCCGCCACGCGTTTCGTTGCGCAGCACAAAACCAACGATTTATATATCCCGAAGCGTATGGTAAAGACGAGCTAAGTGGTATAGGATGAAGTCAACATCGCTCTTGGCCACTGCGCTGGTGGCGCTTTCGTCAGTTGCTGCTGCCCAAGCAGCACCGGGGAAGCCCAAGATCTACTTCCCCAAGCATGTCAAGCGCCAGTTTACAAACTCGACAGTCTCTGCCGACGAGCTGCCACCTAAGACGCCGCTCGACCTCGTTAAGGCTAAGAGGCAGAACCCAACTGGCAATATCGGTAGTAATGTCGAAGAGGTCGTCATCACGGCTACCGTTGTTGTCACCCTGCCAGATGCGACCCCCGTCACAACCATCTGGCCTACTCCTTCGGAGAGCAGCTCATCTAGCGATGTTCTGAGCGAAAGCTCATCGGTTTCGTCAGATCTTGGCTCGAGCTCGAGCTCTGATGCGGCTTCGACTTCCTCTACTAGCGACCTTGAGGAGTCTTCTTTCGTGCCGCCCGCTACTACTACTACTACGTTTACGGAGGATTCTTCAATCAGTTCGAATACTCCTACCGTTGACCTTACTCCTACCCCTTCGTCCAAGAGCTCCTCTGAGTCTCTTACCGTGTCGGCTTCCGAATCTAGTTCTGACTCTCTGTCGGAAGTTGCTCCCTCTAGCGATGTCCCGTCATCGAGCGCAACACCAACCGATGACCTGGTCGACACGACGTCCAGGATCCCTCCCACGCCCACTTCCGACGAACCGGTCGAGCTTTCGTCGACGGTATCCGAGTCTTTTGCAACACCCGACATCACGGAGTCTTCGAGCTCTCAGTCGCCTGTCGCTTCTAGCACCAATGACTCTGCCAACCCTGTGACCTCGATCATCAGTAGCATCAGCTCGGTCATCTCAAGCATTTTGAGCCCTCTAGAGCCGACGACGACCGATGTCCCGACCCCTAGCTCGACCGAAGACCCGGTTGATGAGAGCTCTTCGACATCTAATGCCGACATCATTAGCGATCTTCCGATCGAGACTCCTACGCCGACGCCCACGCTGATTGAGACACCAATTGAGTTTCCTGTTGAGACACCCTCCGAAACTGCTACAGCTTCGTCAGTTGAGCCGCCCGTGGAAGAGCCTACTGAGTCTCCTACCAGCGAGATCCCATTGCCGCCGGTCGTCAACATCACTAGCTCTTTGCTCCCAGAGCCTACTCCTACTCCTAGTCAGAGCTCTTCGGTCGAGGAGACCCCAGTTACTCCCACCGATCTCCCTGCGACTAGCGTGGAGCCGGAGCCGCCAGTTAGCACTGACCCGCCTGCTGAGGAACCTAGCACAACCACGAATCTGTCTAGCGACACGACTACCGCCCTTCCCACCAACGTCACCGAGCTGCCAAGTGAGACAACCACTCTCCCAACTGACCCGCCGGTCGAGACGAGCACCGACATTCCGACGGACTCTGCTGAACCAACTGATACGGCCCTCCCTCCCACCAGCACGCTCGAGCCTGGCCCTGGCAGCAATACAACCGAGACCAGCACTGTCACCGAGGCTCCGGCAGTTCCGACTAGCTCGACGATCGAGCCTGTTCCCAGCAAAAATGCGACACTGACAACCGATACGGAGACGTCTACTAGCTTAACCGAAGTCATCCCAACTAGCACCACCAGCAGCAGCATTGCCGGCGTCACCAGCATCCCGACGATTAGCAATATTCCGTCCTCGGCATGGCTCCCAACCACCATCATTGTTGCCCCGACTTCCACTCTCACTGCATCCCAGTCTACTACTACGGCCACTGGCATTCCCACCGACCTGCCTAAGGCTATTGCACCTGACGACCAGAGTCCTGGCCAGCCGGACGACACCATGCTGATCCAGATTGGTTTCAAAGAGGGCTACAACTATCCGTTCGTGGTGCAGGAGCAGAGGGCTGCCGCTCAGATCTTCAAGCTGCTTCCTCAGGCTTTGGCTGATTATGGTAAATTTGATGTCAGCAAGGCTCAGATCAAGCGCCTGGTTCCTCTGGACACCCAAGCCTCACTCGGCTATATCACTACGCTCGCTGTCATTACTTACCCGAGCAGTATGGTTGAGGCGCTTGCGGTGGACATCCGGCTACCCTACTCAGCTTTGTACCAGAACCCTAACCAGCTCATCTACAACCTTACTCAACAGATCAACCCGGCTATTCCCATCTACCTTGGCTCAGCCTTGGAAGGTGGCAGTAGCGGCTCGGATGGTTCTCCAAAACCGAACACTCCCAACGCGAACCCCAACAGCGACCCATTCGGCACCAACCCCTCGCCTAACAATACCAGCGGTGCCCAGAAAGGTACCACGGCAGGTATCGTTGGTGGCGCTGTGGCCGTTGCTGCAGCTTACGGTGTGGTTATGTTCGTCGTGGCTCGGCGCTACAAGCGCAAGAGGCAGGCGCACCGCAGGGCCAGCTCCATTAGCAGCAGCAACCCTCCTATGTCAGACTTGGCCTCTCACGGCCGCGGCAGCCCCGCGCTCATGGGCGGTGCTCTTTTGAGTCGTGACTTCACGAGCAGCCCGTACGGTGCCACTGCCGCTCCAGGCGGCCGTGACAGCCATGGCAGCGGACGAAGCGGGATGGGCGGCTCGGGCAGGACGCAGTACATCTCGGCACCGGTAGCAGCTGAGAACTCGCTTGGATGGAACTGATTTGAGAGGTCGTGACTGACCGGATTTGACTGCCTCTTTTTTTGGCTCGTCCTGACCACCCGGTGATGCGATGCTCCATTTCCGGACCTCCTGCCCGCTCGTGTCTGTCTGCCTGGCCATCATCACTTGTCAACCTTACGAGGCTGACTGACAGACACTTCTGATGTTTTCTTATATTGTTTGCTTTGCTTATGCTTCGATACCCCTCGGGCGAATTATTGCCAGCAAGCGGTATATGTTTTGGTCATGTTTTGGATACGTACGGTCTATCTACGCTCGCCATCTATCTGCTTGCTTTGTCGCATTCGTCCCGAGATGTTATTGTTTTTGCCCTTTTCGAGTATCTTGGTTTGGGATGTGTCAAGTCAAGCTACAAACTCGCATGGTCTATATAAGAGCTGCCAACAATACCAGATCAAGATCTTGTTTCTTTATTTGCCTTATAGACCATCTTTGTCCGTGGGATACTGCTGCCAGCAATGTTCTATTTGTGTTGGTGGCTAGAGGTACCGGACGGGATGGAGCCACGATCGTCTTGGATATTCTTATGTTATTTGTCTTTTTACCATAACCTTATTTATTATTTATTAATTTTCATTCTACCACTGAGCAGTTTGGTCCGGGGAGAGGTGGAGAAAAGAAAAGGGGTTTCCAGGTCAAGCAAAAATCGGGGCGGTCATTCTTCCGTTCGGCTATGGCCTCTTACATGGCATGTGTCACTGCGAGTTCTTTGTCCCCCACTTTTTTTTCCCTTTGCTTGCTTGTATAGAAATACCGAAGCATCGATCTTTCTCAATTCAGCCAACAACAAGTTGAAAGAAAAAGAAGCATAAAGCTCGACGGTGTAGGGAAAGTCCCGCTTGTCCTCATCAGTAAGATCTTTGGGCTTGTGTGCCAGATGTATACTCATGAGTGCTTCCTCTGCCGTCCCAGACCCGCTTGCCAACTAGGCTTGTGTTTCAACGTATAGGTAATTAATCTTTAGTACTTGTTTCTCGAGCAACTATTTGTATGAATGCCAATGCTGTTAATCTCCTCCTTACGTGGTTTGCTTCGGTGATTGGTTGTTGCCTTAATCTCTTATAGGGCTGTCGGGTGGATGGGTCAGCGGGGGTTATGCCGTGTTGCTGGGGTTTGAATGAAATGTGGGATGGATGGATGAAGGGCAGCTGACCCAGGGCCTTGATATCACGCGAACATGCAGAAGAGTAACTGGGTTTTCCTTGGATTGTGTGCTTTCTCGTTGTACCTGGTTGTTCAGTTTGTTCGATCAGGTAGGTCAATTAGGGACTTTGACCACTATGAACGTAGAGAAATAGGTTGAGATGATATTCATCTCTTTCTATTGAGCAAAAGCCTGCCTGGGCTGAGGCCAGTTTAGTTAATACTGTCCTCGCTAAATCTCCAAAAGGTACACTTTAAACCCGTAACAGTGGGAGTCCACCCATCTACAATGAGCGGCGTCACGGCATCCAATGGCCATGGTTATGGCGGATGGGAAAGCCCATCTTTAGATCTCCGATCATCCCAAAGATCTGATCTGCACACAAGCCCACTTCTGCCCATTCTATCCGTCCCATCCGTCCCATCCGACCGTAGCCATCCAGTTACATTCTGTACCCCGCCATGGCAAACCGCTAAGGGACCCCATCCATCCATGTTGCGGAGCCCCTCCATGGACCCTTGAGAGATCAGCAGAGCCGAGCACATCATCGCCCCCATGTTTTTAGTGCATTCTAGCAAGCGCTAACTACGGGCGCGGAGCTTCCCGTTCGCTGACTTTACGATTCTTTTCTTTTCTTTGTAGTTGATCCAATGACAGTGCGCCGATCTCGGGGTGGACGATGCAGATGACCTTTTGCCCAAGCATTTAAGTTTGCCTTGGTAAAGGTATGAGTTCTCGAAAGGACGGGTGGCGGGCCTTTTCCTGTGCAACGGTGTTAAGACGCGCGCAGGAGAACTGGGCTTAGCGCCGGGTGGTCACCAGACTTTGTGCAAAGAGTTAGGCTGGCTATATCACCACATGAGCTGGCCAGAGCTAGGTAGGATGTGCTGACTTTGTTCTACAATAAGGGCTGGACACTGAAAGTTTCTGCCTGGTGAAGACCGATTATAACTGTTTCTATGGATCTAGCTGCTTTCATTGTTCTTCAGCCAAGGATTCTGTTATTCTTTGCATGGTTTCCGGCACCCACGGCCAAGCTCACCTTCGTTCCGTCTCGGCGCCTTCAGTCTTTGACAGGCCTCGCTGTTGATCCATTCTCTCAAAAAGCCAATAAATGTTTTCCAGGATTTCCAAGACAGAATGAGGGCAAAGACGGGTACAACAGCTCAAGAGGACCACAACAGACCAACCTCCGGGTCCTCCTATGAGGGTTCGGGTTACAGCCATGTCGACGACAATGACAGGTTAGAGCCGCCAACACACCCCTCGACATCTACTTCTGCATCTTCTCCCCTCTTACAAGACGGAGAATGGACCGATGGTGAACAGTACACCCCTCAAATGATCTCAGACGTCGAAGACGACGAATACAAGAGCGACGATGACGAAGAAGCCGGCAGGGTTGCTGCACGAAGACTCACTCCCGGACGACAGCCCCCTGCTCCCCGGTGGCGAAGTCCGCGGAAATGGTTCACACAAGAAGAGGAACAGGCTGTAGTACGCAAGTTTGACCGGAAACTGGTCGTGTTCGTCGCAGGACTGTATCTTCTGGCTTTCCTGGACCGGTCGAGTATGTCATCATCTTGGTCATTTCTCCCCTAATCTCCGACAGTGTGCTGACTCTCTCTGCAGATATCGGCAATGCTCGTATTGCGGGCATGGATGACGACCTGCAGTCCAGTCCTCCGCGTGAGGACTGGTATGAGTGGTCGTTGACTGCGTTCTACTTGGCTTACATTGGCTTTGAGTGGATGGCTGTACTGTGGAGGATCATTCCGGCGCATGTCTATGTGGCTTTGATCGTGTTCTTGTGGGGGCTAGCGGCATCATTGCAGGCTGTAGCTGTCAACTATCCTATGCTCATTGCCTTGCGGACGTTGCTAGGAATCGGGGAAGCTGGGTTCACGGGAGTGCCGTTCTACTTGTCGTTTTTCTTCAAACGGGAGGAGCTGGCGTTCAGGACGGCCATCTTTGTGTCAGGTGTGTGCCCTACTACATTGGGATCAGCTCAATATCCTATCACTAACATTAGCAGCTGCCCCCTTGGCAACATCTTTTGCCTCCTCACTGGCATGGCTCATCCTCAAAGCAGCCGAACACAGCCCCATTGCCCCATGGCGCCTTCTCTTCCTCGTCGAGGGCTTCCCGTCCGTTCTCGCCGCAGCTCTAGCCTGGAACATCATACCAGATTTCCCTCAAACAGCATCTTATCTTACCCAACGTGAAAAGAAGATTGCGCGTCACCGCTTGCAGCTCGAAAGGCCCTTATCTAGGCCACGATACTCTTCCCGAAGCAAGTCGTCCTCTCCCATATTCGACTCCCTCTCTGCACTCCTCGATCCCGCCGCCTGGCTCACCTCCCTCATCCTCTTCCTCGTCAACCTAGCCTACTCATCTCTCCCTGTCTTCCTCCCCACCATCCTCCAAGCAATGGGCCACTCGGCACTCACCTCCCAAGCCCTCGCCGCTCCTCCCTACTTGGTCGCGTTCATAGCGGTCCTCCTCACAGCCCATGCCTCCGATAAGGTCGGCGCCCGTTCCCCTTTCCTCATCGCCCATGCTCTGTTCTCAGCCGCGGGGTATACCATCCTCGCGTTGAGCGATACTAAACTCCTAGGCCATATCCCTCCTGATTCCTGGATCCGCTATTTCGCGGTCTACCCTGCCGCGATAGGATTCTTCTCCGTCGTAGTTCTGACTGTCTCATGGAGCGTGAACAATACAACCAACCACGCCAGCAGCAGCGGGCAGAGAAGGGGTGCGGCAGCGTTTGCGTTGTTGCAGGCTGTGGGACAGTGTGGGCCGTTGTTAGGGACGAGATTGTATCCTGATCGGCAGGCGCCGTATTATACGATGGGGATGGCCGTTTGTGCGGTTGCGATGGTTGGGGTAGCGGTTTTGGCGGGGTTGGGGAGGTGGTATTTGAAGAGAGTGAATAGGCGATGGGATGAGGAAGAGGAGAGCGAACAGGGCGAGGCACTTAGTCGGAGGGTAGTGGGGAGGTTTAGATACATGTTGTGATGTTTACCGATCAGTTTATTCATACCTTGTTGGATCTGTTGCAGATACCATGGCTGTTCTCGGATGCATCTCAAGCTGTTTAGGCATGGGAAACGCAACTTTGCCTGACATGCTGTCCGAATGATACCCAACAACTTTCACTTCTGAAGACAGATTGCTAGACGAACTGTCATCTTCAATGGGACGCATGAGCCAAGAAGTAGATGTGGTTGTGTGTTAACTTACTAAATGTAGGCTCACTAGTAGAACACATGTTAAAGTTCGCGTTAATCTCATGGGCTAGGATCTACCAGGTGGATACAACCCCTATGCAGCATCAAGTATCATATCCAAACGGGTATCTAACGGTTCTACATTTACAACTCCTCCATGCCCTCTCACAATTCCAATAGACTCTACCATACGTCTCTCCACGCCCTCACTGCGGCGCAGCCATTTTCACCTTCACCACCGACATCTCACTACTCTTCGCCCACGTCCCGTCCGGCTTCTGCCGATAACACAACAGCTTCCCTTCGTCCCCCACACTCCCAAGTATCTGTCCATCATCATCGAATGCAACCCGCCAAACCGGCGTGCGGTGGTTGTCCAGCCGGGATATCTCTGTCAACGTGTGCCGGACCTGACCCGGCTGGTTGGTCCATGCCCGGCGACTTCGCCGGTCGGCGGCATCAAGTTCACGGGACGGTGTTTGCTGGTGATTGTGAGAGTCAAGGCTCGCGCGTAGGCCGGAGGTTGTTATTGTTAGGGCGTCTTGGGAGGGACCTTGGCGGCGGGTGGCGTGTCGTCGGACTCGGGACGAGGACCAGCGGCTTTCGGGCGCGGATTCTTGGGCCCTCTTTTCGTCGTCTAGTTCACCACCTTGGGTTAAGTCGATTGAGCTGGGTTCTCTGGCAAATTTTGTGGTGTCAGATGTTGAAGGTGAGAGCGTATCCAACCGGAAGACCCGCACAAAGCCATCCTGGCAGGCCGTCGCGATGATATCGTAGCCCCTAATATTCCCCGGCGCCCAGGCAACGTCCCGCACTAGCCCCCTGTGTACCCCTGCAACGACCTCTGCGGCAAGGTAGAATTCCTTAGTGGCAGCTGCCAGCCCAAGCGATGCCCGCACGGCATCTCGTGTGCGGTACACCTTCACTGTATCCTGAACTGCGACTACCAACCCCAGTGCATCGGAGAGTACACCATCGCGTAATGCTGTGTAACACACGTCAGGATTTGGATCGAACCTCACCCTAAATGAAGTCTCTTGTCCTCGAGGGGCGGTACTAGCTTGCCCTGGACCCGTAGCTGCCGTCGGGTCAAGGACGTTGAACTCATCCATTAACGAAAATGCAGCCAGATTCTCAACACGGTCATTCTCGTACACCGTTAACCCACCATCGGCGGACAGCAGGGCCAGATATGTCGTGCGGGTGTCATCAATGTGCTTGATAGAGAAGGAGCGGTAAGGCGAGCGAGGGTTCCGGGTCTCGAAGGCAGGTTTGGCGCCGGACCCGGCAGTTGTCGAACCCGTTGCTTGTGGAGGGTTCGATGTGGGAGGGGGATTGCTGGGGAGTATTGACTCGGGGGCGTGGTGATGGTGAGGTTGTTGTTGAGGGTGTTGAGAGTGCGTTAGATGGCTGGGATGACTGCTCAGGCGTGGTGATGGTATAGTAATGAGGGGCCCGTTACGCGTCGACTCAGCGAAGCGACGGCCGGGGGCGGCGGAGGGGTCTTCGGCCCAAAGTTTGAAGCGGCCCTCAATTCCGAGCGAGGCGAGAAGGTTGGGGTAGACGGTTGTTGGGAGCCATTGGAGCTGGAATGAATTAGAGGAAGTCTCTCTGAGTGCATGAAGACGGGCGTACCTCGAGAATTTCGCCGGCATGAGCAGTCCAGTTGTCGCACAAGCGCCATATCCCTTCCTTGAGGCGGTTGAAGACACGAATCTTGCCGTCAACAGATCCGGTTGCGCAGCGGTCTCCGTGGCCGTTGAAAGCGACTGCTTGGACAAGGTCCTGGTGACCGTGCTTGAGAATGGTCTCAAAGCTGGGGCGATCGTCAACCAAGGGGGGATCGGTAAGAAATGCGGCTGCTTTCGACATGGTGGACGGCGTTTATGGAGGGGGGAGGTCAAGAACACTGTACAGATACAGATACAAGATCGTCGTTTGCGGTTCATTGGTACGCTTGATGGTGGGGCGAAGGCGACGTCGCGTCGCTGGCTCCCTATCAGATCTAGATATCAACCCTAACCCTTAAACACGTCCCTCGGAGGCCTCCAGAAGCCGGCAGCAACCCCTCTTGCCTTCGCCGGTCTCAACCTCCCAACCTCTCTGAGAAAGTCACGCAGTGGTCGAATTACAAGATGAACTTCTTATGGCAATACTAACGTAAAATTTGGCTTATATGCTCGTTACATGTTACCATAGCCATAAACTTTCATGGCCATCGATGGCCTTTTTACGTTCCTTTCTACTCCTGGGTCATCAAGAAAAAAAACAACACCTTGGGTATCGAAATCGGTGGCTCGACCTAGGTCAAACGACCTCCTCAAATCCAACGAACACTTCGACATCCACCTTTGTTAAAGAACCATGATCATAACAATTAAAGCAGAATGGAGCGGATTCCATTGTTGGGTTCTAGCGCCATACCGCTGAACCTGCCCAAAACCCCTCTCATGATATCGACATCAAACGGCCCGTTTGGAGCACGCAACGTAAATCCCATGGCACAAGATTACACCGGGGGAAGCTCCCTATCGTTCGTCTGTGACTGCGACGACTCGCCCTGCTGCTGAGTCTGTGCTTTAGACTGCGTCGGGACCGGCGTCAGCCCGCCGCTCGACTGGGCCTTAGACTTGGACTCGGTGCGACCCCAACTGCGCCAGCTGCGGAAGCTCATGGTGCGGTGCAAACGACGCATGCCTTCTTCACCCTGCGACCAAGCACCGCGAGGCACCTTATGATCCTCGAGCAGATGGAACCGGCGCTTGATGTACTTCCACGTCTCAATGCCAAGCACAAACAGGATGGTCATGCCGACGACCACACCCCACTCCCAGCTGATGCTGGTGTGCTTGAAGACATCGCGGTTAAGGTAAGGGATGTACACGGTCGGGAAGACGCTGACACCACCGATGACAACAGCCCAGAACAAGAAACGGTTCTCGTACAGGTCGGTGAAGATCCTCCAGCGAGAGTTATTGTCCGGGTTGAGATGAAACATGGATCGGCGGATGTTCTTGAACTCCCATGCACTCACCAGGATGAGCCAGGTGAGCTCAGCAAAAACAGCGGCACGGGCACGGAACACGGGATAGCACGAATCGGAATAGTGGCGGTTGCAGTCCTGACCAAGCCTGGCTCTTCCCTCAAGACCATCATAGTCCTTGCCGAAGACGACAATGACGAAGGTTGCAAGCGTGCAGATACCCATCAGAGTGCCATACACCAACATGTCGACCAGGATCTGGTTGGTAAAAACACCACGCTTCTTGTCGTGCGGCGGCTTCCTCATGACCTCGGCGCTGGCCTTTTCACGGCTCAGACCAAAGGCAGGGAACGACGACGTCACCATGTTGATCCAAAGAATCTCGAGAGGAGAGATAGGGAACACCGAGAAGCCAGTCTTGTCCTGGAAGGCTAAGCCGCAAATCAACAAAATGACTTCGCCGACGTTGCTGCACAGTAGATGCAGCACAAACTTCTGGATATTCTCAAACATGCGCCTGCCCTCGCGGATAGCTGCAACGATGGAGTTGAACTTGTCGTCAGTCAGTACAATCTTAGCCGCCGACTTGGCCACATCGCTACCGCTGCCCATGGCAATGCCGACATCAGCCCTGCTCAGAGACGGAGCATCGTTGACACCGTCGCCAGTCATGGCCATGAAAGCGTTACGCCGCCTAAGAGCCTCGACCATGCGAGTCTTCGTCTCGGGAGCACACCGGGCAATGACCAACGGAAGCTCCTCCAGGGCATCGATCTCTTCATCAGTCATCTTATCGAAATCGGTTGCCTTCATCACAATTGTGTCGGCCACACCAGCGGGGAGCACGCCATAGTTCGACGGGATGATGCCGACCTCCTTGGCGATGGCCTTGGCCGTCTCGGGGTGGTCACCCGTGAGCATGTGGACCTTGATACCGGCCTGGGCGCAGTCGAAGATAGAAGGAGACGTCTCACGACGCGGAGGATCGTAGATGCCCGCTAGGCCAAGGAGAGTGAGCTTAGTCTCAACAGCGGCACGGGCAGCCTCGTCATTGCTGTCGCTGCTGCCATTTTCGCTTTCGTCTGTGGTGGCACTCGTGACCTTTTCAGTTACAACAACGCCATCGTTCTTACCAGGAACGTAGCGACCCTTCCAGGGACGATACGCGACAGCCAGTACACGCTGACCCAGCGAGGCAAAGTGAGTCATCTGCTGAAGGACCTTCTCTTTCGTGTCGGGTGTTACCGGAGTCTGGTTCTCGCCGATACCAATATAGTCACACAAATCCAAAATCCTCTCGACAGCTCCTTTAGTGAACACGACACTGTCGTGTTCATTCAGCAGGTCTCCAAGGCGATGGTCGGCGGGCACATCATAGATGACCGACATGCGCTTGATGCTGCTGTCGAAGGGGAACTCGGCAACCTGCTTCCATCCCTCTTTTTCCAGCGTCTTCTTGCCGCGATCAAAGCGGTGGGTGAAGACCTGCAGCGCAATTTCGGTCGGCTCGCCAGTCGTCTTCCAGCGGTCCTCCGTCTCATCTAAGCGTACAGTCGCTAGGTTGCACAGAGCGGCGGAAAGCAGGAACAGACGCAGCTCAGGGGTTAACTCAGCCTGGCTCTCTTTTGGCTCCTGTAGCTTCGGGTTCAACTTTTCGTCGGGAACATCAAACTTAATGGCCTGGGTCGTGCGTTCCTGGTCATAATCGCGCTTCTCTTCATCGCCCTTGTCATCGGCGGTCTGCGAGACAGTGACCTTGCCAGCATGGGGGTTGCTGGGATCGGTCGAGTCCTTGACGCTATACACGGTCGAGGGAGGCAGCCAGACCTTCTTGACAATCATGGCGCCCTGCGTGAGAGTACCCGTCTTATCGGAGCAAATGTTGGTGACACCACCAAGGGCTTCGAGTGCAGACAAGTCACGAACGACGACGTTGGCCTTCCGCATGACAGTGGTGGCCACGACCATGGATATGGTCAATACAGCGACGAGTGACTCTGGGATTATGGCAATGCCAGTCGAAATGGCATAGATGATGACCTCAGTGGGCAGCGGGCTAACAAACTTGTTGACGCCAAAGACAACAACGGCGAGCAACAGGGCGCAGAAAAACAAGAAGTAAGCCAGCTTGGCCATCTTGATCTGCAGCGGTGTGCCCTCTGTCAAACCCAGGAATTTGCCAAAGAAGTCATAGGCACGGCGAGCGGCACCCTTGATAGGCTGGGTCTTGCCATACTTCTTCCAGTTCATGGAACGACCGGGCTTGCGCTTCTTCTTGCTCGTGGAAGCGGCAATCTTGCCCACCTCAGTGGCCATTCCCGTGGCGACGACGATACCGCGACCACGGCCCTTGCGCACAACAGTAGTCGCATAGGCCATGTTAACACGGTCGGCAATACCAACTTCCTCCTCGCTAGTGGCGACTCGGTCGGTACCGGGAACCGTGATGTTGTTCTCAACTCTCTTCTCGACCGGAATGGCTTCTCCGGTCAGCGAAGACTCGTCACAATTGAAGTTCATTGCCTCGAACAGGCGCACATCGGCGGGGACGGTGTCGCCCATCTTCATGATAACAATGTCTCCCGGGACGACCTGGAAGCTTCATGACGTCAGTACCAAGCACTTCCTGGCTGCAATGCTGATATCGCCGGCTGACGGAGAAACACTTACTTTGGAATAACCTCAATTTTGCCATCGCGCAAGACATTAGCACTAGGCGACGAGAGAGCACGCAAGGCGTCCATCTTCTTCTCGGCGCCATATTCCTGATAGAAGCCGATTGACACATTGAGCACAATGACCGCAGCGAGAACGCTGCCTTCAACGTAATCCTGGACGCCGAAACTCAGCGCCATTGCAAAGAAGAGCACGAGGATCATGGCATTGCATAGCTGGCGGATGAAGATTGTGTACCAGGCAATGCCGCCACCCACATCGAGCTCATTCTTGGGGTACTTTTGCTGCAACGCAGCTACCTGTGCGGAGGTGAGGCCCCTCTCAACATTGGTACCAAGAGTCTGCTCAACCTCCTGGATTGAAAGCAGAAAGGGATGCTTGGGGAACTCGGCAGCCATCGGACACAAGGGCGAGGGTCGGGATTACGGTGCTGACAACGACGAGGCGGGGAGATGGGTTGCTATATCTGGTCCTCGGACGATGGACAGAATGCTTCTTCATTGGGGGGTGGCAGTAATTGGCGCCTTCGCAGCAGGTGTGCTGCTGTTGTGAGGTGCTAGTCCACAATGCCGGCGCCCACACTGCTATAATTCGCGTGGTTGGTTACCTACAGCCCGGTGTCTTAGAATTGTGGGTGTAAGTGGATTGGCAGTTGGCACGGGCAAGGAACGTATGGCAAAACAAGCCGGTAGACGGGGGCCAGCTTTATTTAAATAGCGGGACGCCACCCGCCATCTCAGATTCCTGTGCCAGGAGCGCAGCAACGGAACTCGACAGCTGCCCGGCCGCTCGAAGGCACTTCTCACCGACACATGCCGAACCAGCTCAGGGAAGCATCTTGCGTGCTTTTGAGCCAAGAGGCTTGTGAAGACCAACATCCTGGCTCGCCAGCCTCAGAGCGCTACGCTCCAGCGGCTTAGCTTGGAGGAGCAAACCTAAAGCTCCCCACAAAGTGGAGAGACACCGCCCTAGCATCTGTGGGCGAAGGTTGACACGGGCGATAAGCTGCAGGCCGGTGGCAACGAAATGTGTGCCGAGCGCTCTGGGCCCCGGTGCTCCCCCATCTGAGTTCGCGTCGAAAGCCTTCGTTCAGGGAACCCTCGCAGCTTCTCTCAACAGAACAAGCCATTCTTGACCTTCGAAAGAAGGTCGCAGAAGCCCAGAAAATGCCAAGGTGCCAAGAGTCTTGTCCATGTGCCGCCCTGCACGCTGCGCACAATTTTCACGTATCTGGCAGCTGATAGGGCAACGACGCAGCAAGGGTTTTGCGAAAGAGCACTCTCAATACCTTGGTGCCGGCCGAGAGGATGCCCCAAAGGGCTTGGTGATGCGCCTGGCGGGATGCCCCTCGATAGACGTTACATCTAACAGCGGAGATGTTGAATCGCTGGAATTGATCCCGGGGTTGCCGGGCCCTAACCCGCCCACTCATCGCTGCAAAGCCTCTTCTTGAGTGCCCCTCCCCCGCCCAGGCAAGTCCAGAACTTTCTCGCCTTACTGAGTACTCCGCATCGCGCTGTCATCCGTAATGAGTATTCAGCGCCAGTAATTTCTTGACCACCACCTTCCAAGCTACGGTCACTTATCTCCCGCACACTTTCTCTACGCATCTCTCGCATCTCTCTCTTCCCTCGCGCTGGACACACGGAGCGCCATTCTACGCTGCCGTGGTCGTACACCTTACACTAGGCAGAAAGTCGAGGAACCCCCTGGCCAGTTAATTGTACCCGACGCTGGCACGTGGTCCCCAGCCACGCTAACAACGAAGTGCGAGTCGCTCTTGGCTGCATGCATTACCCTCAACAACTGGCGGAGGGTTTTGAGCTTTGTTTTTGTTGGCGTATCTCTCTTGGGCTGGCAAGTTGCCAGCCGCGTTGACGGTTTGGCTTTTGGCTCTTTGCTACGTACTCGCACATCGCTTACCCGCGTATCGCGGGGTCCCACTGGGCCGTGCCAAGGACTGTAGTGCGCTTCCAGCGCGAGACTCTCCCTACGCTACCTGACTACTGGTACCCTATCCGCTTGCTCGATTCTCTCTTGCCTCATCATGAGGCTTCTTTCTTGTTCTTTTGGGCTTCTATGTGGGGGGACAGGACGGCTGTCGGTGACGTGCCCTCCACAGGAAAATCTGCCCTCTCTCACCGGTCCCATCCCAACATGTGACTTGTACCCTTGTTCAACTTCAGGACGGCGATAGTGGCTGGCCATAGGCGTCGGAGTTGGGACTAGGATGTATGTGCCGGCGTTCTACCTACCTAAAGCCCCAGCTAGCAGCTGAGCATTGTTGAGGCTGTTCGTCGGGTATCAATGACAGCTGACGATTGGGAGTTGAGATAGCTCTGGCCCTTGATGATTCCTGGCCGTTACAGAAAGGGTGATATCAACCTGATTGCTCAACTTAAGGCTCTCTTCTTTATCAGATCCCCTCCAAGAGTCCGACTTGGACCCAAAACAACGCATTATGGAGTGCTTCGCTCTCCTTGGGTACAGTAGTGACAGCGAACCGTTTTAGTAGTTCATGTTTCGGCACATTGCTGTTACCACTCCCCAAAGCTTGGGTGGACACCGCCAGAGGCTGATACGTACCGTTTTGCCGGGATGCGTCAACTGTGGCGGGACGAAAGTGGGAGGACGATAGACGATAAAACCCCTGTATCCAACAACCTTAACTCGACCCCTAGCTCCAAGCGAATCTTCCCTCGCTTTCAGCAGTGCATACACTACGGATTATAAGTGCATTCCTAGCTGCTCAGGGAGGTGACGATGACGAGTGTTATGGCTAGTGCATGGTGGCGCAGCGCGACCAGTAAGTAACTTAGGTTCTGCTGCGGAAACGAACCGGGGCTTGCCTTACTACATATCACATGTCCAGTCACGAGACTGAGAATGGAGCCCATCGGGAGTCGGACTGTGTGCTTCCACGGTGCCGGCTGTGCTTCCCAGCCTTAGCCCCAGCTGGGCTCCACGTCGAAGCTAAAGATTATTGAGTAGAAGCTCCATCGATGCAGTCATGATCACGCATTACTCGAGCTGAAAGGCTGGGCTGGATCCCAGATCCCGGGGTGTTTGCTGGCTGCTTGACAGGTTACAGATTAGGTCCAATACATTCACGGAACCGAGCGTGGCAGCACGGCAGCACGACGTCGGGTGCCCGAATTCCGGATCCCGTAGTGTCCTTCCGACCGGCAGTCGGTCGGTTTTTTTTTTTCAAACTGCATACACTACCGGCGCCACTCACAGCTCCATTGCCTGCTCTGATGTGCTGTACTGTCTGAGCTTCCACAGTACGCAGTAGTGCATCCCCATTGTGTTGGTCTGGTAAGCGGTAAGCCACATGCCACAGTCGTCAATTGGCCCATTGGGCGGCTTTTTTTTATAGAAGAGGAAGGTCTTGTTACGGAAGAGAGAGTAGTTGATGCTCTCCACGCTCCGACTTCCTACCGGCAGCCTGGAAGCTGGGAGCTACTATGGAAAATCTGAATATTAATCGGTGCAGTGTCCCGTAATGGCGATAAAGTCCGCATGGACGATAGCAACAAGTTTCGTCAAGTCCGGTGATTCCGTAAGAGTGTGTGATCTACCTATTGGAGATGGTTGGCCAAAGGTAACGCCTGCTGCTTATCTAAGGCTTGTCGTTTCGGAATATATTAAAGAGGAAGGTAACGTCACATATCATATGCTGTCAATGTCACATGTGCATATGTGAGTAAGCTTTTCTGTGCCCCAGCCAGGCTGTGCCCTGTCAATTGATGCCCTTATGGATGTGTGTGAGTGCACAGTACAACACCGGACTCCTGGAGATGTGTCGTAGAGATTCCTATTCGCTGATGGAGATAAGGGTTCCATCACACGATCCATGGATACCAACCTTTCTCTCTGTCGTCGGACAATAATCCAAATTTCCACGACACCCCGACTGACTCTGACTCTGGCAATCTCCCTCTAGAACTCAATTCTACCACCCTTGTTCATCTACTCCAATTCGTTCATTTGCCGAGTAGGCATCGACGGATAGATGAGGAGACCACTCGATTGATGATCTCTACAAGACTGACTTATTAATTGTGAATGTGCTGTTCTTGACCCCTCTTTTCTGAAGGGACCTCTTACGTCATTCCCGAACGACCCAGACCATGGCTGAAAACCAAGGTGAGCGCGATTGCGAAGCGCCTACACTCTGGGTTGAGCGTTATTTCAGTTTAAAGGATCTCACATAGAGTGTTCTGTTTCAACTGGAGTTTAACCACCATGCTTTTTGAGCCTCTCGGTCAATTGAGTTCCTATAGCTTGGATGGCCACTTCCCTCAAGAATCTTGAGTTAACCCTTCTAATTGTGACCAAGTATCATTCGGTCATCCTCCCAGCAAGCTCCGGTCGAAATTAAAAGAGAAAGGCTAACTCCATGGCTCTCGCAAAATGACCCACCCTCCATAGGCCCTCCTGTCACGGCGGCTACTAGTGTGACGGAGATACCTGCCCCAGATCCTCCCTCCACCCACCAGCCAACGCAGTTGGACAAGGCCGATGAATCCCACGAGCAGGCTGCTGCGTCTTCTCTAGTCAAAGAAGGTGCCGCTGCGCTTGGAGATGCCGCTACTACCGCTACCGCCGCAGATGTTGCCAGGAAGGACGCTGGCAATACAGTCAAGGATGCCGAACTCACCGGGTCCGGACCAGCGGGTGATGCAGCTCAAAAGGAAGACAAAGAGAAACCGCCGACAGAAAACGCTCCTAGTGCTGAGCAGCCCGGCCCCGTGGCGCCTACCCCGAGGCAGGCGAAGAAATCGGCTGAGGGCGAGGGAGAGGAGGGAGACACGGAAATGAAGGATATTTGTGGTGAGACAAAGGAGTCGGCTCCCGTGCTGGCTGCTTCAGGAGTGAAGACTGAAGGAGAGGAAGTTAAGGAGGGGCAAACTGAGGCGGAAGAGAAAGCTAAGGCTCTTGTTGGTAAGCGGACTGCTGAAGAGGCGTTTGACAGAGCAAGAGACAGTGCTGGAGAAAGTGAGGAGCACAAGCCGGAAGAGAAGAAAGTTAAGGTCTATACCGGGGAGGGAGTCAGCGCTTGGAAGGGTCTTCAGGCTGAGGGCGAAGGGGAGACGAAAGACGGAGGAGGGAAGTTGGAAGTTGAGAAGACTGAACTTGTGCCTAAGTATTCTCAAGGAGAGGCGGAAGCTAAAACTAGCAAACAGGAAATTGCTGGCCAGGAGGGAGCTTGTCAACACACAAATGGTGGCAGCAGCTCATCCCCCAAGAAGCCCGGTCGTCCGAGAAAGCAGTCGCACCTTGGGAAGGCTCCTGTTGGGAGAACTGCTAGAAAGACAAGGAGTCAGGGACCGGTTGAGGCTTAATTCATGCTAGTCAACCAAGTTTATGGGCTGTTTGTTACATGTGTTTGTAATCTCTCGAAAAAAAGGTCGTAGATAGGATAAATCGGGGTCTGTGTAAAATAAGTTACAAACTTTACATGATTGTTGAAGTTCTTGATCAGATCATATGCCAAATCATTGAAGTTTTACGGGTGTGTAAAATGTTCCATTGTTGTAAGAAAATAAAGTTTGCATTTTGCTCAAGACAAATGACAGTCAAGAACCTGTCCCCAAGAAGCCAAAGATGATTGTACCTCGTTGCCGTTTAGGTGAACATGCAGTCGTCAAGCAAACGTAGGTACCTACCTAAATTTAATGTGTTTAAAGAAGGATTGAGCATGATCATTGAGGGAGGTTGCATCGTATCTTGGGTATTTAAGAACCGATTGTAACCTCCGATATCCTCAAGTTCTCCCTAGTATGCTGCGAGTTCTTTAACTTGTTAGATAGACTGGCAGGACTACCAAATTGGAGCGACAAACTAAAGGTTTAAGGTTGAGATATCGAGGCCATATGCAATTGAGAGTAAAAAGAGCCCAACTTCAAATGAATGGTTGCAGTGTTTGAAGCATAACTACCTTTATGTAGTGAGATACCACCGAGTTCAGGATGCTAGGCATGAACTGCTAGTCACGTCGCCGACCTCTAGGCACAAAAAAATGCAGCTTCAGCAGTTTCTGTAGTTTTAACTTGCGCTGCAAAGTTCTGGTTCATTCAAGCTCTAAGGACGATGGTGGTGTGTTATAGAGTATGGCGGAAATAACCCTTTCGTCGTCATCGTACATAATTGTGTAATCTCTTATAATGAGCAGTGAATTGTAGCGCCTTTGCTCTTCCATTTTGTATTCATCGTTCCCTCAGTATCAATTATATCGTCAATGGAATCATTAGTCCATAATTGGGAGAACTCATAACATTGATAGTTACTGGGAAATCTTGTGTATAGGGAGCCTAAACTGATATAGTAGAAAAGCCGACCTACGACGAGGTTGATTTCGCACCTCTAATCAACTCCCTACATTACCGCACTCTAACAGTTCGGTCGCTGAAACTTGGGATAGACTTTGCATTTTTGATATACAGCTCTTCCCACCACCCTGATTTCATAACTGCCACGCTACAACTGGTCTCCATCACGCTTAACTTAAGGGACTTGTAGATATAGTCTAAACGGCGGCATGCTCCGCTCCATTTGACATAAATTCCTTCTTGTACATTTCATTGTTATTTGTTTGCGAGTGCTGAATCCTGAGATTCAGGATCAGGTCAATGATAGAGGAAGCACTTTTCGTTCGTAATAACTAGCTCCTCTCATCATGTGAACAAAAACTTACCCGCAACAGAGCTATTGAGTTAGCTTTCAGTGGGTTTTATTATTGCGTGGCTCGTGGCTGGTCGAATCATACAGGCTCAAGTTCCCCGCTCCGGCTGGTGCCAACACCAATGACCAACCTCTTCGCCCACTAACAATTTCCTGGCCATTATCGCACAATCCCATGGAAATGTGCAGCAATGCTTTTTTATAGTTTGTAATCTTCGTTAAGTACCTGATGTAACTGAGTGGTGATTGAATTGGTGGCTTGAAACACCAGAAGGTTATTGTTGGATCTCATCCATTCTAACCGATATCAGAGTTAGGGTTAGTAGTGTGCTATGGCCTGCCGACCTGAGGATTTCGCAATTTGACAGCGGCTGACTCTCCCATTTCCACGCGCCACCGCCACCCGAGGGCCGTTCATCAGTGCCGAGTGTTATCACTGTGTGTCCTGCAGGAACCGTTGGATTACGGGCCTGTGCAACGTTAAGTACTTCTTGCATTTGACACCATATGCAGGATGCTTCGTATCTGTTGGTATGCTAGGTCGTTGTCTGTCAGCTTTTGGATGCGCAGACTCTGCCCTGAAGAGTTTTGTGCCGGATTACTTCTGTTGACATCTGTAAACAAAGAAGGAAAGAACAGCCGTTTTCTCGACTTTTTCTCGCAACACTTACGGTCCCGGTAAAGCGGCAACCTGTTCCTTGCCCCACTGTCCAGCGGATCTCCCAAATGCGATCCCTGCGCATGCATGGTCGTTTTGCCTAAGCCTCTTTAATCGCCCCATTTTCTCCACATTGAACTGTCGTGACAATACCCTTCTGCTCACCTGATTGATTTTTTCCTCTGGATAGGTTGACGGCGTCCACTCCACCGATTTCCCGGCGCTCGCTGCCCTCGCCCACGGGCCGTTCCTTTCGCTTCCCGCCCCGACCCCGTTGTCGATCTCCAGCATCTTAACGTCGCTCGTTACACGTATCTTTCGAGGTGTTGCCCTCAACTTTGGGCATCAATACGCAGATACGTCGCTTCAGGTCGCATGGATACGTCTACACTCGGTTGAACTGCCGCCCCGGTGCAACAACCAGAAAAAAGTAGCCGACGACCTCTCGTTTCCGTCTATCGTGCCCGGGTAATAACTTCGCCATTGACCCAACAAGTCAACAAACCGAATTTCTCGGTTTTTTTTCTGGGACTCTTTTTTTTTCGCACGCGAAAACGTGGCACGGGTCCTGTAGCTGCTCGTTTGGGCGGCAGACACACACCCTTCAGGCCGTCTAAACATCGCGACGATCATCCGAACTTCCTGTGTGGCGGTGTTCGTCCGGTATTTTGGCAGCTTGACCACTCCCTTTTTCCCAGATGCCCGGTGAGGGCATCAGCTCACAAACCACACATCATGGATACGGCTCGGCTACTCCAGGAGCGCGATGGACAGAAGTCCTCGGCTGAGATCTTGTTGCAGCTGCTGTCTGACCCCTTTGCCTCACAGGTATTGTACTCGTTTTGCAATACGTTGCTATTGTGCTCACTGACAACCCTCCAGCTCCAACAGAGTTCCGTCTACGCTGCCCTTGGTTCCTCGCTGGGCATCACCGCTGCCATTGCCATCGCTTTTTCCTTTCTGCGGCCATATAATAGTGTTGTGTACGCCCCGAAATTGAAGCATGCTGATGAAAAGCACGCCCCTCCTCCCCTCGGGAAGGGTTTGTTCGCCTGGATCTCCCCGCTATGGTCAACATCAGAAGAAGACCTAGTGCACTTGGCGGGCATGGATGCTGCCATTTTCATGCGCTTCACCAGAATGTGCCGCAATATTTTCGTTATCCTCTCGGTTCTCGGATGCGGCATCCTGATTCCCGTCAACTGGACAAACTTCACACCTCCCGACCCGTCCTGGCTGTACCAGGTCACTCCGAGAAATGTCTGGGGCGCCCCCCTGTGGGCTACCGTCGTATTTGCTTGGCTGCTGACCCTGATTGTTTGCGGCTTTTTGTGGTGGAACTACCGGAAGGTGTTGCAGCTGAGGCGGACGTATTTTAAAAGCGAAGAATATCAACAAAGTCTTCACTCCCGTACCTTGATGGTATGTGCTTCGATACGCTGCGAGACTAACAGATAGGCGCTAACCTAGCCAGCTCTATGATATCCCCAAAAGCTATACCTCTGATGAAGGCATTGCCAGAATTATTGACAAGGTCGCACCCCATTCATCTTTCGCGAGGACCGTCGTTGCACGAGACGTCAAGGTCTTGCCAGCGCTTTTGGAAGAACACGAAAAAACGGTTCGAAAACTTGAAAAGGTGTTAGCCAAGTATCTCAAAGACCCGAACAACCTTCCAGCCACACGCCCGACATGCTTGCCCTCCAAGAAGGATCCCTCGTACTCGTCGTACCCTAAAGGCCAGAAGCTTGATGCCATCGATTACCTCACACAACGCATCAAGACACTGGAACTGGAGATCAAGGATGTCCGTCAGCGTATCGACAAGAGAGGTTCCATGCCGTATGGTTTCGCATCGTTCGCCGACATCGCCGAAGCGCATGCGATCGCCTATGCTTGCCGCAAAAAGAAGCACGGCGCTGTCGTAACCCTTGCTCCGCGTCCTAACGATATTATCTGGGACAACATGCCTCTGAGCTCAACCACTCGCAGCACCAGGCGGCTCTGGAACAACCTTTGGATAACCATCCTCACAATTCTTTGGATCGTTCCAAACGCCTTCATCGCCATCTTTCTCGTGAACTTGGGTAACTTGGGCAACGTTTGGCCCGCTTTCAAGCGTTCATTGGAGAGGAATGGCACTACCTGGTCCCTCATCCAAGGTATTGCCTCTCCTGCTTTAATGTCGCTCGTTTACGTGGCCCTGCCCATCATCTTCCGGCGCATGTCGATCAAGGCCGGCGACCAGACCAAAACTGGACGAGAACGTCATGTCGTAGCCAAGCTATACTCTTTCTTCGTATTTAACAACCTCATCGTTTTCTCGGTATTTAGTGCCTTATGGAGTTTCATCGCCAATGTGGTTCAGAGGACAGAAAGTGGCGCAGATACCTGGAAGGCCATCGTCGACTCCGACTTCGGCTTGACAGTCTTCCTCTCTATCTGCACCGTCTCCCCGTTCTGGATCTCGTGGCTTCTCCAGAGGCAACTTGGAGCCGCAGTGGATCTGGCTCAGTTATGGACACTCGTCTACAGTTTTGCAATGCGGAAGTTTTCGAGCCCGACTCCTCGCGAACTAATCGAACTCACGGCGCCCCCTCCATTCGACTATGCCAGCTACTACAACTATTTCTTGTACTACTCAACCATTGCGCTCTGTTACGCTGCGATCCAGCCTCTCGTACTTCCCGCTGCGGCGCTTTATTTCTGCATTGATGTTGGACTCAAGAAGTATCTCCTGCTCTACGTTTTTGTCACCAAGACCGAAAGTGGCGGCATGTTCTGGCGCATCCTGTTCAACCGCTTCCTTTTTGCCTCAATCTTGTCCCACATGGTCGTCTTTCTGGTCGTCTGGGTCCGCGGCGACGCATCGCATGTTCAAGCTTACGCCGTCGCTCCTCTCCCCTTCCTCATGATCGCTTTCAAGATCTACTGCTCTCGCGCGTTCGACCATAAAATCCAGTACTACGCGACAAGATACACCAGGCAGGATCAAATGGAAGCAGCCAAGAACTTCAAAGAACAGGGCCTCTGCACTGATAAGCTGCTCGCTGCTCGCTTTGGACACCCCGCAATCTTCAAGCCCCTTATCACTCCGATGGTCCATGCGAAGGCACAAAACCTTTTGGCGAGTATCTATCGGGGACGACCAGGCGATGGTTATGATGGCGACACGATGTCTGTCAGTGGCTACAGCGATTCATATGCCCTCGACAACATGTCGTCTGGTCAGGCGGGGAAGACATCGCCTTCAATTCCTGGCTTTGAAGTTGTTCCGGAGTCCCGACTGGACTTCGAGTTCTACAAGAATCGTGACGAGTTCGCAGCCGATCATGGAGCAGGCGAGCTATTTGGCAGGCCGTCGGATATTATTCGTCCCGATACTCCAGGCATGCCCGGTTCTGAGCCCAATTCACGACCCGGAACTCCAGCTGGTGGGATGGGCTTTGCCGGCAGAAGGGCCTTTTCACCTTATACTGATGATGTCGGAAGCAGCTACAGAACCCCTCAACAGTATAGTCCCTATGACGAGCCTTCCCATTACTCATCTGCCGCACGACACCATCCCACCAACAGTTACTCGCGCGCTGGTGCCTCGGGCAACACACTGTATGGCCTGGGCAGCGGCAGCAATGATAGCGGTGCCAATCTTGTTATCAATGCGGCCGGCATGCCTATCTCCAACCCTGGCTATAGGTCGCACACGCCAAGCTCGTACAGCAGTACTCGCGCTCCTGGTATGTTGGGCGGTGGTCCACGTGGTTATGGCGGGCTGCCGCAGACAGACCATGACGAGCACATGGCGCCACAGTCATATGATTACTTCAGGGGCAGCAACAATCGGAGACGCCCAGGAGAGGCTTCGGAAACCGGAAGGGCCACGCCGCCCGGTGCGGCGCCGCGGAGCGGGGGCCATATCTGGGGAGGGAACTAGAAGTCCACTCCTCGGAGCTGCCCCAGGATGAATTTTTCGGCTCCAAGTTCATGATGGATGGGCGATCTTTCATGATGTGAACACTCTTTCGGCTTCATTTCACTTTGCATTTTGCCATTTATTCTAGCATGTATTTTGCTGACTGGCATTGTACTGGCGTTTTGGGGTTTACAGGTAGGGAGGTTGATTGCTGCATTGGCGTTCCTGCTGCAAATCTCATGTGAATCATGTCCGCATCTCCTAAGTTTTAGAAAGGACAAACACTCAGTCACGGTGCCCTTTTCCATAGCGGTTGTAATTACAGAGGGGATGGGCATGCGCAACCCTCCTCGACCATTAAGTTCACGAGCTTGCAATGAAGGCACCAAAAGATTGTTGCTCGTTTCAGAATGCCCCCATCACTGATGGATGAATGTTTATGACTTACCCATTGTGCAGTTCCTGAAAGGACTTCTTTTGCAGAAGTTGCTGCCTGGTGGGCGAGGAGACGGAATATGCTCGCAAAGGGCGTCAAGGATGAAGCCCAGATAGGAAAGACGTATAAGAAGCAATGGCAATTAATTCGATTTGGTATATTGCCTTGCCTTGAAATGCCATTCCATCCTTCCAAAACCCAACAAATCCCTATTTGCTCCAACCAAACCGCAACGCCGTGACCCTCCGTCCAGCTGAAATGCTTGATTACCAAGCTTATTTCTTGCCAGACTTCTTAATACCGTGGGCGCCCACACTCTGTTGGCATTGATCATTACATGGTAAGTGGCTGCAAATGTTTCCATCATGCAGCTTGAGTTGGGAATTTGTTGGGATGGACTCACCAGAGGGCCTCTGCCGGCGGCTTTGGCAGCAAGCTCCTTCTTAGCCTTCTCCACTGCAAGCAACGATGTGTGAGAATCATCTTCAATTTGAAAGAGGATCGCCATGAAGGCTAGCAGGCATCTTAGGGTGTGACCTGAGGGTAGGTCTTACGTTCACGCTGCTTCTGGAGGAAAGCCTTGTCCTCCTCGTCAAGCTCCCTCTTCTCCTTCTTGGGAGCCTGCAGTAAGGTAGTTAGATCTCAACTCTGGCAGTCAGGGAAAGACTAACGACATCATCTCAGAGATGCGCACCTTGAGGGGCTTGGCCTTGCCGCCTGGTGAGGAATGGCATGTTAGTCTGGCTGGCTAAAGGAGTTTAAGAGGTTGGATGCAATGGGAAGCCTACCTTCTCTGCTCTGGCCACCCATTTGAAATTTTATGATTTTTTCCGTGGTTTTTCGATTTTAGGAAACACGAACGCAGCAGCAGCAGACCTGTTGAAAACCGAAAGAGAATTTGACAGCAACACCCCTCAATGCCAGCGGTCAGCCGCCTTTATCACACAGCTTGCTTCAGGGTCCTCCAATCTTGGCAATCAGGGCGGTCAGCCGGCTAAACAACGGAACCCTGGCAGAAACAGAGGCTTCGCCCTGTCGGCGGCTGTGCTGTGGTTGACTACGTTCTGCTACCAGTCGGCGGCCAGTGCGCAGGCAGGCTCAAACTTCCGTCGCATCTAGGACTCCTCCAAACGCCACCGGAGTGGATTGCATCACATCCCATTCCATCTCAACAAGATATCCAATCTCTAATCAACATATTTCTTTTGACAACACACAAGCTGCGAATCTCCATTTGCTGCATCCCTCCATTATCGACAATACCGACCGCGATCACAGTTCACTTGATTGAGCTGCGCTCAGTGGTTTGTCTTGCAAATCATCACTGATACCTATAAGGCTGGCACCTACACAGAAGCAAGACAGGAAGGGAAAGTCGAGAAGTGGGAAAGGCATTCCGTCCAGTAACAGCGGCAAATCCCAAGTGGACAGCCTCTGTGCTTCTATATAGGTGCTTCTGGTGGTCGGTATAATGGCGTCTCTCAGCTCGGACGAGGGGGAAATCGTAGAGGCAACTCCCCTGCCTCGCTCTGAACAAAGCGGTGATGTTGACCGGAACGGCAGGCCCCGAGCCAGATATTTGTCTCGCACCCCCGACCTTGATCACGATCATGACCGTGACACACCATCGAGGGCTTACCATGACCCTCTCCGCCGACGAAATCAATCGCCCCGCGGCTGGAAGCGATCTCGAGATGACTACCGCGACTACCGCGACCACCGTGACCGCCGTGACCGCCGTGACTCGCGCAAGTCTCGTCCTCATCATGAGTCCGGCTCTCGAGACGACCGTCGTCCGTATCGCGACTTAGAGCGCCCTGTCTCTGATCGGTATGATGATCGTTCTGGCGCACGCGCTCGTAATCATCACGCAGACGACCACAGCTACGACCACGACCGCGAGCGTAACCGTGACGGCTATCCCGAAAAGCGACCCCGTATCCGCAGTCGCTCACCCCGCGGTCGCCCGGACAAGGAGAGACGGGACAGGGATAATGACAGGGACAGGGATCGAGGTCACAATGGTGCCGGTCCAGGGCAAGATCAAGACAAGTACAGTGCCCAAGTTGAGCGGCGTTTGGCAGATGGCTCTCCCAAGCGGGCGGCTCCTGCAGATGCCCTCAATGATGCTTCCAAGCATGAGGCTAAGACTGATCAGGGTGCGACGGTTGAAAGCGGCATCAACGGTCTTACAATATCATCAAACACCAGGTAGTAACCTTCTCATAACGGCCTACCCCCTGTTTATTGCACAACTGCTAACATTTAGATGCAGTGGCCCTAGTCAAGAGCCTGAGCCTGATGTTGACTGGGATCCCGATACTTTAATGGACGAAGAAGCTCGGGTCCAGGCTGAGATTGAGCGTCGGCGTCGTGCCAGAGAAGCGGCTCTAAAGCGAGGTCTTGATGCAACTTCTCCCGCGGTGCGGACGCTTCAAGCTGGCGACCAGGCTTCGTCCACACAGCCCTCGACGCGCCACAACACCCCAGGTTTACAGAGACCTGAGGGTGAGACGCCGGTATCTGGTAGGACAACTGCCCTCACCTCCTATCGCTTGTTGGAATATATCTGCTAACCAGATATCAGACGGCCGTCGGTCGCCTACTCTATCCCCTAGCAGGACTCAGGATGACATGTCACCCTCTGCGCTTAATTTTGCTGACGACCAGGCGCTCATCAATGCCCATGGCGCAGCCAAGGCCCGTGATGAAGATGGCCCCTCTGCTGCTGACTATGATCCAACAGTGGACATGAAAGAAGATGAACGTCGAGATGAGATGCGTCATGGCAGCCTGCATTTGCACGGCCAGTTGCGTCAAGGCTCCCTTGTTGAGGTCTCAAAACCTGCTCCAGAAAAGGAAGACAATAAGAAAGAGGCCGATGACGATGATGACTTCGACATGTTTGCTGAAGACTTCGCAGACAAGTTCGCTGCGCCGCCGGCTCCCAAACCAGATGCTGCCCAGGATACAAGAGCAGCGCAAGCTGGTGTAGCTGGCGGAGGTGGTATTTTGGAGGGAGACGATAAGGAGGGCTACTACAAGATCAGGCCGGGTGAAATTTTGGATGGCCGCTATCAGATTTCAACGACCCTGGGTCGGGGTATGTTCTCTGGTGTTGCCCGTGCTGTTGATATCGTAACCAAGAAGGTTGTCGCCATCAAGATCATGCGGAACAACGATGCCCTACGTAAAGGCGGCTACACTGAGATTGCCATCCTGCAGAAGCTCAACGAAGCAGATCCAGAGGACAAGAAGCACATTGTCCGGTTCGAACGGGCTTTCGAGTACAAGGGCCATCTATGTATGGCGTTCGAGAATCTAAGCATGAACCTTCGCGAGGTGCTGAAAAAGTTTGGTAACAACGTTGGCATCAATCTGAATGCCACACGCGCGTATGCTTATCAGATCTTCCTGGCCCTTGGTCATCTTCGCAAGTGCAGCATCATCCATGCTGATTTGAAGCCTGACAACATCTTGGTAGGTTGGCATTCGATCTTGCCGTGTTTAAAAGCATGAGCTTATCCATTTGTTAGGTTAACGAGGCCCGAAATGTGCTCAAGATCTGCGACTTGGGTACGGCAATTGATCGTTCTGATGCCGCCATGGCAGCCAACGAGCCGATGCCGTACCTGGTCAGCCGCTTTTACCGTGCTCCCGAGATCATCTTGGGCGTCCCTTTCGACTATGCGGTCGATATGTGGTCGATTGGTTGTACCTTGTATGAGCTGTACACGGGAAAGATCCTTTTCACGGGCGAGAACAACAACCAGATGCTCAAAAATATCATGGAGATCCGCGGGAAGTTGAGCGCCAAGTTCTACCGGCGCGGTGAGCTGGCGCACAACCATTTTGATGAAATGGGCAATTTCATCAGTGTGGAAAGGGACAAAATCTTAGGAAAGGTGAGTACGATCTTGCCCGTTTTCTTGCCTTTATCACTTGGTTGGCTTCGTGGCACGTTGGTGCTTTCACCACCTAGTTTTGGTGCCAAATCTCGGCAAGCAAGGTTCACTCCTCCTTTCTGGTCCTTCTTGGTTGTTCCTTCTACGCGCCCAACCATCATGACTGCTCTCTTTGCGTTTCCGTCGTAATACTAGACGGTTAACTGACTTGTTTGCAGACCAGCGTCCGCACCCTTCCTACCATTAAACCCACGCGTGACTTGCGTACCCGCTTGCTGGCCGCGTCACAGGGCATGAGTGATGCCGAGTCTCGTGATCTCAACCACTTCATTGATCTGCTCGAGCGCTGCCTGACGCTGACCCCAGAGAAAAGGATCACGCCCACAGAGGCGTTGAAGCATCCCTTTTTTACGCAGAGGAGCCTGGCTCGGTAAAGGAGAGCTTGCTTCTCCACTAAGAAGCAAGTTGCGGAGTGTAGATTCGTTTTGGGCGTAGAATAGGGCATTCCTCGGGGGCAGTACTTAAAACGTGACAAAAGTTCAATGGTTAAGCAGCGAGGAATGTTGAAGGCTGGCTTAATCTGAGAGCCAAGCGCTAGTATTTACAGGCAACTGACACAGAATCCGAGCGGTTATTGGTTGAGATAACCGCGCTGCCAGCCATTGGTGGAGTTCACTTGGGGAATTTCCCTCTCAAATTGACATAGTTCTTAATCAGTATTTTTGACATCACCCATTCTTGAGAGGTGAACAGCCTCGTCCGTATGAGACGGGTTGAAAATCCTGAGAGCTCCTTTGGGTATCACAATCAACAGCCCTTCTCTGATGTCTTCTGTTGTGACATAGCCAAAGCCGCAGATAGTTAAACCAGCTCACCCCTGCACCTGAGTAATGTGTAGTTTTCCCCTGTTTGCCTGTTCTTGGTATTGTGCTGCAATTGTGCTTGTTGCAAGCCTAAGGATATTGTCATTCCGTGCACGGCTGCTACAGCGCTCTATGCTTCACGTTTTGCATCCTTTGTATTAGATGAGCGTTTGGTTAGGCCATCATGTGTGCATCCTACAGAAAAGTGTAACTAATAATGCCGTGTGGATTAACTCTGATGTCTTAATCTACCGCTCTTTGATCCTGCTAGAAGTGAGTTACCGCATCTTTGCTGTGGTGTTGCGAAAATGGGACGAATTATGTTCACCGATGTTGGTGCTGTACCAAATCTGAATTACACCAAAGGTTGTGTTCATGTAGGGCTTCTTCACCTTGATGTTGTGAGCGTTCCCTGAAGTTTTCTAGGCCATTCTGCTTGGTTGGCCCTTTAACCCTTAATTCGTCCTAATTGGCTTTTACAAGGTGTCTGAATCCTTCTAATTCACCAACAGCTTGTGTTTAGTTCCATGTCTGGTATGCCATTTGTGTTCGAGGAGCAGTTCAGTCTTTGTGCCATTCTAATGAGAAAGTTCAAAATCATAAACCACTCTCCCCACACGTTGCTCAGCGGGATTGACAAGAGCGAAAGGCGTGGTTTTCTTGAGGCTCTATGGTTACACTGCTCTCCTCTCTAGCCACACAATATTCCAACCAGAAGAGATTTGTTGTCATGTTAACCATGGGTGTTTGAACTATTTCGCCACAGCAGCCAGAAACTTTCGTTCTCGGAAGCATTCTGAGAATGTCTTTTACACCAATAAGCGGAAAGTCAATGCGAGTGTCTCCTTACACCGTTACAATGGGCGACAACTTGCAGGAAGGTTCATGGCATGCAGGTTCGTGGCTCAGCTGCAAGTAATACATTAGTCGGATGAATACATGTTGAACAACAGGTCGTCTAGTTCGCGTCTTGGACTGCTGTGCCGCAGATGCTTAGGTTGTTCATCTAAATGCTGCTACTGTGTAGTGAAGAATCGAGAGGCATCCAAACATGTGGTTGGGACTCATTTATCGATAATCAGCTTGTAGATCCCTCCCTCCCAAAGTCTCCTGACTATAAAGTGGTGAGGAAAGCGAAGGCAGCACTGAAGGACACAACAGGCACCCAGACATCTTGACATCCTTTTCTGTCACATTCATTCCTTCAACTCCATCGTTATGTGTAGCACAGAAACTCTAGCATCCTGTCAACCCCCAACCACTCCTACAAACTAAAATAATCTCGGTTGACCTGGAATATTGGAAGTTGTTGGTAGCCAAGATTATCTCACAGCAGCAACAACTAGCCATCGCATTCCTCCCGTTTTTAGTGTAGCAGTTTCCGTCACATCATGTTGCAGTTCGTGGATGACGAGTTGTGTTGTAGACGGGAAGCGAAGGATGCGGCTGCCCGATTGCTCTGGCTTATCCGCCGTTGTCGTGCATCCAACCCGCTTGCTCCTGCAATGGAGCGCGCGCCAATACGGTGGGCCAATTGTCCCGACCGTTTGGCTTGCTGACTGCGTCTAGGCACGTTGCCGCCTGTCTAGGGAAGTTGGCACGATTGAGACGTCCTGTGGGGTTGAACAACCAGTTTCAGATGACTCTATTCCCAAAAATCAGCCTGCTACCAATGACACGTAAATTCTTTCTGAGACACACGACAATTGGCATCATCCAGCTGTGATATTGGAGTAAACTTGAGGCACCGCAATCGATCAGCTAGTTTGTCGTGATCGCCTCCATCAAGCGCTCTCCGTCATGGCAAACGCCACCGGCCTATAACAGGCAGACAACTGCAGAAATACGGTTACTGTGAGTCACTACAATGCTGGCCTAAGAAAGTTTCATGGTGAGAAATAGGAAGTCCGATCAAAAATCGTTTGACGATGTTGTTGCCATCTACATCTTATGCCTCTATGGTGAAGTGCTTCCTTTGCCGTGGCACAGCACTAAATATGATCACCTAAGGATCTCGAAACAAACAGTGGTGTCTCGAAGAAGCGACTGGCGTGTTGAGATAGATCGAGCAGATGGGAGAACCAAGTCTTGGTAGTCAATGGTAGGATAGGTCTCTCAGGAGGGTGGTCCCTCATAAGAGACATATGGCCTTGGTTGAACAGGTAGATACCAAAAATGACTGCCTATCAGAACCACGGGCCCAATGGTTTAAGGCACTGCAGCAAGATGACTTGATGGCGGCCCCAAAAATACCGTAAGGAGGCTAACCAAAGAAAGGATTCAAAGTAAAGCTGCGAAGCTTACGAGATAGATCCGATGACGTATTGCTCATGATTACGACGACAAGATCGACTGTTCTCCCATAGTCTGTGGCAGTGTAACATAGCAATCCCAGGCTACCCCAAGACGCCGATCTAAATGAAGCAAGCACGTCGATCGTTGTTGATCGAGGGTTCGTGGAAGGAAGACTGCGTAGGATGACTCTCCTAGCATCACAGTTAGCGTTGCCACCGGCCGCGGCTGAGCTTTGTCACCCAGGGACCGGGTCCGTGACAACTCCGAAGCCCGTCGGTGGCAACACCGGATGACCTCCGAACGGAGGCCTCGGAGGTGGGATCCTTTACTGTTGAGACACTGTCGGACGTAGCCCTCTCCAGGGAGGGTCACTTTATCGGGCCCGGACAGCCTTTCTGACTCGAAGAGCTTTGGACGGTCCCAGGACAGCCGAGCGTAATGCAAGGGTGTTGTTTGACCTGTCTGATGCTTTGACGCCAGCGTTTCCGCTCGAGCTTCTAACTGACTCTTGACTACCCAGCTCGCGAGAGATGCGGCGGTTTCATCGGCTGTTGTCGGCAGCATTTGATCCAATGATTGTGAAGGCGCCAGTTGATGACTGCTAATGACTCCGAGAATCTCATGTGCTTGCAGGAGACTTGAGCCATGCTGCGCATACCCATACGGCAGACGCTCAATGTCCGGAGCTGATTGAACCCCGTTTCATCGGTCCAGGGGATGTGTACGTGATAGTCAGAACGGCTGCGCCTGTTGGACTGGTGCATCATATTGCCGATCATGGTCTGCACTACGGGTTCTCCCGCGGCTTGCAGCGCCTGGTGCTGCACATTCACAGCAGAAGTTGATGAATATGCCAGTCATGCTGCGTCCTGCTGGGGGTAGCGGCAAGCTCGGCTGTTACGAGTTTGCCAAGGCATGCAACCTAGAGCGGCAGATCATCATCTCATCTTTACTTGTACACAGGATATGCTCCGACGGCTCTGCAGTAGCGCACATGCAATGCAGAATGCGGAGTAGTATCTAACTTAGGATGGTCTACCTACCAATAGATATGTCGCGTCCATGGCTATGCCAGGTTTCCGACGAGATGGAAAGGTCCGCAGCACTCCAGAGGCAGCAACCAAGTTAAGTGAACGGTGCCCCCTCTAAACGCCCGGAAACTCTTCAATCCGAAGCGAAAATAGAACATCGAAGGGCTGCAAATCTACGGTGGCATGGCAGAAGACATACTACTTCCATACGAGAATGATCGTTTTAAGACAAGAATTGACATGGTAAGAGCATACGAACCTATAGGTTCTCCCTATTCACACATGTGATATCTGTGATATTGGGTGTGATGGGAGCCGCCGAGTTTCCCCATGCCAAACAGGGGACTGTTTCTTTTCATGGTCCTTACCAACCTTGTTTAAATCACTTGCAGCATCAGGCACATGGTGCAGGTTGGCGCCGTGCGGGGATTGTTCTGGAAGCCATGATCAACTGTGTTGTAAAAATTCCTATCATTAATCATCGGGTGTGATTGCTGGTATGTACAAGAAACTTGTAAACACACGTTGAATGGTAGATGTTAGAAAACGTTGGCAAAACATGTCGACTAATCGATAGGGCCATCAGGTAGGCCATCATCGTTTGTGCCATAATACTTAAGCATGCTTGTAGGCGCTGGTAATGCTGCAGCGGCCTGATCTCTTGGCCTACCGATGGGCAACAGAGAACAGAGTGGCCTGGAATATCAACGTTGGGACAGGCTACCTCTGCATGGCTTTTGGCAGATATTTGTGGTGCACAATTTGACTCAAGGAATAGCCGCCCGTTTGCTGTCTACCGATGTATTAAACGAACGCGAGTCATGCCACATTGTGGACAAAGGAAGGATTTGGAAAACCAAGATAACTCTTGTCTTGCTTAAACAGCCAGATAGAAGTGTTTGATACTTCCCGAGGTGGGCGAGGTTCACCTAGACAAATAACCGCATATCTGATAGACTTTCTGGGGGATACATTGATATGGAAAGCTGCGAATCTGTATCTCAGTTGCGGTAATCAGCATATGGTAATAATATCATGCTACTAACGGGTTGACAACAGTCGCAGACTCAGAACCTGATTGGCGCCGCACATGCACAGTAAGATTGACGGAGCCGCCCAATCAAAGGCCCTTATATACGTAATACAACTTCCCCACCCCCACTCATGTTTCGGCAAGAGGCGGTCCCATCTTGACGCATGTCGTTGTGAGGCTTTTGGCGATATGCATGCGACCTGGAGCGGAGATGCTCGACTGATCCACGCCAATCTGTGGCCAGTCAGATGCGCCTTGGCAGACCGCCCCGATTTTGGTGCATTTGATGGATGCTGATCGATCTGACAATCTCACAAGAAGCTTCTTCCACCAGGCCCACCATCAGGACTGGCGGTCCAGCCCAAAACTGGAGCCCGACGATTGCATCTTCACATCCTGGCGTCTGCACTACATAGGAGGCTACCTGGGATCCGCCCAAAGTGCAGTTTGAATGCAGTCTGAATGTTGATAAGTGATACAGATTACCATGCTGTTCGCGACCGGGCGTTTACCTTGACATCCCAGCTCACAAGTTACAGCGTATGCAACCCCTGAGTAGATCGCTGCGCAGTAGAAACAGACGTGTCAGAGGAGGGCGTGCATCTGTGTCACCGGCAGCAATCCTGGAGCGATCGGGCTGTGTGGGCTGGGGTGCCCCTCCGGTGCGAGGCTCGAATCGAATCGTCAGAATGTCCTTAGTCAACGACTCACTTGTCCTTGGCTTCATGTCCGCAGGTGCTTGGCCTTGCTTGGCAACATTCTCCCGAGCTGCTATTGATCCCTGTTCCATGGTTTTTCGATGGCCATGTCCTTCCGTTGTGACCAGCGACGCCGGTTCCAAGGGCCCGTTTCTTCCGGGATCCAGGGCTAGCAGCAGGGCTCTCTTGCCTGGTAAAAATGTGTCGAAACAATAGCCTTGATACAGGTGTTCCCCATTGTTGACAGCTTCTAGCAGCCACACTAACTTTGTACTGTTATTAGATGTGTGCCCCTTTTGCCTCGATACCAACCACCTGTTGGCACTTTCTAGGCTTGAAGTTTACAATAATGTAGAGGATTTTGACGCCTCGGAAAAGCCGTTGGGGTATTGCGGGTTGCCTGATGAAAGAGGTCACTCGGTATAACTCCAAGGCGCAAACAAACAGGCAACGTCTCACAATCATGGATTCGCCTGGAAGCTCCCTTCACCAAGCGGCAAAGAACTATTCACCATCCTTTCCGGGCCTGACGCATGCAATCCCACCAACCTGCTGATCCGCAGAAAACAGAACGGTCGTGAGTGGCTTTCAGACCCGAGGTGTGGCAGCCAATCAATGCGGACCTTGATTCAGTTGCCCATTGTTTCCCGTCAAAGCATGGATTGTTTTGCCAAGTTCCTGCCTACCTAGCAGCTTTTTCCCGAGCCTGGCGCCAGAGACTTGGCCGTCCGATCGTGAGCCTATGATTGGCCGACTCGATAACGTGGACGTCTGCAGCTCCTTGAACCCCCTCCATCCACCCGTTGTCATTTGGATGTGGCTTTCACTTACCTTCTTTTTTTTGGTTTTGCCATCCTCAGCCGACTGTGTTTTGCCATGTTTTTGTCTGTTGTACCCAGCCGCTATTTGCTTACGGGGTCCGCCTGCTTACGCGTACGGATCCGTACAGTACGGATACGCTTGCCTCGGAGAGCATATGAAAGAGTGTGTATCTGTTTCATAAGACTTGCATGCGCAGCAGAGTTCGAAAATAAAAGCAGAAATCGTGCCGCTCAGACGTGCCCTGTCACATGTCACAGGGCTTCACTATGCCTGGAGATTTGCCCAGCGTTCAACAGTTGAAATCACACATGAGGGAACCATGGTTTCCCAAACAACCGCATGATGGCGAGAACCAGCTATGTGTTCACGCGCCCGGTTGGAAGTCGGCGGCCGGAGTTGACGATGCCCGACAGGCCAATCCCCCAAGATGCTCCTTTTTTCACAAACGGGAGGTCGCCGTAATCCAGAGAGGCTTGGGTGTGGATGCTGGCCATTTTTTTTATTGGCATGTGGGGTGGCTGAGGGAATGATAAATGGGGCGTTTTTGCTGTTGTCATCAGCGGCACAAGAAGAAATGGTAGTGTCACACGAAGGAACGAGCGTCGCGCTTGTGGTGTGTCAGCCAAAGCTGGGGTCCGGTTGTGGGCAGGTTGCGGCGGGTAGTCCGCCAGCATGCCAGCGAGCGGCTAGTGGCCACTCGTAATGTGCCCCACATACCACACACCACCACCGCCGGGCACCGGGCAAATCGAGCAAATCTCGCTCGTGTGCAGTGTGCAGGTCGAAATGAGAAGACTCCCGCCCACAGGGGCCCACCGCCTGGGCCACCGCCCGGCGCCCACCTCATCATGCTGCACACGGGCCACACACTGCAGGCCCCAGCCATGCCTGATGCGGACTAGCGCTGCGCAACCATGATTAAGAATAGGATGGTGGCAGCGTGCTGAAAAGTGCTGGGCATGCTGGAAATGGCCTGTGCTGGACAAACAGTTAGGTACCCCATGCCTCTCTCCCCGGGACCAGCGCATCAACCAGGGGCTGAGGATTTGCGGCGGGACGGATCCCTTCGGTCGATGGATGGATCCATTTTTGCCATAGGTCCGTCCATGCGGCCCAGTCTCCCACGTCTCCCATGTCTCCCAAGGGGGTCCAATCAAGGCTCCCCCAGACAGGCAAATGAGGGCAAAGAGGCAGGGCGGCGACTGGCAGATATCAGTATGGCTCAACCACTCAGCCCGCTGTCACTTGATATCTTGAAGGCTTGCTGCTGAAGGCTCACGACAACTGTTTCGCCTCTCCTCCCGCCCGCCCTCTTTCTTCAACTTCCACTAATAAAAACCACCGTTCTCCCTTTTTTCCTTTCCGGATTTGCTCCTTCGGCGCCTCATTCCACACTTTGCGTCCGTGTCGTTGGAGTTCTGTCCGTTCTGTCCTCTTTACGCTTTACCTCCTACATCTCTTACGCACATTACCCGCAACTTACCTAATCCTCTCTCTTCCCTTTTTTTTAGTTCTCAGTCAACCAACCATCCTGGGCCTTATGAGGACTGTTCGCCCCTTCTCTGGTTGACTAACCACACACGCCTCGCCAACGGCTCAAAGTGTCTAGCTTGACGCGTTCGCTCGAGTTAGCTCTTGTCTGCCAAACTTGTCAGCCCGGAGGATCCGCTAAAGCCAGCCCGCTCCCTGCTGGAACAAAACCCCCCTCTGGAGGCTGGACCGTTGATTCTTGATATCTGGGTGCCCCGATTTTCTCCTTGGTTTTTTTGTCAGGAGAATTGCCATTCCCTTGGACCAATCCAAAGGAGCTGGTACCCTCTTAAGGACCCAGTGCTGTTTTTTCTTTCTTTGCTCAGGCCCTCGTCCTCTTTTTTTCTAGCAGGCTTAGACATCTGAACCGGAGCCGCGGAAACCGAAGTGTGGCCAGCGCTTCCCTCTCTTCAACCCGAAGGACAAGGAACCACTATCAGACAGATCATGCAGCATGTTTCAGTTTTCGGATACCCCACTCCGCCAGCGTCGCCAGCCTTTGATCAGCCTTGCGCTATCCCGGCTCAGCACTTGACCATCCACCACCAGCACCCGTGTCTGCCTCGCTACCCCCCCATCACGCCTGAGGAGAGGTTAGGGAGGTTCATCACGGGCTCGCTGCAATTGACAGAAATCGTGGGAACAGGCGCCTATGGTGTTGTGTACTCAGCCGTCGATACCAAGACGCAGGTGCGCTATGCTGTGAAGTGCCTGAGCAGGTTCAATCCGGATGGAACGCCTTTAGATCAACGCCAGTTGGCTTTCCAGACCAGGGAGATCCGGTTACACTACCTCGCCTCCAAACATAAGAATGTGGTCTCGATCCTGAAAATTATCGATGCGCCGGACGCCATTTACGTTGTACTAGAGTACTGCCCCGAGGGCGATTTGTTTTTTAACATCACCGAGCGCGGTCAGTACGTGGGTAAGGATGATTTGGCCAAGCAGGTCTTCCTTCAAATCCTGGATGCCGTGGAGCATTGCCACAAGCTGCACATCTACCATCGGGACCTAAAGCCGGAAAACATTCTGGTGTCTGACCAGGGGAGGACTGTCAAGTTGGCAGACTTCGGCCTGGCCACTTCTTCTGAGAAGTCTGAAGATTATGGTTGTGGTTCAACCTTTTACATGTCTCCAGGTAGGTTCTCTCAACTATTGGCCCAGAGGTCTTGTCTCTACATTCGCCTGCTCTTCATTTCCTTCCCATCGAATATTTACCCACTGACATACATTCCTTTCCCTTTTCTAGAATGCCTGGATCATTCATCAAGCAAGCCATTTTATTACTGTGCTCCCAATGATGTCTGGAGTCTTGGAGTTATCTTGGTGAACCTGACTTGTGGTCGGAATCCGTGGAAGCAGGCCTCCATGGAGGATTCCACTTATCGGGCCTACACTAGGAACCGGGATTTCCTCAAGACCATCCTTCCGGTGTCAGACGAGCTGAACGACATCCTGGGAAGAATCTTTACGCGGAACCCAGAGCAAAGGATCACGCTTCCAGAGCTGCGCCGCCGGATTCTTGCGTGCTCCAAGTTCACCGAGCAGCAGCCGGCTGCCACGCTTTCACAGGAGCCTATCCTTCCTGGGCCTGCGGTATCACCTTACGTTTGCGATGATGACTCGCCCATGGGTGACGGCGACGCATGTGAGTACGATGACGACGACAGCGCCGCCGCCGAGTATGACCATGATGTTCCGCTTTCGCCCACTTCGTCGGAGGGAGGGTCGACCTGCTCATCTGGAAGCAGCAGCAGCAGCTCTTCGTTCACTTCGACGTGCTCCAGCATTGACGAGTTTGACAAAGACGAGGAAGAGTTTGCCGAAGATAGGGCAGAGGTCAAGACACCCCCGCCACCTACTACGTTACCAACCGAGCCGGCGGTTTGCGAGGCTGAGGATCTGCGGATGGCTTTCCCCCCCCAAGTTCACTATCAGCAACAGCACTACCAGCATCCACAGGCCATGTCCCAGTACCCGCACGCCTATGACATGCCCGTGCAGGAACCCGTTTACCATCCTCACCCCATCCCGGTCCCTCCTCAGGCCGCGTGTACACCGAAGTTTTATCAGCTGCAGCATTACGTTTATGAGATGTTCCGGCCTGCGCAGCCGACTACACCCGCAACGTCCCAGCTGCGCCACCCAGTCCCCTTCTACCCCCAGATTTCGCTTTTTGCCCATATGCCGGGTTTTTAAGACGATTAGCCAGTTGGGCCGTTTCCAGCAGTCGGCGCCGCAGATGTGCCGAGCATGAAGCCACATCTTTTACGTTTATCCCTTTAGTTTGAGGAGAGGACCCGATTACTCTACAGATGTTTTAACTCCTTAGGGCATTTGTTCACATTCTCCCCTCTCCTCGTTTCTAAGTTCGGCATCCGAAGGAGTGCGAGAGCTTATCTTGTCCATATTTTGCGAAACATATATTTACGTTTTTTGTTCTTCCATTGTCAGCTATAGGGCGGGAACATTCTTGGAAAGCATTTAAGTGGCGCTTTAGGCAGGATAGGTTTCAAGGTGGGGTGGTGGTTTGTTGCCTCATTTTCCTTCGGGTGGCCGTTCACTACCTTTTCCGGTGGTTTCTTTTTAATACCCAATCGGCTTCTATCCTGAAAAATAGAAAGGAAAGAGGGACTGTCGGAGAAAGCAGGCAGCACAATGAACTTGTTGGTTATTCTGGGAAATGATACCACATTTAGGGGTCTTATGGGCTTGAAATTAGAGATACCGGGCCAATAGCCCAACATGTTGCATGGCAGTAAGCTGGACGCACATGGTTTGAGAATATACGTTACCACGCCCGGCAAGTTTACTCTCTTTGTTGGCTGGCCTCAGTCCGAGACGGTAGACAATACCAGGGCGCTTTAACAAGCAAGCAGCCTGAAATAGAGCAGCTTTGTTTGACAATGTGGGCATGATGATGCATTCGTGATGTGAACCGAGGCTACCAACGGGCGGAAGGTCACAATCTGTGTGCCTAGGTGCCTACTCTGCTCTGTGGACATTCACGCTTCAGATTCCGGCCGTTTCACGACACGACAAAGGGTTGTGATGCTCGAAGCAGCGAGAGACGTTGGCCATTCTAGTTCCATCAAGTGTGTCTAAGTTGACTTGAGATTCAACGGCACAAGAGGCAACTAATTGTTGGACTGCCCAGTAAAGCAGCGGAAACCTCGAAAATCTATATGTTACATTCACTCTAACACCCAATTCTCAGCGTTGCAAAGATGCAATACCGTAATGTTGCGTCGTAATATCGCTCCGCACTTATAATTTTCCACATTCATTTCATTACCTACCTAGGTACCCGTTGTTTCAGCACCCACAGTACTGTGTACCTGATGTCATTGCCAAAAGGGACATTTCTCTTGCCTCCCCTACACGTAGGGATGTCTCATGACAGCATCAACAACAGTTCCCTTGTCGTTGAATGCCGCGTCGCATCCACCTTGCAGCAGGTCTCAGTTAGCGCAGG
Source organism: Thermochaetoides thermophila DSM 1495 (assembly GCF_000221225.1). Classification (NCBI taxonomy): domain Eukaryota; kingdom Fungi; phylum Ascomycota; class Sordariomycetes; order Sordariales; family Chaetomiaceae; genus Thermochaetoides; species Thermochaetoides thermophila. The sequence goes on from NW_006383032.1 coordinate 3,618,432, forward strand.
CTCACCGCCTTGCCGATTGCCTGTTGTCTGCACTCTCCTGATTAATGCATTGGTGCAGTTCATGCATGGATGGTAACGGAGCTACTACGAGTAGATGCATAGGAAAACTGCTGCTGTGCACTAGCGATGCAGTTGCACGCAACACCATCTGATGCAAGGTTGATTCGTTGGGCCATGGCAGAGCACTGGTGGGCTCAAGGTTGGAGATGGGGTTCATTGGCTATGTGGGAAAACGCCACGTCGCCCTGCCTTTTTACCGTCTCATGCGCTGGGTATCACCGCATGCATGCAGCACAACCTGCCTTGCAACTTGGTGAGCCGAGAGCGGGACTTAGATTGTGTTGCATGACGGCATTGTTTGGGAGGTTGATTGGAGATGGAGATGATGCGTGGGACGACAGCAGTCGAGGGGATGGAGTTATGCTTCGGCTCCTCGGAACGGGATGCTTGTCTGTTACTGTCTGAGACGGACAGGCGGTACCTATCTCCTACACTATTGAATAGAGACGCGGACAAACACATTGAGGTGTTCATCTCATAGTCTGGTTACCACTGCAGGTGCAAGGGTTCAGAGAGAGAAACGTGGCGAGCAGCAAACAGCATTCGAGCAACACGAGATCAATAGTACGGAGCGCGATCGAATGTTCCATCACCGACCGCCCAGGAATGTCTGTTGAACCTCGACCAGGCGAGTGCGTGTGCTTCTGGGGAACATGGACTTCTCCGGCATGAGAAGCCAAGATCATGGACAAACTAAAAAATGAGGCTTGAGCAGGATAGATGTTGCCTGAGCCTGCCCTTTGTTACTCCTCTCATTGGCGCTTTGGGCACGCAGCTGCGACATGCTGCAGGGAAGGCTGGGCACACAGGCAAGCCACCATGACACAGGACGAGAGCCGAGATCGTCAGTGAATGTAAATGTCAATGTTTGAGTCTCTCATGATCTCAAGAAAAGATGGCGAAGCCTTTGATCGGCCCTGTGCCCAACTGATGAGCCTTGTTTTTCCCTTGGGGCCTTCTCTGTGCTTTCTGCTTGCATTCCTGGACTTGACCCCTCATTTTGGCAGTGGGCTTGGCATTGGGAGCTCCCCAGGCCAAGTAACCCTTACCATTTGCCGAGCAGTCTACGCTGTGTGACCTAAACCTCGTGCATGTTCACAAACCTTGCGTTTATTTCTTCACAAGCAAATCAATATTGACAGTTTGAATTTATACTTCAAATCTACCTGGTGTGTTTAGGATTTGGTAGTTGACTGTGGAAACATGCTAGATTCCACTTCACACTTCTTTCAGACTTCCTCTATTTCATAGAAGAATGTTCATCAGGCGTGAGTAGGCAACACTCGTTGAGTCATTGTGACTTCAGTCTTCAACTTGCGAGCAGCAAGTAAGCCCGAGGTGTTTGCTTTACGACATCCGGTCAATGGCTCTTCTCGATCTCCCAGCCAGCTCTTTGACCCTCGTGCTCAGCCATATCAAAACTCCATGTTCCCAAAAGATTCTTGATCTTTTTGCCTACGCGCTCCCGTTCCCTCCCATGTAACCACAAACAGACGCCACCACCATCATCATCCTTTGCCCCCACGATTGGCACTACTGGGCTTTCCAGCTCCCCAGGAAAACATGTTAAGACAAGCTAGGCCTTGCCGGTCAGACCTGTGGGTGGCCCGGTTCCGTTCTCTCGGTCCCCCTCGTATGGTAGTTACATATGTACAAGTTTGTTGACAGGCGCCTAGTCATGGAGTGATTGGTGGTGACGGGTGAGAGAAGGAACATCACACTGCAGGGCTGCTTCGATTATTTGGCATGTCTTGCCTCTGTCGGCGTTGATGTATGTTCATCCCGATCACTTCAGTTGATTAATGCCGATCGGCCATGTTTGTAGTTTTATTGGCTTAGGTTTATCTTCCTGTTTTCCAAGCAACTCAATTACTGTACCTTGCTTGTAGCTATTGCAACCTATTCGCAAGCAATAAGCGCCTTAGTGGTCAGAAAGTCTACACCCAAAGACCATCGTCGTAGGCCTCCTATCCCTACCTAATATGGCTCGAAATTGCACAACTATCCTTGGACAAAATCCACTAGCTCACGCGGTATGCACATATGACATGAAGGCATCAGGAAGACTCAGCCCATAGCAGGATTGCTCATATGCGGAAGAGAATTGCCATCAAATCTCATTAGTGGAAGCCTATGTCATTGACCATATTCACATCCATTACTATATGCAGGCGGCCCTTAATGTACATACCATTACATATGGAGAGAACGCTGATAGTATATAACCCCACTATGAATAATAGAGCCCGTTCAGCCACCTAACCACTCCAACCAGCGAGGCCGCTGTGGGTGTCCTTCTGCCATGGAGGTCAGGCCGCGTAGCGCGTAAAGTGCTTGCATTAGCGCTATGTTTTCGCAATCTCAACAGCTCCCTACACCTGAGATATGACTTCGAGACAGTTTCAACTCGGAGACGATCACTAACAAAAACATCGGCAGTGACGGGGCGAATCAGACAGCAGAGATCTTGGATTTGGTGCGGTTGCAGCACTAGATGTTCCGCATTACAGTGCAGTCGGCTGCCATTCCAACAGGATCTTCGAGTTGCAATTGGCAATTTTTCCAAGAGGGGAAAGACATAGAGTGTGGCAGTGTACTAAGTATATACGCACGCGCAAGGACCTTTGAAGGTGCGAGGCAAGAGTGAAATCATCAGTTCCCACTTTCGGAAATCACCGTAAGCCAAAGATAGGACCTTGGTTTGTTGATGGTGTGAACACGACGAAGTTCCTAACTAGAACCTCGGAAGATGGAGATATCGTATGCATTTGAAATATCTCAGTATGGCTGAGCCTTGGATACCTTGCATGAGCTGCTCCTTTTGAGGTGCTGTAACATGAAGTCAGCCACTCATTGCCTCTGTTTACCTGCCCTCAGAGACTCAGCAGCTGAGGAACTTTTTTTCTATGCACTCCCCATACGACTACCTAGGTAGTTGCCATGCATTTTCAGCTCTCGTTGAATCTAAGGTCTGTCAAATAGATGGTTAGACACCTATGCCTCCATCAGATTTTCCTACATTACAGAAAACCTCATTCAGCCAACCACCAAAAGCAACATCGATACCTCATGTTGACCGAGCTCTGGATGCCTGAGGTCTTTTAAGCCAGAGAGAGATGCTTGCGGGCTGACACATAAAACTAAGAGCATTTCAGACTCACAACATTCCCATTGGATAGTTGTTATCTATTAGAGTACAAGTGTCAGCATCATAACGAAATGCCAAGTCAATCAAGCCTTTGTATTTCTTTCTGAAGAGTTAGAGAATAAAATATGAATAGATTCGGAAACGATGTTTAAACGTGTATAATTTTGAATCTCTTGAGAAATAGCAAAGAAAAAAACAAGATTCTAGCTTATTGTTGTTGCAGGGAAGACCGATCTCTCTTCCCCCACATCACCACACTCTGCTAGCCTGACAGGACAGGTTCGCTAAGCCAGGTCTCACCAACCATCCACCGCTCCGACCACCCGCCCACCCATATGCTGCTTGCTCATCCTCTTTTTTTCCCCTTGATGTTTTTGACATCAGATATCGGTCAACTTGACCGTTGCCCACCAAGCCTAATTTCCCTCTCATTTCCCACAGTCGAGGATCTCATGTCGAGGGAGTAAGGACCACACTTCCTGGTCCCAGAACCGGCCATCCAGGCACTATCACACCGGGAATGCTCTGCAGAATAGAAACAATGTTCACTAGGATGAGCCAGACAGGCACAGGAATCGTACCGCTGCCGTAGCCGCCGTACGCCTGCTCCAGAATGCGCAAGGTCTCGAGTAGGGCCTCTGGGTTGCTGACACTCACGATCACGTCGCGCTTGGCCTTAGTGGAGGGCACGAGCTCGCCGCCCGGAATTGGATTCTCGGGGATGATCTCGCCGCCCGGAATTGGATTCTCGGGGATGATCTCGCCGCCCGGAATTGGATTCTCGGGGGTGATCTCGCCGCCCGGAATTGGATTCTCGGGGGTGATCTCGCCGCCCGGAATTGGATTCTCGGGGGTGATCTCGCCGCCCGGAATTGGATTCTCGGGGGTGATCTCGCCGCCAGGAATGGGCTTCTCGGGCTCGAGCTCGCAGCCTGGAATTGGATTCTCGGGGGTGATCTCGCCTCCAGGGACGGGCTTCTCGGGCTCAATCTCACCTCCCGGAATTGGATTCTCGGGAGTAATCTCGCCACCAGGGACGGGCTTCTCGGGCTCGAGCTCGCCGCCAGGGACAGGGGTCTCCGGCTCAAGCTCGCCACCGGGGATGGGGTTCTCAGGCTCAAGCGGGCCACCAGGGACGGTCGGATCAGGCTTGATGGGCCCGCCAGGAACAGGAGTCTCCGGGACAATGGGACCAGGCTGAGCAGCGCCGGGCAACAAGGTGATCCAGCCCTGGACAGCCTCGCCACAGACTTGGAGGGCAGCGACGATGACCTGCTCGGCAAGGAAGACAGTAGGCGGGGCATGAGCTGGGTTGCCGTAGGCGGCCAGGAGGGCCATCAGGGCAGCGCGAAGGCCCATGATGTCACCAATGGAGCAGCTCTTGACAGCGACGGTCTTGGTTACCTCGGAGTAGTTGGTGTCACGTTTCGTGGCGACATCAAAAGTCGAGTTCACGGGTGAGCCATAGATATCAAGGATGGCGGCAATCTGCTGCAAAACGAGCCAGTTGTTGAAGGAAGGAAGACCGTTTGGGTTGAGGGACGCAACGCTAACAAGTGCCTCGAAGGCAGCCTTCAAGCCGGTGAGGTCAAAGGAAGAGACGGCGAGGTTCCGCTTGTCAGCCGGCTTGATAAAAATCCAGGAACCTTCCGGGGAGATAATAGCGGAGACGCCGCAGCCTTTGAGGAAGGCCTCGAGCTTTTTTTTGATGATGAGTTCCTCAACATCTAGCTTTTCCTTCTCCAGGAGAACCTTAAGAGCGAGCTGAGCACCCTCAACATCGGGGCATTCGTCCTTGTAAGTGCCAACCGCATCAAGATCGACCAAAGCAAAGGTGTCGCGTTTAGGGAGTTTACCGGGCTCGAGGAGGGTTGGGGGCTCGAGGCCACCAACAATGGGAGGAAGAATGCAAGGCGGCTGTTCGTTGAGTGGCACATCCACTAGACACACAGGGATATCACCCTGCCCCGGGATGAAAACACTCGAACCGTCGCCAATCAAGATTTGCCTCTTGGCCTTGGGCGACGGCTCAATGGGACCAACGATAGGCGGCAGCAAACACGGCGGCTGCTGCTTCAGGGGAACATCGAGAAGGCACTCTGGAAGTTTCTCCTCATTTCCAGGAATGAAGTCGCTCGATCCATCGCCGATCCAAAACTGTCTCTTCGTCTTTGAAGAAGGCTCAATGGGGCCAACAATCGGTGGGAGAAGGCAAGGTGGCTGCTCTTTGAGAGGAACGCCAATGAGACATTCCGGAAGTTTCTCCTCATTTCCAGGGATGAATTCGCTGGATCCGTCTCCAATCCAGAACTGTCTCTTCGCCTTGTTCGACGGCTCGATTCCACCAACGATGGGAGCCAGCAAACACGGCCATTGCTCCTGGAGTGGCACGTCCACAAGGCAAGGTGAAAGCTCCTCCTCATTGCCGGGGATAAAGACGCTAGATGGGTCCCCGATAATAACTTGGCGCTTCGCTTTGTTCGATGGCTCAATAGGGCCAACGATTGGTGGCAGCAGACAAGGCGGCTGCTGATTCAACGGGAGGTCGACGAGGCAAGTTGGAAGCTGCTCCTCATTTCCGGGAATGAAGTCGCTCGACCCATCTCCGATCCAGAATTGCCTCTTCGCCTTGTTGGATGGCTCAATTGGGCCGACAATAGGGGGAAGCAGGCATGGTGGTTGCTGCTTGAGCGGCACATCGGTCAGGCAAGTAGGAAGTTGTTCTTCGTTTCCAGGAATGAATTCACTCGATGGGTCTCCTATCCAGAATCCCCGCTTCTCAGAACGTCTAGAGCTCTTGGCGTCACGCTTCCTGTTGGATGGCTCTAGGCCGCCGACAACAGGAGGGAGAAGGCAGGGTGGTTGTTGCTTGAGAGGAACTTCTGTCAGGCAAGGGGGTAGCTCGGCTTCGTTGCCGGGAATGAAAACGGTCGATCCATCACCCAGCCACTGCCGCCTCGCAGCAGGCTTTCCTGTGGGCAGGGCATTGACAGCCCCAAGGCCGATGAGAGATAGGGCAAGGGCTGAGCCGACCATGGCTGCGATATGAGGGATGCGCAGACTTGGGGGTGCGCAAAATGTCGTGCTGGCAAACTCCAGGGCTGGACTGCGATCCGGGCTCCGGGGTGGTGACGGGTCTGCCGTGTTGATACTTATACGCCGGCCCTGTCGCCGGTTCAGCTACTGCTTCACCATCAGTGTCCGACTGTCCGCTGCCGTCGTCACCTGTAGCATGAATATTTATAGGAGCTAGCAGCAGATAGCCCAAATGACATTGCGGATCTTCCATGCTGCCGGGGGGAGAATTGGGCAGCAGAGTAGCAGAGCAGCGAAGGCATGGTGCATTCGGGGAGCTTCATGGCGACGGAGTGCGACAAACTGCAACGGATTGCGACGGAAGGCTACGGAGAGTTTGGTTGCGACAATCTGCGTGCAATATGGAATAGATGAAGTGACGTGGGTCAGAACCAGACCTGAGTTATATCTCGGCATATTTATCCGGGGAGTCGACTGAGCTTGTTTGCGAGTCAGCCAGTCTTGTCGGCGCCCAGACTTCGCGGCAAGGGTCGATTATGATCGAGTGCCAAGTGACGTTGCAACCGTAACAATTGTGCCTATATGGCAAACTTCAACCCATCCGCTTTGGGATAATCGGCGTTCAAAGGCCGCGATAAACGTGATCGGCTGGCTCAGATGTTGCAAAGTCCCAGCACGCAACATCTGCTCTATTTTTGGCCTGATGTAGTGTTTTTCCCACGTCCGATTTCTTCCACGCCCATGGGCCACGGGGAAGTCCTGCCGTGATCCACGGATGAAGACTCGAAGGGCGAGAATAGTGAACAGTGTTGCTACCGTTCAGGAAACCCAATAAGTGTGCTGCCCAATAGTCTGGACAGGTGGTGTGAGTACAGGTAACAGCTATTACACATCGACGTACCCGAAATCTTCTGCAGTGGTAGCATCGAGGAGAAAGACGATGTCCACTTGGTGGTTTCTGGGACTTCCGACACAAGCAGCTTCTGGATAGGTAGGTAGGTGAAACAACAGCACGCTAGCAATATATATATATATCTGCTGCAATACACGAACTAAACTGGCGGCTATCCGGTTATCCCTGGTCCACTCGCACGCGGCTTGAGATGGTCTTCTTCGAGATGGCATTAGCCGCATAACCATCCCCAGATGTTGAGAGCGGTTGAGACCGCCGTTCTCGCCGACGCTTGTTGCGGAGTAACGGCGCCGAGACCGACGATGCTCTGATGCAGAGTAGCGAGACTCTGAAGAGACCAAGAATAGAAATAAAGTTTGTCTTAGCATGTGGCCAACCCGGGAATCTGGAGTCGACGAGCCTGGAGAAGTGTGGAGGTATGGAACGGTGGCCGCAGGGTCAATAAACACGCAGCGTCAAGCTTCCGGAGCCGATGTGCCGTTTCCAGGAACGAAGGCGCAGAAAGACCCGCTGGAAGGCAACTCAGCAACACAACGGGGAATGGCTGCTCACTCTCATGCCCATCTGTGGCACACCCGCACATCCGCCGCTCCTGCATTCTCCAGCGATATGCTCCTGCAAGAGGACTGCGAGATCAATATCAGGCACCGAGATGACGATGACTATCCACCCCATCCTTTACCGCATCGATTCGTGCGAGTGGAACTCCGAGCGAGTCCCGCTCACGAATCTGCCTGCCAGCTTTCGGAGAGGGAAGCATCCTCTGTCGAAATCAGTCGAAGAGGACGAATGGGAACATCTGCGTCACACTGAAAATGGCCGGGCGGTTCACGAGCTCATTCCCGACGGACATCAGGGTGAGGTAGCGAGACAAATAGTTGTCAATGCTGGGCATGTCTTCTCGTAATTGCGTTACAAACTGGCAGTAACATTCGGACTAGGTAGTCAGTCCAACTTCGATATCAGTGCTAATTGCTTCCCGCCATCGCGTGAAGGTCTCAAAACTGGCCGGGCCTTGCTCACAAGGCTTCGGATCGTAGTTAGGACATTGATGACTAGGGAAATGCTAGACAGTGATAATTGATACCTCCTAGAGCCACATCGGAAGGACTTGAGCTCTTGATTGCCCATTGTCTCGATCGGTTTGTTCGTGATGCTGGGGATGCATGAGTCGCGCTTCATCCACGATGGATGTTGAGCGGTGTCTCGGCGCGCCCGGAGTCGGTGCTGCACAGCTGTCAGCCACCCAGCTGACCAGCTGTGTGACGGATTATGCCAACTGTTTTCAGCCGGTGCCAGTTGGTGCCAGCCTACATCGGTTAAGGAGGCGTCACCTTGCTCTCAACATTCATCTGACAATCTTGTGATAGCGGGGATTGAAGGCCAGAAAGATCCCAACAAAAAAAAAAAAAAACAGATAGGCAGCGTGGACATGTGTTTGCACTGGGATAAGCGGTGGGTAGGAGGAAACCAGTCAAAACTGGTGTGATCAAGGATTCCATGAACAAAGGCATCTACTACTGGCCTCGGAGTTCAAAAACATCCAAGACAGAGTTCGCATTGAAAAGCAGACAAAAACACCGCTCCTTTTTCCGCCTTCCCGGTTTGTAGATCACCTCTTCCCCCTTCCGGGACAGTCCTTTCAGCCACCGACGTCACTGGCCATTGGTCGTCCCTCCGAAGAACAGGCAAAACATATGTCGGAGTCACAAGCAACCCCGGGTTACACAATGCCGGATAACGATCCAAATGGCGCCGCCGGGAACTGCATGCCAAAAGTGGCGGCGACGCTAGCTCCTCCCGAGCCCGCCTCCTCATCATCAGGTTCAACCTCAGCAAGCACCAAGGTCCGCCAACGCCGGCCTTCCTTCACCGAGAGCGCCACGGCCGCAGCTGAGTCCCTCCTGCACACGGCCGAGGCCACCGTCGAGGCAACGCTGCACCAGATCGGCAACCTGCTCTGGTCCTGGGACGACCTGCCAGCCTGGCGGCGCGACAACCACTTCATCCGTTCTGGCTACCGGCCCACGTCCTACAGCGTGCGTGCGTGCCTGGCCAGCCTGGGCTATTTGCACAACGAGTCGGTCAATATTTGGACCCATCTGCTCGGGTCTGCTGCATTTTTGCTCGGCGGACTGCTACTATATGCTCTGGTGGCGCCTCGGTATGCGAGCGCCAGTGACTCGGATGTGCTGGTGTTTGCATGCTTCCTGGGAGGAGCCTTCGTGTGCCTGGGCATGAGTGCGACGTTCCATACGCTCAGCAACCACTCGCCCGAGGTGGCAATGTGGGGGAATAAGCTAGATTACACTGGAATTGTGTTCCTGATTGTGGGAAGCTATGTACCTGCCTTGTATTATGGTTTCTTTTGCCACGAGTATCTGATGACCTTCTACCTGGCGACTGTGAGTCTCACTTCCTCAACTCTCTCTGCGGGACAGGCACGTTGACTTGGATAGATTGCTCTCCTTGGATTCGGTTGCTTGGTCGTATCGTGGTTTGAACACTTCCGCACACCGGAGTGGCGCGTCTATCGGACCCTCATGTTTGTTGGCCTCGGCCTGTCTGGTGTCGTACCAATCTTCCACGCCTTCGAATTCTACAGCTACAGTGAGCTGAACGAGCGGATGGGCCTGAACTGGGTTATACTGCAAGGCGCCCTCTACATCTTCGGGGCCTTTCTGTATGCTGTAAGTCTACTTTCCACCAAACCTGAGTGGTTGATTCCACATGATGCCTAACTCAAAATGCAGGTCCGGTGGCCGGAATGCAAGTATCCCGGTACCTTCGATATCTGGGGTAGCTCTCATCAGATCTTTCATGTTTTCGTCATCCTTGCTGCCGCCGCGCACCTGAATGGCATGGCTAAGGCTTTTGACTATCATCACAGTGTCCTTGGGCTCCAGTGTTAAGTTGTCGTCTCACTCAGCACATAACAGACAAGATCGTAGGCAGATCATGTACATATTAGGACGCTGCGCAGTAAATACTAAAATAATGTTGTTGCCGCGCCAATAGGGAATGTCACAATACTAATCCATGGGTCTGTGGCAATAACTCAGAAAGGCAAGTCTGGTAACGTATCAATCAAAGGATGCGAATGCAACGACCATCTGCATGGCACCTCATTTATCCTGGTTTTCGTGTCTCGACAACGACGATTCAAAGGTCCACTCCAAGATCCATGACTTTGATCAGACCAGACGCCATGGCACATGCAGCCCAGCAACTGAAGAGCACGTTGGGGTTCCAAGCGATGGTGGTCAATCTCGTTAGTGGCTCGTGAATCACTACCCGAGACGCCAGTTTCTGGTCCAACTCGGCCTCGCGATCTTCAGCTTCGTCATCCTCATGAATCTTCTTGCGGCCTCTCTTCTTTTTCCCTGCTGCCCTCTTGAGTTTTTCCAACCGCTTCTTCCTGTCCATTTCCTTTCGTTTCTCCGTTCTGGGGTCATCGTTGGGCTCAGGTAGGAAGCCCTGCAGGATTCTGGCTGCTCCCCTCACCCTGCCGCCATCGGCCACGTCCACTGGTGGGGGCTGCTTCCACGAATCCACAGGCCGATACTCATGCTCAAAGATCTTTAACTTGCGTAATGGCTCTCCCTTTTGCTTAAAAAGCTTCTGAAGCCCATTACACGAAAAGATGGACCCGTCGGCACAGCCAGCCAGAATGAAGGGGTGAGTGACTCCCGCCGACACGCATGTGAGAGTGTTGGGTCCTGTACAGATGCTCCGCGCCTGGCAGAAATATCGATGGTGAAGAAATGCGACGGTTGTGTTTGGCGTCGAGGACGGGTACAATGCCATGAAGCCTTGCATGGACTCGTTCCAACAGAGGAGATTAGGCTGGAAATTGATGGCTGGAACAGGGAAGTAGGTGAATTCCGAGCTCGGCTGGGAAAGATCCGTGAGGGTGGCGCATCCGCCCACTGGTATTGACGCAACCAGGTATGGACTTGACGGATATGCAGAGCATATGTCGATAACATATGTCGTGTGCACCCCGACACGCTGTAACATCTGTTGTGGGAAAACAGACCACAACGTGATGGACCCGTCAGAATGACCCAAAGCGAGTCGATTTGTGTTGACCCACGTTAGGCAGGTGACATCGACTTTGTAGTCTTCCGAAAGGTTAAATGTTGCAATAGGTGTTTCTATTTCTGCGCCAGAGGTCAGCGTCTGATCCTGCCAAAAGCACAGAGGATTCAATATAACAAACCATCAAATGTCGGTCCAGGGCTCTGGAGGTTCTTGATATCAATCACTCTCGCTTTCCCATCACCACAAAGGACGGCAAGTATCCCCAGCGAGCCACAACATTCCATTGGTACTGGGGCGAACTGAAGCCTCTTCGGCCGGCCCCAATTAAAACACTTTCCGCCAAGGAACCTGGCAGGTTGTGCCGAAGGGGTGGCCAGCTGTCCTGGACCTATTTTCTCAGGTATGAACTCCCAGAATTGGATACATCCTGTCGCGTTTTGTGCCCCGTCTGCAGAATTTGTGGCACTTTCCTGATTTGACATCGTCTGATCTGAAAAGGGAACTGTAGCGACGGCAAGAATTTGAGAATCCGACCGAGTCGATGGAGCCCACGCGACAGCTAAAGGGATGCCACCGACATCAAACATCCAGCCAGTTGAAGTTGACTTCGGGCTAGACTCCTCAACGGGATAGCCAGAGTCTGATATCTGTAGACTACTTCCTTGCCTAAGCCTGTACTCCTTTTGCTTATCCCATGGGCCAACCAATGTAATAATATCGCCACCTTCGTCCGGAATGAACGGTCGTGCCTGTTCAGGGGAGAGTGGCCGGGATCTCTGAAGGCCTGGCGCATTAGTTCGAAGTGCTTCGTACCAAAGGAATGCCCTCTTTTCTTGCTCTCGTTCAAAGCCTCGCGGTAACCACGGACTTGGCAGGATTCCCTGCTGGTCCTCGGGGGTTCGCTTAGGAGGGAGGATGGGAAAGTTCGCCCAGCGAATCTCAAGGTCCCAAATAATCTTGATCCGATGGTACTCTGGGCCAAACATAACATCTCTCAAAGCACTGTATCGCGCATAGCGTCGAAGAGGCCCAGCGTAAACACGAGTAACGATACGGCTCTCTAAGGGGTAGAGCGGGATCTCGTGGAAACTTTTCCGGCTCTGGATCTTCCCTGCTCCAACGTTGCGCTGCTTCTTTGGCGTGAAACTTGTCGCGATGTCATCATCGCCATTGTCTGGTGCTAGTTCATCATCGCTGGTTGGTACACCTTCCTCCTCATCGTCATCAACCTCCTGGTCAACAGGACCGTCTGATGGTTCTTCAAAATCATCATCCTTGGTGCTGTTCTCGGAAATAATGATAGGTTCGTCATCATCGGAAATAAGCGGTTCTTCAACATAACGTTTCCGTTCTCCTCTGTTGCGTAGCCGCATGGTAGGAGATTATTAGCTGGGATAAAGCTTAACCATGAAGGACTATAAAGCGTAATTGTGGCAAGAAGTGATGAGTTGATGGGAGTGTTGGCTGCTTATGCTAGCCGCTTTAAAACCTTCTTTGGTAATTAGTGCCGATTTGTAGTGCTTGTGAATTGAGAATCGAGAATTATCAGAATTTATATGGAGAAAGTTTTTCTAACGCGAAATTGTGTTTTCTTTGCTCAGGCTGAGCATGGATTTCGTCAATAACGTCGTTAGATGGGGTGTGAAAGTCCATGCTTTAGCGGATGAAAGGCTGCTCGCGGTGGAGCGCGTTGGGGTCGAGCGATCTGCGGGTTAGGGTTGTTGCCAAGAATGTTTACTGCCCCCAGCTCCTGAGTGATGAAGGGCAAGAAAACACTGGACTCTATACTTTGGACGTGGCTCCCGTATGTTCTGCTAAGCCTGCAGATACTACCAGACCGATTCGATTATATAGCGGTTTCCCACAGTTTGACCGGCCTACCAGAATCAAGAAGGTCTAATGCTATGTCATTGCCCCGAGAGACTAGCCCTCTGCCTCTTCTCCCACACCTGTTGGACCACCCCTGACAAAACACCTACGAACTCCTCTTCGTCCACAGCGACGTCATTTGTCTGCCACGAATTCTTCTTCTTTTGTTCATCATCACCATCGGCCGGAACAACCTCCCTAACAGCGATCCTTCGATACCCCAACGCCAGCATCCTTGCCAAGTTTTTAAATCCCACATGTCCAGGTCCTTCATGCGTTCCACCATCCCACTGGCTTCTCAGTGCTTCAGGTTGTAATTCCACCACAACACCTCCACCTGTCCAATCGTTCGTGTCTCCCTTCATGAATATGGCATGCGTCAAGCCTGCTCCGTGCACTCCCACAAGCACATCAGTCGCATGGGCGATCCGTAACTGCTCATCAAAGGGATATTCTGCGAAACCCACGGCCTGGATGTTCAGTTGGATGAATTCAGGGACAGCAGCACCTAGTGCCATAAGGAGGGCCGTTTGGTTGACCAGACGACGGGTCTGGAGGCGATCGATGAAGGTTAGTGTTATCGCCGGGTTGACGATGTCTTTTTGAGCGATTATTTCTGCCTCAGGTCCAACGATATTATAGAATTCCAACACTCGTCGAGCGAAAACCTGAAGCGTGGGTGAATATATGCAATCCGGTCTGTCCACCCAGTCGTTCTGCCACAGCGGATTACTTCCCCCGGCAAGGGGGATGATTATTTGGTGCCATTTCCGCTTCCAGGGCTCTGACACCAAACTGCTGACCAACAAGAAGATCCTTAAGTCTGACTGGCTCTCTTTGAGCAAACATCTTCCACAGATCAAAGTACGGTCCGTCGGGGTGATCGTCGAGGATAACCACTTGGGTATTGCGAGTCGAACGGGTGTCGGAAGAGAGGCTGCTCTGGGTTTTTGGGATCAGGAGCCAGGCGCAATGCATCAAACGTCATGCTTGTCGACCATATTTCCATCAAACTGTGCCAAAGATTGGCGCAGCCTTCGCGCTTCACGAGGAGTTGGAAGCGTGGAGGAGGCGAGGAAGAAATGTACGTTGAGAGAGAGCCCCGACTGCTAGCTGGAAGATCCGAAGGAGCCAAAGGAGCTTTGGCCTCAAGCTGGATAAACTGTGTGAAGATGTATATTGGACCTGTCATATACCAGTATCGGTGCATCCTCTCCAGAGGAATTTTTAATCCAGCTCTATCTTCCTTTCTGTCGTCTCTCCTAGGACAAGTCAGGATATATTTTATCGAAGATACGTCGAAGTGTGCGCCTCGGGCGATACAAAATGAGTCGATTCTAGCCGACTTGCGGTCAATCTTCGTATGGAAACATGTAATATCTGACGGAGCGCCATCTTCGCAATATGACTGAGAGTTATTGACTAGTTGGCGAATGTAATTTGCAGAGAATAAGTCAGTACAAATCCCAGAGGGACATTCGCCTTCGGATTCACACTGGCTGTATTCAAGAGGCAATGGCAAAACGCTTGGAATATTTGTCTTTCGAAAAGGTGATTGCCATTTCGGTAGCCTGTCAGAGGTATATGGTTGCGAAGTCAGATGTGTCAACAATAGAACTGACAGAAAAAAGCCGAGAACAATGGCTGATACGGCCTGCCGCCTGCGTCCAGCCATTGAGCCCCTGAGCAACATCTTGTAAGCATTAAGGATTTACGTTTGTCTCTGAGGGATGGACATGACAAAGGTCGTAGATGGTGACGATACGCTGTGTCAAAGAGCTTCTGATAATCACTAGAAAGGGATGTCACTTCACTTAGCTGTTGGGCTGCTGGTTGGGTTCTGGAAACCCGTTTTGAAGCTTATCTACCCTTGACCGTTGCGGCTGATGATAGTGGGCTGAGTAGTACACATAGGCTGCTGCTAAGCGCAGAGTGGCTTGTTTTGTGGGCAATCTTTTCCCGTTTCAGCTCGCTATATGCAAGCTGCCATTGTTATTGCCGCATGGCCGGCCTAACAGCTCTCAACCCTTGTTGCTTAGGTGGATACCTTGAAGAACTCTTAAGACGTCTCGTTATATATATAAGTCTTTCGTCAGTGCTTACCAACAGCCTCGAATAGCCCTTGAACAAGCCTTTGATTGTATGTGTTTTCTGAGCTACTGATGGAAATACAAGATAACTCTCGGCTTTTCTGAGCTACTCTTAGTGATAATTGCCCAGTTATGACCTCGGTTTCACTGCTTAGTTAGAAATCGAGGTGCATCGAACATTTGTCGAGCCTGGAGAAATCCTTTGCGAGCTTCAAAGAAAGAAGCTTTGCAGCCTAACGTTGAGCAAATATTGAACCGGCAAGATTACAGGTATATCTTCAGCCGCAACCTTCTGAAATGATGCATCGTCAACCTTCCCAGGATCACCAAAGGTACTAAGCTGGTAACTCATAAATTTCACCTCTCCCATAGTGACTCTGTGGTTCTTGCCCAGGGTTTTTCTCCTGACACTGTCCCTGGTATGAACCCTGTGCTGTGTTGGTGTTGAGGGCTTGATGTTGAAAATTTAAGGTGGTTGTGGTTGATAAGACGGGATGACTTGCTAGTGGCTGTTGCAGGAGCGTGTTTCCTGGCAGCTCGGATGGGGAAGACCATCCTTCTAGCTCTGCACGAGTCGATGGCGCGCTCTGGCTGGGTCCTTTGTCACTCAATCCTGAGGTACCGGAAGTGGTCCCTCCAGGATTGTTGGTCTCGGTGTTGCCTTTGCTCGAGCGACGACGCAAGATGATCCAGACACCAGACAACACTCCAAATATCAGCACAGCACCCAAAACAGAACCGACAATGATGCCCACGATTGCACCAGTGCTGAGGTTGGAGTTGGATGGAGGTGTTACCAAACTTCCCTCGGTTGTCAAAACGGGCGGGGTAGTGGTAGTGGTGGAATATGTTGACAGAAAGGTCGAGGCTGTAGGGAAATGCCCATTCACCCAAGAGATAGTGCCACCAAGGTATGTTGGCAGCCGACCAATGGGCGGGATTTGCTCTCCAGTTTTGAACGCTACGTTCTCGGTATCAGTGGCAGCCGTTGGACAGTCACATTTATCACCTTTGGTGATAATCGATGGTCGAGCCGTTTCTTCACAGGCCACCCTTGAACACATTGTCAGCTTCAAGTAACAAGATAAACAGAAGACATCTCTCTTGAGTTTCCGAGCACAGCAGTGGAGGAGGACATCTCACCAGTCGTTGGGCTCACACCTAATCAAGCCAGCCCATGGATAATCTTTCGTGAAAGTAAGATAAGTATTCAAGCCCAACAGTTAATGGGATCAGTAGTAAACAGGTATCGCCGCATCACACACCTTTGTACGACCTCTTATCGGGGCAACTCGGATCTTGGTAGGTAGGATCACTGCATCCAGCGAGGTAGGTTGTTCCATATCTGTCATCAAAACATGCACCAGCTTCAAGACACCAGTCACCCCTGGTGCAGCAGTGCACATGGCCGAGGGCAGAGTTGCCGCAGGGCAGGAAAGAATCATGCGTTCGATTCCCTGCCATGTAGTAACAGGTTCCATTGCTGATGTATGGATTGAATTGGTCTGGGTCACTCATGGTTGCGTGATTGTCGGTTTCCGTTCAGTATATATGGGAAGCCAAGAGGGATTGGAGAATAGAAGCCTTCCAAGTTGGGGCTGTGGCAGGTTAGAGATGTGATCGTTGACTGTCCCCCTGAGGGAAACGCATTAGATTGTAGGGTGGCCTCTGTTTTGGGGGCTTCCAAATTAGACCCGTAATGTGTAAGGCTTTTCGCTCACTTGATTGCTTCAAGAAGGAGAGGAAGGAACGACCGTGTGCCCCAGACACATGGTGAGGAACCATCTCGCATTTGAGGGGGAAACGACGGCCTTGGTAACACGAGGTAAGGAACATACCACGTGTTGGGGATAGTGAAACGTCATGTTTGTTGAATTTTCATCGGAATTTTTGCTGTTGACCCATCCACTGTCTTAACAATGGATATAAGAGTGCCAGGTGTTCTTGAGCACTCTAAGGGATTTCATTTCGTATGCACTTCGTCTATCTTCGTTTCCATAACGGGGGAATGAGGATTTGGATGACATTGTCAAGCAAAAGATCAAAAACAATGCCGCAAGAGTCGCGAGAAGCCATTTTGAGATTCTTAAGATCAAGTAGCCTTCGTCTGTGACAATGAGATGGAATGCAAGTGATGACTACAATCATGTGATCTCATCTCCAGTTTAACTCCCATTTGAAACCTTTCCCTGCATTGGATCTTCTAGTGAATGAGTTTGACCTGCTTCTTTGCTGCTTTTAACATTTTTCCCGTCAAACCGGTACTGATTCGTGGCCCATGCTGCTTCAGTGATCAGAAAAACCCCCGTTCTTTCGAGACCTTAGGCAATTGGCCAAGTTTCAGGCCAAACTGTCTCGAGCTTCCTCTGCTGTGTTCTTCCACTTTTCAACCAACCACTGTGATTGGGCTTTCAAAAAAAAAAACCTTGCTGGCGTCAACCTACACAACGTTCTGAATCCTCCTTTGGCAGCTATCCGACCTTGGAAGACAAAAGGAATTTTGTTGCATTGAGATTCTGCATGATGACTTGCCTCCTACGTTGAGTGAACTCAAAGGCACTATGAGCACTTCGAAAGACAGGCCGTTTTAGGAAGAATACGGTGAGGAGGAACTTCACCGAGTCTTTGACCGTCAACTTTTTTTAAAGGAAGTTGAAGAAATTTTTATTGTCGAAATTGTGGGCTGGCCTTATGTACCATGATGGTTCCCTTATGAGGTAAGAGTCAACCTTTGATCACGTAGCTGGCTTCTCTTATAAACCTGCTTTGTTCTAGACTGAACAGTACTAACAAGTTATTTCCGACTACGGCTTTTATATCAGGCTATCAAATGGCAGAGAACTCCTGGTGCAGCTCTCTACCTGGGAGGTTAATGAACATCTTTGGGGTAGCCTCGAGACTATACTTGAGACAGTGACTCACGATTTAAAATTCGAGGAGTCCGTGTGTCACGTCCTGAGGGAGTCTGGTGGCGTCATAGTGGCACCGAGTCTTCTTTATCGTCGATTCCTGTTCAGCAAAATCCAAAGCCTGTGCCTGAGGCGGACGAGAGGGATATTAGCACAAGAGGGGTAATGGTCTTCGCGGCTGTTGGGATCAGATGGCTTCTGCAACAGCCTTTGTCTTCGGAAGCCCATGTACGCGAGGGCTCCAAGCTCACCACAAATCCTATGCAATGCTGGAGAAGTGAAGCTCGATGAGTGTAATCAACTGACGCGGAGATATCCCTTGCTTATCTTAAACACAGCCTGTGTTCGCGCAGCACTTTTCAACTTCCGTTCCCCGAGCAGGTTCATACATAGTTTCATGGATCCAGAGACGAGGCTTAGTGTCAGAGATTCCCGAGTCCACATACGAGTTTTACCTGGCCGTTTTCATTGCAAAAATTGAGATGACAATGCAGAAGATTGCCGATTCTCGTTGCCTAGGAGGCTGGTCTCCTGTCGAAACGGGGCCAGATATCGTGCGAACGAAACGGATGCTCCTGAAGCTTCTTTCACTCATTTGCCAAAAGAAAGCCCCGGTAAGCTAACCTTCCACCGATTCGTGCTCGGGCATGGTAAGTTTGGCTCTGACAACATCGCAATTATCGCTTCAGAAGATGGTGACTCTGCCAAAATGGCCATTTTGCTTGACTAGGATCGAGGATGCATCATTCCAGCGATCCTGCTAAGCATATCCATACAAGTCCACCCAGTTTTTCTGGAATTTGATGAGCAGCCCACGCGCCTGCTGCAAAACTTCCTGGGAATGGTACCTGCTAGACCATTTGGCTACCGAAACCTGGGTAGAGGAGTACTACAAGGTATGTCACTAAAAAAAGACTCAACTCGACATTGGGAACGCTACTGACGCTAGTTTAGGTGCTGTTCAAAAAAAATCTCCCGAGCTTGGGCACATCACCCGTGAAGCCAGAGATGCTAGGTATTTTGGTATACCCTGGATGATTGGAAGCAAGAGGGGAAAGCCTGAAGCAGATCTGTCAGATCTAATGGCTTGGGCAGAAAATAAGTTGTGAGAGTTTGGCGCCAATCTTGTGAGCAATGTGGTGGAACCGGACTTCAACCGCCAGCTCAGGATAAGTTGAGATGGACTACTGAGGAGGGAATAAGAGGAACAGATTGGGTCTCTACGTCTCTTAATGATGTGTGGACTGTGATGTATGAAAGCGCACAAGATGCAATGAGTTGCAACAGCATGCATTGAAATTCTTTGAAGCAAACTAAACTCGGACATGGAGGGTACTTTCAGAAGGAATAAGCAGGCTTGGAGATGCAGTCTCTGCCAAAAACGATGGGCATCCGTGAGGAAATGAGAGAGGAGTAAGCTAGCTGTAGAGATTAGCCATCTGTTTGGGTGAAGCAGGCCAGCCATGGCATCTCGTCCGCATGGAAGAGTCTTAAGAAATAGCATCAAAGAGAACTAACCGGTAACATTCGGATAAGTCAGCACTCCGATAGAAAGCATATGCAGTCCGTTGGCCCATGGAGCCCCTCAGCTTGAGTGTTCGTGCATTGAGCAGTGGAGAGATCCTCGCAGATGTTGCCATCGCTCAGTCACCATATCGAAACTGCAACATAAACTTGCAGAAACTGCTTTCCTGGTTGAATGCCGATGAAAAATGACTAATTTATTCAAATAACCGGTTCGCTTTAAAACAAACTCGAGCTCGTGATGGCACGACCAATTCATCACCAGTGCGATGGTGCCTGCAGTCGTGATACTCTCCATCAGCAAGCAAAATCTTATCTCCGTGCCTTGACTACGATGCAACCCGGACTTAAAGTATCGTAAGAACCTAAGAACGATGGCGTGCTTGTGAAACGTGTGCGGTTCGCCAGTGTAAGACCGTGGGCGACGCGATGACGCGATCGGCTCCGCGTCTAGCATCACCCACGCAACCACCCCCGAACGGTCGGTTTCGCGTCGGATCGTCCCCAAGCTACCGGAGCAAAATGCTCTGTAGCCGTTGCAAAAACGTGGGACTGGGGGGATGCGGTGCTGCGTGATGTGCTGCGGTGCTAGTTGTATGCTGCGCAGTGAAGGGAAAAACACACGGGGATGTTCTGGGCGGTTGGCGTGATTGGGACAAATGACACTTGCGCAATTGCATCCATGTCAAGTTGCCATCAAATCTTCTCCAATTTAACGATTACAAGCCGTGCCGTTGAGGTGGTGATGTCGTTGGAGAACGGCATATATATATAAGAGTGTTCTGCCCGCTTGCTAGATGTCTTGTTCACCATCAGCAGAGACCATCAGGATCACAGCAGCTGCAGACAACTTCAAACAAACACCAAACGTCGAACTCAGTTTGATATCATCATACCACAATGGCTCCTGCTGCAGTTGAGACCCAGACCGTTGTCATCCCCGAGACCTCGGCCTTCAAGACTAGCATCCTTACCGGCCAATACAAAGAGCTTGCCCCTAAGTTCGACCCTGAGGCTGAATCCGGTCTCAAGGGATACCAGGCTGCAAAGGTAATCCGAATCCCTTTCTATGATAAGAATAACCTAGGGTGTCTGACTTCAACTCGGCAGTACCCGCACTATCTCCCGACCTGGGACCCCAATGAGAAGTACCCTCCGCTCGAGCCGTTTGAGCACTATGAGCATGGCAAAGATGCCGACCCGACCTATCCGAACCTTCTGCCCAAAGGCCAGGTCACGGTGACCCATCTCACGCCCACGATTGGCTCTGAGGTTCGCGGTATCCAGCTCAGCAAGCTCAGCAACGCCGGCAAGGACGAGCTGGCTCGCTTCGTGGCTGAGCGTAAGGTTGTCGCCTTCCGCGATCAGGACTTCGTCGACTTGCCCATTGAGCAGCTCCTTGAGTTCGGCTCATATTTCGGCCGGTACGTGCCCATCGGTGCCCGACTGGATTAGAGAAGCTGATCTCTGACACTCGTTACAGCCACCACATCCACCCAACCTCGGGCGCCCCCAAGGGCTTCCCTGAGATTCACCTGGTTCACCGTGGCGCCGGCGACAATACTATTGACCAGTACTTTGCCAACCGCACGAGCACCGTAGCTTGGCACAGTGACGTCTCGTACGAGCGCCAGCCGCCCGGCACGACTTTCCTGTACGTGCTGGAGAAGCCCGAAGCTGGCGGAGACACTCTCTTCGTCGACGCTGTCGAGGCCTACAAGCGGCTCAGCCCAGCCTTCCGTCAGCGTCTGCACGGCCTGAAGGCTCGTCACTCGGCTGTTGAGCAGGCCAATGCCTCGCGTGCTCGTGGTGGCATCGTGCGCCGTGAGCCCGTTATCAATGAGCACCCTATCGTCCGCACACACCCGGCTACTGGCGAGAAGGCGCTCTTCGTCAACCCTCAGTGTAAGTGAACACACCGATTTTCTCTGACATGTTGAGACTAACCAGGAGACATAGTCACCCGCGACATTGTTGGCCTGAAGAAGGAGGAGTCCGAGGCGATCCTCAAGTTCCTGTATGACCACCTTGCATACGGTGCCGACTTCCAGGCGCGCATCAAGTGGGAGGAGCGCACTGTCGTCGTTTGGGACAACCGTGTCACTCAGCATTCAGCGCTTGTTGACTGGAAGGACGGTGCTCGCCGCCACCTGGCCCGCATCACCCCACAAGCGGAGGTTCCATTTGAAACTCCATTCGAGGAGGAGTGAAGTGGAGGAGGAGTTGGTGTCTTAACCAGTGATAAGTGGGATGGTGTTATGGAACATTTAGCATTTTCGAACAGTTACATGTGTCTTTAGTTTGCCGGAATTATATGAATGGAATTTCATCCAGTTTTGTCGGTTGACTTTCGGGATTGGCTTTGAGCTCTTGCCGTTTTGCTTCGCGACGACGCCTCTGCTCAACTCTCCTTGCCCTTAATCGGGCAAAGAAATCCTCCTCTTCATCTTCTGGCTCTTGTTTGACGGTTGATCGGTTGCTTGTTTCTTTCCAGATTTCTTGAAGGGTTCTGACCCGGCCTGTTTTAGCAGAGAACTGAGTAAATGGGTTCGTGGAAGGGCTAAGTTCAGTACGGTGGATAAGCTGTCCTAAACCAGGTGACTTTGCTGTTCTAGATGTCTGGCTAGTCCCAGATGGCAGCGACACCATTTTCGATGCCCGACAAGCTGGAACGTCAAGATCGCCGTCGTTTGTTGCAGAAGTAGCCTCATGTGTAAACTTGGAAACGTATGCATCCTTCCGATCTCCTGCAGCACTTGGAATGGTGCTGCCACCTTGGACTCGGCTGATAGTGGCTCTTAGCGACATGGAAGGACTGCGATCTCTGTGCCTGGAGGTCGTGCGAGGGAGAGGCAATGGTACAGGCACAATCTGATTCCTAGGACTCTCCAACAAGTCCTGCAGTGCTGTGGCAATCGGCTTCTTCGGTGACACAGAACATTCCCTGTCTTTTCTCTTTCCCAGGATCTGAGTCAAGCCTTTCTGCTGTTTGGCAGCCGTGTCGAGGGCAGCATACCGGCGCTTGACCAGGTCGCTCATCTTTGCAGTGATAGGACGCGAGATGTTGTGGATGGCTTCCGCATTTTTGGACCGGGAAAGGTCCTTGAGTCGCTGGTACTCGGCAGCGTGGAGGTGTCTGGTGAACTGGCCTGCCATGGCAAGAAGCTCGTCCTCAACCATTCGGTATTTATCGTCATGTTCTACTCCCTCAATCATGAACCTGTCACCGTATAAGCGGCTAGAATGATGAAATTTTACTGGAGGTTCATACATACTCTTCCTTAGGGGGTTCCGATGGAGGAGGGGAGCTGGTCGGTGACCTATCTGCATCAAAGACCAAGCTGCGTCCTGACTTCCTTGGCAGATCTGGAGTCGATTCTTTTTTTGGGCGGCGGATAGCAGGAGAGCTACGACCAACCAAGCTAGATACAGTGCTCGAACTCGAGGATGCCTTTCGTCCAGGATCGCCTTTGACTTTCCATGGTAGTTGCCGAGGCATTTGGTGTCTTGAGACGAAGGACCAGGCAGGTGATAGACTAGGTTCGTGGTAACAAGGACGGTCTATGTCAATCGCTTGAAGCGTGTATAATGCGACGCGCTATCGATCCAGTCGCCCTGTCCTTTAGCATGTACAGTGACATGCCCACGCAAGGAATAAGTGCTCGGGGTCTCATTTAAGAGTTGAAATTCGTGTTCAACATCCGATGGTAATGTATCGGAAAAAATAATTATTGGAATCATCTAGATGCCAAATAACTGCTAAAGCGTAACTCAGCTATCGCCATACTTTTGTTAACACAACCACGGCACAAAGCGCTGATGCTGTACTTTTGAACCATTGCCCAAGTTGCGCGGATCGTGCGACGCGGCAGGCGGACGCGGAAGGATGCGCGGTAAGGTGATGAGACGAGGTCTTGGCGATTAGTAAGCAGATGTCAGGAAGCCGCTCACTCACTCAAAACACTACTACTCATTACACAGAGGGTGGCTAGGTATATCAGATCAGCGATTCACGGAAATATACATGCCTATCTCATCTTCATAAGTGTTATTATCCAAGTTATTGCTATCATATTATGCCAGAATACCCCAATAAGCCTCACTATTTGATGCGATTCTCCTCGGACACTGTTCATGTACATGCTCAGAGTGACCGAATTGTTGAACATCGACACACACTGCAGCTAGAAAGACATTAAATGAATCCGAGAAATGATCCAAGTGTAGATTAAACCGTCCCAATACCAAATTGCATGATATAAGCCATCACCACTTTACCGACCATGGTGAGAATCCCACGTTCTAAAACTTACAATGCTCATCCTCGATCTAGGCCTGCTCCGGCCAAGCGCCGACTCACTGACCTTCAACACCTCCGGAGGGGCAAACCCATAATATACCTTCCCGGATATCGCATTTCCGTCCGTGTTGACCCGTCCTAGTGCGGGCGTGCCGTTCGGACCTGAGTCAACAATGACCCCATATCCCAGCCTAGTCTCCATAATTTCCTTTGGGACTTCCCCCCATTTGGAGCTCTTCCACGGCAGGCTATCCAGGCAGGGGGCACGTGTGGCGGCAACGATGGATGAGACATGGACATCGCGAACATGGTGATTGTTCTGTGCTAGTGATGCCGCACCGAGGATGACGGAGAGAAGGGTTACAACAATTGCGATCGTGTAGGCAATCCACAAATCGCGGCGGTTATATATATAGGCGTTGACAATGCGAGTCTTGGTACAATTGTAGCCCGTGGTGTTGTATGGTTCTAGGGCTTTCTCGGTGACTCCAGAGCGTGAGCGGTTGTGAGCCCAGGACACAGCAACCAGCTCTGGGTCGGAAAGCATAGAAAGCGTCATATTCTCATAGAGGTGTTGGATGTTCTCGATGAGATTCGGCCAGGGAAGGTATATATCTTTGTTAATCAGATTTGTTTTCGTAATATCAGTAGCTGGATTCGCGTAGGGAAAGTATTGAATGGTTCCGTTGAGAAAGCGGCGGAATATGCTGCCAACTGAGTGATATGCCGCAATCAGTCGGTACCTTTCAACGTCCAAAGGGAACACATAATTAGATTCTGGGACAGCTGTTGTGTTGTCCCAGGTTCCATCATTCGCTGGTTTGTCGGGGAGATATTCAGTGTCGATGATGCGATGGAGAAACTTGCGCTTGATGACCTTGGTGGTTTGGGTTTCGAGAGTCTGGTTGAATTGCACCGTGTATTCAGCGAGCCAGTGCTCACAGCGATGCACAGATGCCTCGAAGGCGATGTTCCATCTTGAATCGCTCTTCTCCGTAGGTGGCTTTTTCGTACCATTGTCGGAGCCTTTTGGTGTTGCGATAGAATAGCCGATCCAGAGGAGAGGCTCTGTTCTGAAGGCCCCGAAATTTTCCGGCCAAGGAGGGGTAATATTAGGAGCACCCGGCGTGCCTTCTGTGTAATTCTCCATCTGTTGGGGAGAGTAATCGCCAAGCTTGGTATGAGCTATATAGCTGAAGTTTCCACGAGGGATGAGGTCGCTTGTGTTGAAAGGCACACCTTTCTTCCTCATCTTCTCTTCGTCAAGCTGAGCACCTCGAGCAAGTTCTTCGCACTTATAACCGGGTCCGGTAAAAGAGATGTTGTACGTGCAATTCCACCCAGGGCCGCAGGTCTCGAGCGCTACATTCGACATCGGAATAACGGTTCCCATCAAGGCGCTTCGCGACATAACCAAGTCGATTTGGAAGCTACTTCCTGTCCAATAGTCAAAGTATGTGTTGTTGAAAGGCTCATCAGGGAATTGATCGGAATCAGGGAGGGTGCAATTCCATAGAGAAACGGAAACGCCGCGGTACCCGCGAATCCGGTCTTCCTTCCTCCAGTTCTTGTGCATCTCGTTTTCGAAGTTTAGGGTCCTCACACCGTAACATATGGCGGAATCGTTCTTGAGCTCGATAGGGCCGACGGTTAATGTGGCTGGGGTAAGAATGACCGTAAGGGGGAACAGCCTGACAGCAGGCATTAGCCGAATTCACCAAGATGACGAGAAAGACAGAACTAGACGATAATAAAAGCATACCAGACTAGAATTGCTAAAGTCACAGCGAGCTTTGCCTCCTTGAGAAAATCCTTGTTCAGCAACGCAGCTGGTTCATCTACAGCCGCAAAGAGGCTATCGATTGTTTTAAGGTTCAAGGCCTTCCTCCTTACGGTCGCCCAGATTTGCTGGCGGTAAGTGAAGACAACAGATGCCACCAAGCAAGCCTTCGAAAGATACGAAAACAGACCACCCCAGCGAATCATGTTAATCTGGTCGGTTGCCTCCCTCCCATCAAGACGATCGTACAGAGAATGATGGCACCCAGCGAAGATGATACCAAGGCAGAACGTGGAATAGAGCGGCCATGCACTGCCTACCCACCTCCACCTCCAGGAAGGGGGGAACGATCGTGATGAATTTGGATGGCGTCGAGAACGATTGACGTCTGGATAGTGTTGACCATGAGCAGCTATATCCTCGGGACTGGAAAGGAGACGCTCGCTCTGGAAAATCCTTCCCTTCGATTGATCGTAGCTCTCGTTGGAATCTAGTTGATAAGGATCCCGGATAGACTTGAGTGGATTCAAGGGATAGCCCGGGGAAGGAGCGACAGCATCGATGCCGAGTCCGACACTGGACGTTGGGGTGTTTTCACCGGCACCAAGATCTTGACGAGGCCGAGGAAATGGGATATAAGGAACGCCATATGCTGCTGTGGGGGGAGATGAAGGAGAGGTCTGAGCGCCGAGGTATGCTGTTGGGGAGTCGAAGTCCCAAGGACGACGCTCCTCTCCGGGAGGACTAGGGTAGATTCCTTGATGATGATATCGGTTGTTGAAGTAGGCCGGAGGTGATTGCTCTGGGAGAGATTGTTGCTCCATGGCGCTCCGGACTTTCCAAAAAGCTAAGTGCGCATTAACTAGGGGTCAAGCTCTGGCCTGTTGAAACGTGGCGAGAACCCTCAAACGAAGCAATTGAGATGCTTGCTTGCCAAATTCAGCTCCAGATAGGGTCGTGATCGTGCAACTGCCGCAGCTGCGTCTGGGGATCGAAATGTGAGGGCCCAGCTGATGGGGCAGAGAGGAGAATGAGAGACTTTAGGGTCAATCACAGCTGACTCTCGAAGAAGCTGGGTCAATGAAGAAAAAACGAAGGACCTAGGACTTTGAAATGAAAGAAATGCACGTTATTAAGCTGGGTAGACTTCGGGCAGCCCCAGCACAATGACATGCGTCTTGTGTCTCGTATCTACACAGTAGCAACAGACTCGTGCTCCGTCCTTCCATCAAAGACAGTGGCTGTCTTTGCAGCCTTAGGCTCGACAAACATCCAGATGGGTAGGCCGATCTTGGTTAAGTCAGCGGATTAAACCTTAGGGGGCCGGAACAACTGGGCCGGAAAGGCAGATTTGCAAAAGAATCGGGACAGGTTGCGAAGCTGTGCAACATCCAAAAAATCGAGCCTTGCGTGGCATGTGCTCTGCGTACAGTAAGTAAATAGTATGTAAGCAACTTGGCTAAAAACTTAGTGCGAGAGCACCGGAAGGTTCCATGTTGCTCGCCGGCCACCTTCTACACTGGCTCCGACTATCTCGACGTTGGCTTTGATGGTCTCTTCCACGCAAGATACTTACAGCCTTTGCGTCGGATGGCCTAGGCTCCACATTCTGCCTAGACAGGTCAGCCTCTTGATTCAGTTCGTGGCCCCCACGAAGTTTGACCGGGCCGAGCAGCAGTGTAGGTCGGCACAGCTAGGATCGAGGAGCAAGAGCTTTGCAGTTTTTCCCCTTTGCACAAAGCTAAATGCTAGCATATCACTCGTTTCTTCAAATAGCAGCATTGAGCCACAAATGTTCGAAAAATAATCGAGGGTCAGGCCTGCGCCGATGAAGTGGCCAGTGGCTGGTCGCAGTGCCGCAGGCGCAGCACAGGAAGGGAGGGGTAATGGCACGCACCCAAACTCACCACCCACACCCCAGGCCTGCGGCTATTTTTCCCAGATGTAAGCACGACGGTGCTGGAACCAACGGTTGATGCAGCTGCATGTGTTAGACTGGTTCGGGACCGGATCCCGAGAGCCACTCGCTTGCTATTGGACACTGGTTCGTTGAGCAGGCCAGCCTTGAATCTTCGCTGAAAAGCTCTGGGCAGGCGCAAGAAATCTCTTGCTGTAACACAAGGCCTGATCGTAAAAAAAATGTACATCATGGGGAGGAAACGTAGCCAGACCTAGCGCGCCGCAGCGACGAATATCAAGAGAAACTTAATCGATCAGCGGCTCGAGCAGAAAGGGGAGGGTCAATTTGAGGATGATCGACAGAAATCCAGGTGACCACCAATCGCTTAGTGCGAAGGAGTTGAAGAGGGCAAAAAGTAGTTTATAAGATGCAAAAGAGAAGGACGAGACGCGATTTGAACGCGTGACCTACCGGACTGCAGCCGGTTGCTCTACCCCTGAGCTACTCGTCCCTGTTAAATTGAGCTGATGCAAGTTCGGCCTGGAATTTGGATACATCATACCCATGCCAGTGCTGCGGTACAGCTCCCCACTTTTGGCATGCTGGGTGGGTCACCTTAAGGATCGGTCGACCTCTCACAACATTCACGGGCAATTTTAGCTATCTACTGTTTGCTTGGACTAAACTTATGTTCATAACCCTGAAGGCTAATATTAAACGTAGGCTACATTTGTGCACTCAAGAAGTATCCCAAGCGTTTTCTGG
Source organism: Thermochaetoides thermophila DSM 1495 (assembly GCF_000221225.1). Lineage (NCBI taxonomy): Eukaryota > Fungi > Ascomycota > Sordariomycetes > Sordariales > Chaetomiaceae > Thermochaetoides > Thermochaetoides thermophila. The sequence goes on from NW_006383032.1 coordinate 3,646,770, forward strand.
CAACCCTGCCTGGCTGAATTTTCAAGTAAAGGATTTGTGACTCGCAACTCACACTGCGGGTTTCTCCAACCCTCCAGCTCCTCTGTATTATCCCAAAGCTTTGGGTTCGCGTAACAGAGACAATTGGGATGCTCTCTATGAACCAGCCTTAACTCTAATACGAACGAGATTGGTCCATTGTAAACTCACCGTCGCAGCCAGAGTGTGCGGTTTGGGCCCTCTTCAAAGTTGTGAAACCTTCCGTCGCAGAAATGCGGGCGGAGCTCGCGGCACTTACATACAATCCGGCCATCAAGCTCCGTAGTCTAAGAATAACCAAGAGAGAGCACCACGGCAGGAAAATATATGAAAGCCAAAAATTCTCCGAAGTGTGGTAAAAGTGCTTCATCATCATAAAATTGAAGTCCGAAGCGAGATTTCTTACACCGAGCAGTTACCGAACAGAAAGTCCGCCATGAGATGACGAGCGGGTTAGGTTCTAATGTGGGAACGTTGAGAGAAATCAGTAAGCTTCCGTCTTTGTATATGGTCCTAGGCTCCCAGTCGATGGTCGGTGAGGACGATGCATTACCATTCTAGGTTCCGAGTTCTTTGCAGCCGTTTCTGTCATTGACTAAGGTGCAGGCCTGATTCGTCCAGTCATAGAGCCCTCCCCTGTTCAAGAAGGCATCCTCATCCCAGGGTACACTCTCCAGAGCCTTCTGCACGTCAACCTCGAGAATAGAATGCGACGTGTATTTGCCTAACTTGTCGTAAAACCTCAGGTACTCATCCGATTTAGAAAGCTACTGACTTGGTTGGACTCTGGTACCAGGTACTTTTGCGCAGCATGCCTTTTGCAGAATGCGTTAAACTCGTCATCTGTAATGGTAAACCGGTGAGTGTTGCGGAGTATCTCTTTCGAATCGTTCTCTCCGGGTGCAATGAGAATCTGAAAGCACTTCCATCGGAACGGTTCAAGCTCGAAGAAATGCCTGTTCATGTCCTCGTGGACATTGCAGCAATTGACCACAGTGTTGATCTGTAACATAATCCCGTACTTGCGGCATCAAGATGCATTTTGGTACAACTTTTTGACGTGATTGTGGTGTCCAGTACTCCATCCAATGACCTTGACAGCTCTCATCGAAGGAGTCGCAGCTAACAGTTAGAATATCGATATTCAGGGCATATTTTCGGAGAAAGTCCTCATTTATCATGCTTCCGTTGCTGACAATTGACAAAGACTCAAGCTTCAGTTCTTCCTTGCAAAATACAATCATTTCGCTCAACAGTTTGGGATAGAGGAACGGTTCTCCCCCGGGAAGGTCAACCTTGCGTATCCCGCCTCAAAGATCAGACGCAGTGCTTGAAACTGTCGTTTGAGAGGTTCTACATGCGAAGTAGTTATTATGTGGAAAGAGAAGGCACAGGAGTAGTTGCTTCGTTGCGAGAAGTGATAGTTGACAGATATGGGGATCTTGCGGCAACCATGTTTGATCCAGTGAGAAGTGATGAGCTTGAGGAGCAACAGATAACTAAAGACGATTCTCATGACAACGATTTACAAGCTGAAGATTATGCTGACAGTGCATTGTTGAACTGAACTGAGGCAGACTCTAGCAAAGTCTAGAAAATTGAAAGACATCACTGTAAAGACCGAGATGTTAGCAGGAAGATTACCATCTTAGAAGCGCATACTTCTTCCAGAAAACACTCCTAATGGCTCTCGAAGACCCTCAAATTGACAATATGATCACTCCGTGTATCACTACGCAGTCTCCCGTCTTTCTGCAGGTTTGATATAGGTTCTCCTGAAGGCTCGTATCACTGGAGAATATTGTTTCCAACTGAATTAAGTCGGCAGGGCACATATCGACTAAGAACATACCGCGTTGAGGCCTGTTAACATCGGTCTGAGCAAGATGCTTTCCCAAAAGTCAACAGAATGAAGATTTTATCATGAAGCTTGCTTGGAGTTTAGTAGTGGATTCAGCTCTAACATATATGTAGGAATGGAGTGTCGTCGCGAAATGCAGACGATGAATCTGACTCAAACGGACATCAGTTAAGAGACAGTTTCAGAACCTATTCAAGGACGGCCGAAGACACTCGAACTATATCCGAAAGAGCTAGAAAAGCCAATATCAGAGATAAGAAGTTCGCCAAACGAATCTATACCGATATGGCACCCCTGGGTGACACAGAGGTTTTTCCATTTATCTACATTATTGGTAAATGGCACTCTCAGAGTCGTACAGCCTGCATTCGGAGCACTGTGCAGTAACACAAATAGGCACCCATGGCACTGGCAAGAGAACTCGATGCAAGAGATTGGCCGAAGAATATTCTCTTGCGCACATCTCCATTGGTGAGATGCTTCGGCAGTATTTCAAACGACGCTGCAGACGAAGTCATACACGTCAATGTTCACCGCGGGGAGCCGCTACCCTGGAACGGCTTCTTCTGGTGATTCAGGCTCGCTTGAGGGATGCTCCTGACCAGCCTATGCTTTTGGATGGATTTCCTCGACAGCTAGACTAGGCCCAAGACTTTAAGCAGGTTGTACGCCCCCATTTAGTTCGTATGTTGAACCCAAAAGCTGAAGTTGCTGACACTCAAGTTTAGCGAACCTTTTCTGGTTTTGTTCTTCAAGCACCCTTGCGAACTGGCCAGAGAAATAGTACTGAACAGAAGCATTGACAAAACCGATGACATAGCCGAGATTTTTGATCAAAGATATAGAAAAATTTTACAACTCAACCCCGACATCCTTGAGCGGCATGGTAAAAGCAAGGGAAACGCAGAGTTGGTTGAAGTTCATTGATGCCGAAAGGCCGACGAGGAAGTTCTTAACTTTTGTGACCAGATTGACACATCCAATGACCAATTGACCTTTCAAGTTTGATTGAAGCGCTGGAATCCAGGAAAGAGTGGATTCAATTGAATCAGGGAGAGCAAAAGGTGACCACATAAGATAGAGCAAATCCTGGGTCCTAGACTTCCACTAAGGCTCGCTGAGCAGTAGCTGTATAACAGATGAACTTGAATCCTATGACATGATCTGGCAGTGTAACGGTGTCATCACATATCCTGTCTTTCTAGTTAGAGACCTCCAGAAGCCCTAACTGATCACTGACAAAGGAATTATCACTTTTGTTATACTGGCTGTGGATTCGATAACGTATGGCTTGAAAACTCGGGCTTACACCTCCATGCAGTCCAGCATTTATCATTACCCTTGTGTACTGACAATACTTCGCATTGAAGGTTATCCAATCAGCCCATTCAGTACATGATATTCCGCTTTGCTTCCTCTTCAGCATCCTTCATTTTCTCGACCGTGTCAAACTAAGCAGTCAACTTCCCCTTTGCGCCCTTCATATCCCCTGCTCGCTTGTAGCATTCCATAAACTCATCGATCCTCCGGTACATCACCACCGTAATGTCTACTTTCTCCTCATCACTCAAAGGCCCATCCTCAACAACCTGCAGCTCCACCTCGCCAACTTCATGCCCGAAGTTCATCTTGTCCCAGACAACACGAAACTCCTGATCAATGAACCACGCCTCCCGTGTGGCGATAAAGTCAGCAATTCTCAATCAGCAAGCCCCAGAGTTACTCTTCCTTCTCCATCTCATTCTGGCCCTTGACCTCATTTGTCAGTCCATTCTAAAATTCCTTCTGTCCAAGCGTGCGTTCCACGTAGTTCTTCACATCCTTCTCGCCCTTGACTTCCTCCAGCCGGACGGCCAAATGACTGTTAATTCTTTGAAATGAACCTTGCCCTCCCATTCTCCATCACGCCAACGAATCCATGCCCCTTCCTGAGACAGCTTGTGCTCAGAAGAATCGTAATATATATTGTGAATCGTGCGAGTCAGCTGGTCTCAATGCTGGCAAAATGGGGATGCCGTGAGTGTGATCGTACGCAGAGGAGAGTGATTGGACTCTCAACCTACGGAATATGCACTAGATTTCGAGAACGGTAGGGGTATTTGGCTTTTCGTGCCTGTGGCCAGCCCAGTAGCTGGGTCTGTGGTCTTGAGAAAGTTGAGAAGAGCACAGACTAGATGGACCGTGATGCACGTAGCGGAGAGGAGTAGAGAAGGTCAGATGACTTAAGTAAGGCTCACTTGTACAATATTGCTAGAGGAAACATTATGAGAAAAAACTAAAATCACTGAAACTTCTAATTCGTCCATTGAGTTTCGGTTACTCCATGTTTAAGATGAAAGAGTTGATTATGTAGTCAGCTGGAATATCGTTTCAAGACTTGATCTGCGTAAGGCCTCACATGCAAGTCCAAACATCAAGAGACAAGGACAAGTGAGGAATACTTAAAGCCTTGGAGAGTCTTTGAAAAAGAAAAGTTCAATTGGGTGCTGTCGATAGGATGGGCTCAAGACAGTCCCACCCTGCATGACCTGTGTAACCAGCCAACCCACAGAGTCACTACCCAATAATAGCACGAGAACCATAGTGATTGCCTTTACCACTCTACTGCATAGAATGCCAAATGCCCATGCCATGTAGTATCTTACAAAGCGAACAAAAGAAAGCCGTCACCCAACATTATCCTAGAACCAGACTCAAAAAGTATGAATCTGGTCTGGCTTATATCCCAGCTTAGCCAACACGCCCCACTCCTTGGCCTTGAGGGCTTTTTCCATCGGAGGAGGGCCACACACAAGCACCCTGGCATCGCGGTTCTTCTCATCCTTGCTGCTCAACCCATGCTTCTCTAGCATTTCCGCCGTCACAAATCCCTTCTCGTACGGAGCACTGGACGATGCTGGAGATGCAACAACATATACCACCTTGAATCTGTCAGTGCCGTACTTCTTCTCGAGCTCGGAAAATTCGTCCTTCAAAAACATGTCGGCCTCCGTGTTGACACCCCAAACGATGGTGATGCGGGTGCGGTCGTCGGGATTCTTCAGGATGCCACGCGCTAGCTGGTACATGGGTGTGATGCCGGCACCTCCAGCAATGCCAACAACATGGGGGTGCAGATTTGGCTTCCAGGCAAGACCTGGGATAGGCAAGAAAGACACAGTGTCCCCAGGCTTGAGAGAGTGCAAATAGCCGCTTCCCTTGCCGTTCGGGTAGAGCTTAACCATAAGCTCAATAAACCCTGGCTCAGCTGCGACGGAAGAGAGTTAGCACTCGGGTGTCCGAGGTCACAAGGCAGTTTTCAGGCGGGTTCTTGCATACACAAATCGTTAGTGGGCGTGTATGGTCGCAAGACCGGACGCCAGCTGCCATTGGGGAAAGAGATGCTCAACAAGGCCGACGTAAGTGAAAGCCCACTGGGTTGGTTCGGGTCAGGAAGCTCAAAACGCAGCTTTTTGGTATTGTGATTGATCATCTCGGTGCTATGGAGGCGAAGCTTGCGAATACCAAAGCTGCTGAAGATGGGCTTGTGTGACTTGTCGGTCTTGCTCTGGCGCGAGTAGAGGACATAGGCGCCAATGCCGGCGATAGCGGCGACAGCAGCAAACTGGGTACTCATGTTGGCCTGGAGCGTGGGACGCCGTAGAACGTTGAGGGGTTGAAACGCAGATCCCGGGGGCATTCTCGGACTCAGCGTCGGACGGGTGCGGCCTAGAATTTAATTCTGTGTTCAGTGGCAGCTTCCCGCAGGTCCGGAACCCCGATGTAATGGCAATTGCAAAAGGAAGTGGCTAGAGGGTATCGCAGCGGAGGAATGTGCCAATTCCCGTCACTTCGTAAGCCGGATGTGGGTAGTTATTATGGTGATCGGAGTGCTTTGGGGAAGTCCAAATGCATATAAACCAACCAGCATCGACCACTGCGCGGTTGTGTTACCCAGTTGCTGCTTGAAGCAGCCAACAGAAGCTGATCAGATTACTAGTAGTCATTTTTTCTCCGATACGCGCCGAAATGACCGAACCTGTCCAGAGAAGAAGAGGATATTGTTTGTGTGGAATACACTAAGAGCAGTCCCGAGCCTGAAAGTTGGGAGTCCCTCGGGATAGCCCAGCTCCAACGCAGATGAGGACGGGCTGTATTTCAGCTAGTAGACGATCTAAAGATGGGTTGTGGGAACACCGAAGGTCTCATGATCCCTTCATTTATGAATGCAGATGCGGACGCGCGGAAGCGGTAGAGGCGAGCCTGTCAGGTTCACGCATTCTTCCAAGTTCCTGATGACATGAGCTCGGTATCAGCTAGCAGACAGAGGGCTGTATAGACGAGCATGGCATCGCGCATCTGAGACACCATTCTGGTATCGAAAGAAATCGGCTTACACACTAGAGTGGAGCGGAACTGATGCGCAAGTCTGCTCACCTACTGTTTCTCATCTGATCCCATGAGAAACTTGGTCCGCAGAAGTCGGAAACATTTTACGGTTGACGCGCCGGAGATCTGGGTGGGGGATTACAAGACAGGTCCAGATAAGATACGGAGAGCGACACACTAGCCAGATATAGAAGGCGGTGTGACTTTCACTGGGATGACATGCATGCGGCGGGACGATCTGCATCCTCCAACTTTTTTCTGCCAATTCTCCAAAACAGCAACTTCATCGCGTTTCACTCTCGATTCGGGGCATCACCACAGCAGCCATGGCGGACGATGGCATGCTTCTCAACTTTGAGCTGGGCGATGCCCCGATAAAGGCTCCGGTTAAGTTTAAAGGCGGCCGTTGGAGAGACCGACTCAAGGCTCAACGAAGCGCGAAACAGGCCCTGCAGAACCCCCAAAGCCAACATAACCCACAGAATGGCGTCTCGTCCGTGTCTCTTCCATCGATTGAGAACCGCGAGCTAAATAGACCGGGAAAAAGATCAAGAACAGAGGATTGCGATAGCAGCAGACAGGCCAAGATACCCAAGACGACCCACGACACCGCGAAGCCAGCCCCAGCTCATCCCGTCAAAACTAGCCACATCACGTCAAGACTGTTCAGCTCACTCCCAGCACCCGTCACCGACTTCGAACATGCGCCTGAGGAACCATCAGAGCCGCTCAAGCCGTCCAATGCCCCGCTATCTGAGGAAGCTGCGAGCTTCCACAACCTCGGACTGTCGCGTCGTCTTGCCCAACACCTGACTACCAAGCTTGAGCTGAAGGCACCCACGGCCATCCAAAAAAACACCATATCGCAATTGATCCGGGAAGATAGCGACGCATTTCTCCAGGCAGAAACAGGTTCAGGGAAAACGCTGGCCTATCTATTGCCCATTGTTCACAGGATTATGTCTCTGAGCCTGAACGAAGATGGGACCCCCAAGCAGACCAAGGTTCATCGCAACTCCGGCTTGTTTGCTATAATCTTGGCACCAACCCGCGAATTGTGCAAACAGATTGCCGTGGTCTTGGAGAAAGTGTTACGTTGTGCCCCATGGCTGGTTTGCACGACCGTCCATGGTGGGGAGAGCAAGAAGTCCGAGAAGGCGAGGATACGGAAAGGCGTCAATATCCTGATTGCGACTCCTGGTCGACTGGCTGACCACCTCGATAATACCAAGACTTTGAACGTTGGTACTGTTCGTTGGTTGGTGCTTGACGAGGGTGACCGCATGATGGAAATGGGCTTCGAGGAGGATCTCCGGACCATTGTCAACAAAATCCGGGCTGGCAAGTTGGAGAAGCAGAATGCTGAGGGTGTGATGCTAGATGGCATTCTTCCATCTCGCAGGGTTACCATTCTTTGTTCCGCGACCATGAAGATGAATGTGCAAAAACTCGGCGAGATCAGCCTGGAAGATGCCATCCACATCACCGCCACCAAAGCTGAATTGGAGAAGGATGCTGGTCTGGTGAATGAATCTGTGTTTGCAGCCCCAGCACAGCTAAAACAGTCCAGTATCATTGTTCCTGCAAAGCTGCGATTAGTCACCCTTATCGCGTTGCTCAAGTCAACGTTTGCCAGGAAAGGATCCGTTATGAAGGCCATCATCTTTATATCATGTGCCGACTCGGTTGATTATCACTTCGACTTGCTCAAGGAGACCAAGCCGTTGGAACAACCAAGCAGTTCCTCCCCTGTTAAGCCGAATCCCCACACAGAACACACAGTTGCCCCAGCTGCGTACATCACATCGCCTGCGAACCCAAGAATCATCCTCCATAAACTCCATGGTTCCTTGGCTCAGCCTGTCCGGTCAGCCACGTTGCAGTCCTTTACCAAATGCAAAGACCCTGCAATCCTCGTCACGACTGATATTGCTTCTCGTGGTCTTGATGTTCCTGCGGTCGATCTGGTCATCGAATATGATCCCGCCTTTGCAGTACCAGACCACGTTCATCGGATCGGTCGTACTGCACGTGCCGGTCGTCCTGGTAAGGCCGTCTTATTCCTGCTTCCTGGCTGCGAGGAAGGATACCTCTCAATCTTACCTGCTGCGACGCCTATCACGCCTCAACACTACGAATCAATCCTTCAAAAGGCTTTCTTCACCTCAGTCAACCTACCCTCAGGATACATCAACACTGCAGAAGAGACACAAAAGCAAACATGGGCAACTCGTGCCGAAGCTCTACAGCTTCATCTCGAACAACGTCTTCTCAACCCTCCTCCCGGATCCGAACCTTCCGCTGAGGATGATGAGGAGGACGAAGATGTCTCCAAGTCTAAAAACAAGAAAGGCAAAGCCAAGAAGGCGAAATATCAAAGACCGAAAGAGAACCCTCTCCTCGAATCTGCTCGCCAAGCGTTCCGCTCTCACATCCGTGCCTACGCCACTCACATCAAGGAAGAACGTATCTATTTCGATATTACTCAGTTACATCTGGGTCATATGGCGAAAGCTTTTGCGCTACGTGAAACCCCAGGAGGCATCGGTGGCGGTGTGGCGAGGAGAGTCCAAAAGAGTACCTCTAAGAAGAGTGGTGGCAGTACGAGCGCTGCTGGAGGTACTGGCGAAAAGAATGGTGAACAACCCGCGAAAGCTGCGAAGAGAGGTTCCAAGAAACCCATCGATGATGGCAGCGATGATGAAAAGTTTGGTGTTGTTGATGAGGATGCGGCGAGGAGGATGAGGGAGAAGATGAAAATGCTGAGCATGAATACCGCGTCGGAGTTCAACCTTGGGTGAGTGTGGTAAGAAATGTTTGGAGCTGAAAGGAAGATGTGGTCGGTGCGAATATGCAAACAGTGGAGGTCGTATATACCCCTGGTTTAATTCGTATACAAACAAGGACTTGTACATTTTGGAAGCATCATATCTACGGTCTCTATAGAAGTTTTCCTCCTATGGTTTCCAGGTGACGACAGTGATAGCTATCACACATTGTAGACGGGCACGCCTGGAGCAAAGCCAACCAACTTCTCCCCTGTCGGCCGGAATTTCTTTTCTTTGTACCATAAATGGGCCCCTTCTGCCAGTTTCGCAACCTCATCCACATCGAAGCCAGGATCAGGCAATAGCTCGTACACACCCCTCGCATAATCTGGGGCGATGTTGTACAGCTGTGCCAGATACTTCTTTTTGATCTCATCATACTTCACGCAAGACAGGTACTTAGCCGTGTTCTTGCATGTGTTCTCCCTCGCTTGCGGGCTCATCACGCGCGACCACAGCTCCCGTGCCTGGTCATAATCATTCTTCTTCCCCTCATGCCAGTAGTGGCTCTTACGGCTAACCACATTGTCGCCAACCGCGTAAGGAGCCTCAGCGGCATCGGGACGGAATTTATGCGCGAAGCTGTTGGGCGCGTATTGCTTGTTACCGGCGTGATTAGCATCCGTACGCATGGGGCCGTCAAAGTTCAGGGAGGCGTATGATTGGGCCATAAACGGACAGTTCACTGGGATCTGGTGCAAGTTGATTCCGAGTCGGTGGTACTGCGCGTCGCGGTAGAAGAACATGCGGAATTGCAGCAAAGGATCTGGTGAGTCTTCGATCCCAGGGACCATGCTGCCCGGCGAGAAGGCTGCTTGCTCGACGTCGCGAAGGAAGTTCTCTGGGTTCTTGTTGAGTACGATCTTACCAAACTCGTGCAGCGGGAACTGGCTACGAGGCCAGACCTTGGTGGGATCAAACGGATCAAAGCCGAGCTGGTCTGGATCGGCCTTGTCCGGCTCCATGACCTGTACATGCGCCGTCCACTCGACGCTCGCGCCGTTCTCGATAGCTTCCCAAAGATCTCGCTTGGAGTAGTCTGGGTCCCGCCCGCACATGGCGACCGCTTCCTCGTCGGTGAACTGCTTCTGACCATTCTTGGCTAGGAAGTGGTACTTGATGTAGACGAAGTTGCCGTCCTTGTTGACCCATTTGAAGGTGTGCACACCGTATCCGTGGTAGTTACGCCATCCCTGGGGAGTTCCGTGGTCACTGAAGAACATCAGCCCGGCGTGGTTGGCTTCGGGGGCGTTGGCTAGTAGGTCGAAACAGGCGTCCCAGTCCAGAAGAAAGTTTCGCGGGTTGCGGTACTGAGAGCGGATGACATCTGGGCCTTGAAGGGGGTCGCGGCAGAAGAAGATTGGCTGATCAAGGTCAGCCTTAATACATTTAAATTGTGTTCGGGGCGACTTGCAAAGTTTAGACCCACGATATCATAATTTCCTTCCAGGGTATAGAACTTGATGGCGAAGCCACGGGGATTGCGCCCTTGATCAGGGTACTCTCTACCGAAAGTCACCGTGGAGAAACGGATAAACACTGGCGTCTTCTCACCAACGGTACCAAGGAAGTTGGCTTTCTTTGTACAAGTTAGCTTAGTGCTGGTATTGTTGTGACTGACAGATAAATGCATTCTACCGTGAGAGCAGTGACATCTTTGGTGCACTCAAAGTATCCAAAGGCTCCTGAACCACACGGATGGACCATCCCTGTTTTTCAAATGGTCAGACATACTTGACGTATGAGGTGAATTGGATCAATCGTTTTAACCTACTCTCCAATGGCTTAGATCGGTTAAAATGCTGCTGCTTCCTGATGCAACGTCAGGGGGGAACTCTTCCTAGAGAGAGGACATGCGCTTACTGGAACAGGAAGACGTCGCTTGCAACGGGAATGCCTCCGACGGTCTTGCTATGTGACCTGTTGCAAACTTTCAGCATGCTACTTTGACATGACAGGGTGTCTTAGCTTACGGATCAGGAAAGGGAATAGCTTCATTATTAGTAAAGTAAAGGCTATCATCCTCCCTTTTCCCTCCGGAAACACAGCCCGAGACTTTCGCAATGATATCGGCTGGTCCCTCATTAGCGCTCTGCATATGGCTTACACGCGGGTTCCGACGCTCCCCCTGAAGCCCGGCCCCGATGGCCATTGCAGTGGCCAGAAGTGGGTGCTGTTTGGGGTCAAGTTGGTTGGTGTTGCTCATGTTTAGGTTCAATTAGTGCACAGTTAGGGTAGTTCTCCTGAGCCGAGGGACAACCTCTCTCTTTTATGCTGGTCTTCTGTCCCGTTGTTTATGACGCCGATGACGTCGTTGAGATGCTCCCTTCCAGAAATTAACCGCTGTCTTATTTGTTTTGACCGGGAATGAGCCCAAAGAATATTCGCTTTGATGACTTAATCCAATCGGAGATTTTCTCAAGATACGTTAAAGCTCGTTCTCCAGTTAGATTGCGCGATGTCGTACATGTCTCCAGCTGTCGACGTCATGACGGTTATGTCTGAGCGAAACCCCAAAGAGATCTCCGTGTAAGATCCCTTACATGCTCCTGAGTCCAAGTATCCTTAATACGGACGAATCCCGACAACTATAGTGTTGGATAACTATAGTGTCGGATAACTATAGTGTCGACTTTGATGCATACTACTATCCCAAAACCATAGATCCTTATGGGGTAGAGCGTCTCTCCGCTAAGTGACATGGACCGGGGAATCTTCAAGTCAGTGACGTAGCTAGGTTGGTGAAGTGGCACCTCATTGGTGTAACCTCTTAATGTAAACATAAGTAGGTACAGGGCGTGTATCTTCGGCACCCCCTCATTCACAACTCACGTGACTTTAACCAAGTCGACAAATATTCACGGAATCATCATTTCAACCTCTTCCCACGACAGGTGGCCCTCATTGACCAATGCCAGAATATTGCTGTGCGTCATGTACTGGCCACCGCCTGCAGGCTGCTGAAACCACGGCGCGATCGGCCCAGCCAAACAGTCAGGGGCTGCAGCACTCTATACACCTGATAGTTTTACGGTACCCTATGCAGAAGAACTTTGATTAGCTCCTTTACGTCAAGGCTTAGAAAACAAAGGCTCCCTGAAACACGAAAAATACATAGGAAAGATCGCTCGAAACAAGGTTACTCGGGGTAGCGCGCGCTGGCTATACGAAGCCCCGGCCGGGATCAAGTTTCCATACTCGCTTCCAAAGCGGTCGAGCAGAGTTCCGACAGGGAGTGTGGTTGCCCTGGATAGGCTGGTTACTCTCATTGAAATGGGAGCCCCGCAAAGGTAGGTCCTTAAGAGGGAGATGGTTTATTTTAGTGCCAGCGCAGTAGCTGGGGGTGTTCATTTGACTACAGGACGCACCACGAGCAGAAAGTTTGGGTCCGCTGGCGATGGGACAGCCAGTGCAGGGAAACAATTGCTGTGGTAAGGAGCGAGAGAAACTTCATGATAGTCAAGATGAAGAGCGGGTGGTGCTTAGAAAGGGATCTGAAATATCGACTCGGGGCGAAGAAGGAACAGGAGGATGAGGCTAAGTGAGGGCTGAGGGATAAGCCATCATGACAGCAGTGAGAGCTTGTTGTTCATACTGCTCGACGTCGTCGACGATGTCATTCCCAAAGGTTCCCTTCCACCGAACATCACTTGCCATCGGTGACAGCTCACAGTACCCATGTACAGCAGGACTGCAAAACGCAAGTTGACAGACAGGACGATCAACGCGGGAACGTGGTGATAATGCAGTGACATCCTTCCAGAATAAACTTTTACAAAAAATTTTGATGCCTTCGTTCAGTGGCTGAATGGCAAATGTTTAATTGCTAAGGGGACCCTTTCACGAGCAAGACAGCTGAGTGATCTCCCAAGCGGGCCGCCCCGGTTTCCAATCCGTCCCTCATGGGGGGTGATCGGCAGAGCGATCTTCACGAATATTTTAACTAGCTACACGGCGATGCTGACGCTGGCAATGTACGGTGAGTCAGTCGGCAAGGATTCGAGACTCCACAATGCGCTGTTATCGGCAGTTATATAAGTAGAGATGCATACACATACATGTCTTTGCAGTTGAACAAGCATTTGTCCCTCCTACATGGCAGTAGGATGCACTAAACACTCGACCATACGAACACTTTTATGTACGCTGGCTACTCTGCAGATTCTACTCCACCAAGCAAACTCACGGCGCTCCGCGGGTTGACTAGCATCAGCATTTCATTGCAGCCACGCCAAATATCTCTTAACCCAGACAAGTCGACCGACTTCCGCGCTAAGCGGTCAACCATATCTGTAGGATAGAGGTCCACTTGTCATCACTCTGAGACATAGCTTCCCTGGAGGGTTGGGCTGCAAGCACTGAGGTGTGGTGGCAATTGTGGCTGTAAAACGGCTGCACAAGAGCTTGCTTGGCGAGAGATATATGTTGTCTGTATGCCGGTGTGGCATAGCAGTCCATGTAGAGAGGAGCGTTCCGTTATGGTGGACGACCTTAGCGATGACAGTTAAACAATGTTCGATGGCAAACGAAGAACAAGATTAGGCCATGAAAGTTTCTTGATCCTACGGTTGCTCTTCGGAAGCACATCGCTGGCCACAGTCACGGGAGATGCTGTTCCTATGTGTCCCGTCATTCTTTGGTGGTTATTCTAGAGCAGCCCGGCTTGATTTGATGGGGCAATTAACGGTTGCGTACCGCTGCAATTAGACTGCAGGAACTTAAAGCCTTGGCTGTGACCAGTTAGATCTTGAGATTTCGAAAGGTGAGCAGAGCAAGCGAACTTCATCAGGAGAATCGGAAACTCTCCGTTTGCACTGATGAGACCAGCCCCTTCGAGAAGGCAAGGAGACACTGGCAGCCGTATGACGTCATGTAAACAAAAACAGGACCCTGATTCTGTTGAAAGTTTCGCACCTACATACACAGTTGTGATGGATTCCCACCTAGCTTTGCTTTACACATTAATGCTGAGCCAAGAGTTTAGGTGACACGAACAGGTCGTCTCAAGCAGTTTGCATTTGCTGTCATCAACCCAGTGTACTAGCAAACTTGAGGTATGGAATGAGCTACTTGTATTCTGCATGACGTGTTGTGCTCATCAGATATCCGGGTCGAAATCGAGTGGAATGCTGGGTTTGATGTTTTCGCATAGATAGCTTTGTGGTCGGATCCCAGGGCCTGAATACCGCGAACGTTTGCAACGGGGCTCATAGATGACTGCTGGGTGGGTCAGACCAGAGACTCACGTGACAAGGTAGCTGGCCAATTGGCAGCGATTCACTTGGGTCCGCATCGTCCGAAAGGCCTGGATATATAGTGTATACTTGCAATGATTAAAAGGAAACGATAAATAATATAGATGCTATTTCGCAAGGTATCATCAGGATATGAGTACTCGGCACCAATTCCTGCAGGATCTTGGTTCAGTGTGGACAAAAGTTTCGGAGAGGTACTCCGCTTATAATCACGTGACTGATGCCTCAACCCTGGAGCTGAACCACTGGAGGCTGCGTTGGGGCTGCCGTGAGGGGCAGTGGGGGTGGGGTAGGTTTCATGGAGAGCGGGGCAGGCGGATGCTGGACCTGACAAGCTGACGACTCAAGTCCACTCTGTTCTGTTTGTTTGACCGCCTCCTTTTCTCCTGTCCACACCTCCCGATATCCGCCTCCCTAACCCAGCATCACCTGACGACACTTCAATCGGACCAAGCGAAATCCTTTCACGAACAGTAGAGACCATGGCTGTTAATATCCCCCCGGGCGGCACCGTCATCGACACCTTCAAGGGCAACTTTACTAAGGTCCCTGTTGACAAGTCCAAGGGCAATGCTATCTCCACCAGCGAGTTTCTCGAGGCTGCTGAGTCTATCACTACTATCTTCGGTACCTAGGCTTTCTCTACTCACTATCGAGCTCAGTCACGAGTCTTACACAAATGTTCTAGACCTTTTGGGTTCGGTTGCTTTCACTCCGGTAAAAAATGACATCCTGGGCAACGTCGAGGTACAGCAACTCCTGGGTTCAGCATGGCCTGAGATGACCTAGCTAACCCTCTGGTTTCCATACAGAAAATTCGGAAGCGTCAGCTGGCTGCCCCTCTGGACTCCCAAAACCTTCAGGACCTCGTGCGGAACGAGCTCAAGACCAAGTCTCATACTGCTACAGAAGGATTGCTGTGGCTCGGGAGGTTGGTTGTTTCCATGTCGCAGTCATCCGAAAGTGCAAGGATCACGGCTAATCCGCTATTTCCATGCCTCTAGAGGTCTCGAGTTCTTGTGTGCTGCCCTTACCCAGAACCTCAATAACCCAACCGAGGAGCTCTCAAAGTCTTTCGGAATCGCGTATGAAGGCACTCTTAAACAGTACCACAACTTCGTGGCGAGGGGCCTTTTCGCCGCTGCTCTGAAGGCCTGCCCCTATCGCAAGGATTTTTATGCCAAGTTTGGTGATGACCTTCAGAAGGTTTACGCGGCTTTGAAGGAGTATCTGGCTGCCTTGGAAGCAATTGTTGCAATTCTCAAGGAATTCATGACCAGCCCGGAGGCTCAATGGAAGTGATCTCGATGGTTTGGTCACCATACCGGCTTTGGGGGATAGATATGAGCATCGCAGAGAAGCACCATGGCGCGACAGCTCATCCAAACTAGGATCCTGGCTCCACCCATGCTTTGGTTCCAAATGACCTACCGCCACCGCTTGAGCTCAATGCTTTGCCGTTTTTCGAAGACATAGTGATCGAATACGCGCTCTAATAGTCATGGATCTCATCAATCCGTGCCAGATTCGCCGAGTATTATATGGAAAACAGCAATCCTGACTGTGTACATCCTTGCTGTAGTAGATCTGAGAGCTAATAAGTCCAGATATCATCGCATCCCCAGGGGTTCTTGTGGCGCCTGTTGTTGTCCAATGAGATGACGATGTCCTCTTGCTACAAACCCGGATCGCAAAAGGGTTTCCTAAGAAATTTATCCCCTCAATCCCATGGCTTCCTCAAAATATTGCTCTAAAGTTTCATATAAAACTAGTTGTTGAGCACCTCATCCCTGAGAACGAAGCTTGGACGGTGATAGGTATAGTGGTTGGTAAAAAGGCTGTCGCTCGTATCCTGGTGCTAATTGTTGTACACTTGCAGTAGTGGTACAGCAGCAACCTCTCCGCCTCTGATCTGTATGAGGTGATTTTCCTTGCAGGTTCAGCTCCATGCCACGTGCCCATGTTTTTGTGCCAGCAAGTCAAAGTGCCACATCGTCATCTGGCACAAGTAGCCCGTACTTGAACTTGGAATGCAGTAAGTTTGGTCCTCGGCGTCCATGAGCGAGCTCTGCAGGCTTGGCTGTGGTGGTGCTATGGTCCAGGCTAGGATGGTCCAGCACCGGCTTGGCATTTTAGAGAGCCTGACGTCAGAGTGGACCTCTGATGGACGAGCGGGCACCTCTCTGTCAGCCTTCCACAGCCTTGTTCGTAAGGTGCGACTCTTTTCCTGATGAGGAAAGGGAGATCTCCATACATTAGAGACGAGGTATCTGTGCATTTCCCTGGGAAACCTCATAACTATGGTACAACAACGGTGTGTGGGCGGTTCTGATGTGGTTCTTGGAAGGGTTTGATATTCGAAATGCGGACCTGGTTGTGGGGACGTGACTCCGACCCTGTCCGTTGCAATGGGTCTTGCTGACACGGCGCCTAGCGGAGCAACCCAGCAGCCCCGTAATACCAGAAACTAGTGATAGCAACTATGTTAACGGCTCTTCCAGTTGGTGTGGCACAGCGTTTGGATGAATAAAAGACCATCTCCGAGTCTCCGGGCCTTGCAGATCTCTAAGCGCCATGACATCTCATGCTTTGACCTGCGCTAAGGCCAACTTCTTTAAAGAAGCTATGTTCCGGGACAGCCAAAGAACACATAACAACAGTAGTCTGGGTGGCTTGAGTGAAGTCTACAGTGTTGATCTCAAGGTCTCGAACAGAGTGTCTTGGGATGCGCGCGGGGAGGCCGGAGGAAGCGGCAAATCGCCATCTGCAGGATTTTTGGACTCATTAGTGGTATGAGTTCCGTCTGATTTTGAACATCTTGCAGATTGCTAAATTGAGACCTTAGTCGGAGAGCTGACCATTCTGAATCTCAAACACAGGACTGCACCCTGGGCTTCGGAAACCGGCAGATGTCCTGCTTGGTAAAAAAAAAAAGGAAGAAAAGAAAAACAAAGTTAATTTCAATGGCTTTCTTTGTCCTACATATAATGTTACATTGTTCTTATTTGACAATAACTCAAGCTATCTGTCAACCCTGTGTCCAGTAGACGCAAAACAGCGGAAAAGACGGGTTTAATTCCCAAGGCTCTAGCCGCTACAATGGGGCGACCCACCTCCAGGCCCAGTGGTGGCCCACCCAGCCGCTAAGATAGCCGCTAGGCTGCATTACCGGAAGAAGCCCCACCAAACCCCACGGCAGTGAGTAGCCCCACTCTGGGCCAGCTTCCCGCGACCGGCTGACCGTAGTGCTTGACAGCTAAAACCAAGACCCGACCCATCCCTAAGCCTTTACCATCATCTACTGTTAATGACTGATGCTATTAGGGCCAGTCGCCGACTGACACTTTAATAAGCGCCCTTTCGATCTGTCGCGCACTCCAGTCGCAAGTGTTCAGCCATCTCCCTTCATGATTCGGATGGCCCCGCCAAAGACCGGCGCCGCAACCAAATCGGCATCTAGTCCCAAGAAGAAACGGCCGGGCGACGGGAAGTCTGTCAAGGCCAAGGCCAGGTCCAAGAAGGCATCATCGGTTCCCATTCTACGCCTTCCTCCAGAGATTGTCCTTCTTATCACCCACCGACTTGATCTGCAAGACAAGCTTGCTCTGAACCGCACCAACCGCTGGTTCTACTCTATCATCAACCCCGTCATCTACGCCGAAAATGTCCGCGAATCTAATGCCTTCTGCCTGTTCTGGGCGGCCGAGAACGGTGTCATGGGCACCCTCAGACACGCCCTGGCTGCCGGCGCCGATCTGAACGCGACGGGTCCCATTCCTAGCAAGCCGATCGAAATTGAGCCCATCATCATCACCGATCCTGACACCGAGAATCCCGACGTAAACGTTGATCCCGACCTGGGTGACGAACCGCTCATCGAGCCGGCTCAGCGACCATGGGCTACCCCTCTACATCTCGCCGCAAAAAACGGTCACCTTGAGGTCGTCCGGTGGCTTCTTGATCACGGTGCTGACATCGACGCCCCCTCATACCGGGCCTGCGACTGCCAGCCCCTCAAAACTACCTGGCCAGCCTCGCAGCGCCCAGCAGAATGGCCGAGATGGCGCGCTCTGCACACTGCGATGTGCAACCAGGAGCGCGAGGTTGCTGAACTGCTCATCTATCGCGGCGCGTCCCTCGATCTCGATGCTGCCCCAGGCCACAACCACACGGCTCTTCACTCCGCTGCCGCAAACGCCCTGGTTCCCATCATTAAACTGTTGGCTCTCAATGACGTCAACCTCGATGTGAACCAACGGGACGCCTGGAATAATACTGCCCTCCACTATGTCTCTTTGATCTGGTCCCCGCGGGAATCTCCCGAAATCCGCGACACCGTCACCAAGTTGTTAGCTCTCGGAGCCGATTTGGAGGCGCATAATAACAGTGGCCTTACTCCTTTGTTATATGCTTGCTCCAGGGGTAATTATGCCGTCGCACACTGGCTAGTCAACATCGGTGGAAACCCCGACCCGCACCGTCATATCCCTGATTTCCGAGACTATCGCCCCCTTTATTACTGCATCCTCCCACGTATGGACTTCTTCGACCACGACGACGGCCCCGTTAAGCACGACGAGTTTGAGGGCAACCGTGTGGCATTAATCCATGCTCTGGTCGATAATGGTGCGGATGTGGACGCACGATTCGACAAGCGCACCCATCGAGGGGCAACGGCTCTGATGTTTGCCTGCGAGCTTGCCGAGCCTCGCGCCGTGACCGCTCTTGTGAGGGCGGGAGCCGATGTGAACGCTCAGGATCGCTGTGGCAGGACGCCGTTAGCTTACGCGGTGTCTGTAAGGCTTGAACATCGCCATGAGGTCCCAGAAATTACGACAATCCTGCTTAGACACGGCGCGCGCATGGATATCGAGGATGCTACAGAACACCGTCACTGCCCGCTAGACGCAGCTGCAAAGCATATTCGCTGGTCTGAAGACGGCGTCCTCGAGGCCATGTTGAAAGTCGCTGATGCGAGCAACGTGCGGGAATCCAAGGTCAAAGAGGTTCTCAGGAACGCAGCTTCGACCGGGAACTACAAGGCCCTGAAGCTTCTACTTGAGTTTTGCGACCGCATCTTCCATGTCACCGACGACGACATCAAGGAGTACCTGATATGTATTATCGAGCAGTCGGGTGCCTGGAGTCAGGTGGAAACCTTTAATTGCTTGATGGACTTCGGTAGACGGGTGTTTACAAACGAGTACCTGTTACACAAGGCTCTCATGCGTCAGAATCGGGAACTGTGTCTCGCAATTCTGCAGCGCGGTGTAGCCGTCAGCGAGCCAAGATTCCACGGAAATCAGACATACCTACACCTGGCCTGTCAATGGGGAGATATCGAAGTTGTGAATGCTCTGCTGGAGCGGGGTGCGGACGTCAACATATTCGATCGGGAGTTAAGGACACCATTGTCCATTGCTGTGAGCGAGAACTTGACCAGTGTTGCGATCTCCCTCATGAAGGAAGTCGCCGACCCATTCCTTGTCCCTCCCGACGACATGTTCCGGGAGATCTATAGTTCGGGTGACCCCGACGAGGACGACCTAGAATGGCGCTACGCGAAAAAGCACTATCTCACGGCCTTCGACATCGCCATCCGCGAAGATCGCGTCTGCATTGTCGAAGATATCATCTCTCGCTTCTGCCTGCCCGAAATTCCTCCTCACACCCGCCTGAGCTATGTTCACCGCGCTGCTTTCAATCCCAATCCGACAATTCTCATCAAGCTTCTTGAGGCCGGCGCGGATCCCCGCGGCGGTCCAGGCTGTCGGAACCCGCCCTTTGTTACCCTCATCCGCCAGGTGTGGGACCAACCACGGCCAGTCGACAACGCAGTGTCACTGCTCTACTCGGCACGCCAGTTCTTCCGCTACTTGAATGGTCCGTACGCAAATGCCTACCCTTGGGCCTTGCTTAACGAAATTGCACTGTCCCAACCGGAGGATGATGATAAGCGTAAGGTTAAAGAGATTTGCATGACTGAGCTGGGTCTCAGCGTCAAGTGTCCTCAACATAAAGGGAAAGAGCCGATTCTGTGTGTGAGAAGCCTTGACTTGCCAGCTCGGGCGAAACGCGAGCCCGGTTGGTAAGTGAGAAGAAAGGTTAGCACTTAATCATGATGGGTGAGTCTCGCAACGCACGCGGGAATACGGATTGGGTCATTGTGCCTTTTATGGGATCTGGCATCATAATGGGTCATGGATAATTCATTGTTGGGAGGGTGAGGCCGTTTGTTACTGCTTTATTAAATCATTACGTGGGAACGAAACGGAGTTTAGAGAGAATATCAGGGCTTGGGTGGCTGAGGTGGCATGGTTACGGATACATGGCAACGTTCAGGTCATTTTAATTGTCGCCATATGCTTCTTGTGCTTATTGATGATGAGAATGGTAATGATGATGGAACGAGTATCCCTGGGAAATGCTAGGAAATGCTTACAAATTAGTAGCATCATGCACAGCTTACTTAATAGGTAGATAGTACAAAATGAACGCAGACTAGTTGGGTTGTTGCAGAGACGAATTATTTGGAGGACCTAAAAATTGGTGAGAATCTTAAGCAAGTCTGCAACATTAAAGCCCGAGGGAGGGGCGCGGGTTGAAAAAAAACGGTGATGGGAAAATGTAACACTTTTTGCAAGCACTATTGGTTGTTTAGTGGAATCCGTGCGAAAAGGCTCAGCAAGATCATAGTACGAAAAATAACGAGGTTTAGCTCCTGTGATCAGGAACCAACGCCAACGGCGAGACTCGAACTCGCAACATTCAGATTTCTTTTTATAAAAGTCTGACGCGCTAACCAATTGCGCCACGCCGGCCTCGTTGATTGGTTGGTACGAAAATTCAAAATTTATGTCCAGAATCAACATGCAGATGAGCGTTTCACAACGAGTTAATTGCCCATTAAAGCCACCAAGAACTTTGTTTTCTGTCCTTGAGACAAATTATTACAGTGTCGGCTTGGGAGTCTGTGTTTCTGTTTCGTGTCAATTACGGTCGCGACGGCTTATAGATGTACGTACCATGCTCGAAGCCCTTGATGCCAAGGTCAGATCGATAGTACTCCAGGCGACCCCAGCCAGGTTCTGCCGAGTCAAAAACCTGGTATGATGCTGTGGAAGATCTCAGACACAATGAACGATATCACTGGGCATCTATAATCTCAAAAGACCTTCAATATATTACAGTAACTAAGTGGAACGTAGACCTATTTTACAGCTAGCTGATCGGCAACTTGAGTCTAGCTAATGACTTATATCCCACCTCCACGTAAGGGTTGCCAGTTGTGCTTTCGCTCTTCGCACCTAAAGTCGTGTTTCTTAATCGCTCCTCGGTTTATTTTGGTCCTTTTTCTGGCCGGCAGCCCTGCTTGCTGCGCCCTCGTGTTTCATTCCCCCGCAACCCGTAAGCTTGCCGACAATCTCTTCCGCTCGACCATACCCGCTCTTGACCGGGTCGCGATGCTCAACAGCCGCCTGAAGAGTGGCGCGGGCATGGGCCATGTCCTGTTCGCCCGACGTACGCCATGACTGGGAGCCCATGATGGTGCCGATTGTGCTCTTTTACAGAACGAGGTTAACCTATCATCCACGACTACTAGTTTAAAAAGCAATGTATAAATGGAACTGGTAAAGTACTAGGAGCGAACTCAACATGGGAAGATACCTCGGCGGCTCCCTTGATCCACTCAGCATGCCCTGATAGCAAGCCTGGGTTATTTGAGGGCGCTGGTTGATTGGGATTCTGAGGGTTCTGCTCGGGATTTGAGCTGGATGACATCTTTGCTAAAGCTGTGTTCTCTATGATTGTTTGAAGAGTGAGAGTATTTCCACCCACCGTACAAAGTAATTGTGATTTAGGCGTCGACCAACAACTCAAGCTCCTCATCACTATGTCCAGTCTACGGTAAGCACCAAGGTGGAGAGGAAGTAAAATCGTGACGTCGAGCCATATACGTCATCGTCAACCTCTTTTGGCTGAGTAAGACTAAGGGTACACAACGCCATGCGGCAGGTATACCGAGCAGGGATTGCAATGGTAGCAACTGTACTGGCTACCTAATTCTTGATCGTATCGCTTCGGGCCATCGGTCTCATCCTTCATGGTAGGGTCCAAAACTACCGCTAGCGATCCGTACTACCTGGTACTTAGCAACACTGGGCATGAGATAGGTGCAGCTTTGAATTTAATACTGCGGTATGCCATCCTGATGTCAACATCCCCACGAACTTGGAGTCGTTAGTTTCAACGCCATTTGTGTCCCGATTCTCGACGGCAAACCTCCCCCCTTGCTCAAAGGAAGTGTGGGGCCAACGCCACTCATAATCATGATTGCCTTCATGATTGTCAATGACGAGTCCAAAGGACTGGGACCCGACAACGACTAGAACTCGACATGACAGCATCTCAAGCGCTCAGCCACGTGCATCGAACCGGAACAACCGAGTGGCGGCCATGGGAGCTCCACAGGTAACCCTTTGATCCTGGTCATGTTGGATTTCGCAGGCTGAGAGACCCTGGATAAATGCGGGGTGCCATGGTGGTGACCAGGACATACCGGGCCGTGCCCCGCGGTCTATCTTATCGGAAGCGCGGGGTCTGAGATCCGTCGCGCAACGGTTGGTCGTTGAACGGCAAGGTTGCACTGACAAGGTCCTGCTTCAAGGGGCTATTGAAGTCAACTAAGTTATCATGCGCGTAGCAAATGGTCACTGTCCGTACAAATTGCGGTGAAAAATGCATTTCGCAATCCGAGTGGCCATGGCTAGGGTGCTCTAGCTGCGGAAAGGCCAGCCAGCCACCCGTTTCACGTGCATCTGGAACAACTACAGGACTTCACTGCGCAATGTCTCTCGTATCTCATTGCTGACACAGTTTTCCTCGGCCACAGCTGGCCGTCTGTTTTTGACCGGATTGGGGCCTGATTCGGCAGCATAGAGCCAAACGGGCCAAACATGTTCCAGACCGCAAAAGTCCTCTTGGCTGTGGGGGACAAGCAATCAGAGCTACCGTACGCGGTGGCAAAGCTGAAGGGAGTGGGCACATAGTAGGTTGTGGCCCAGGCGGATGCAGGCTGGCAAACGGACCTTTGGTCTAATTGACAAGGACGCGCTCGCAATTAGCCTTCCGTCTGTGCTTCACGAAATTTGCCTTCGATAGAGCGGGTCGTTGGGCTGAACGTTGACGGACTGAAGGGATTGAAGTACGTTTAACTACCAGCATGAGCTATATAGAAAGCGAGTTTGCACGTGCAGTAGGGTGCCTATACAAGCATGCTCCGTATCGGCTTGGTTTTTGCGTCCAAGCCAAATTACCCACAACCACTGCGGCGATGGCATCCAGGTGAAGACAGTATCCGCTACGCATGAGAACCCTTGGTAGCAGCAAGGTAGCGTAACCTTGACGAACGCGTGGCATTCGATGGATGCTCCGTGCCCCGCCATTGACGTGGGAGAGCTATCACAGACCACCGAATACTCAACGCAGCGGGTCGACCATGACTTGGGCGGTTCCCCTTTCCGCCACGACAAGAGGGGAGTCTGGGGACCGGTTAATGGTTTTCCAAAATCTCCACCATCACTCCAAAAACACGGCCCTTCGACCGAACAGCTTTGAGAAACTTGGGCCAAGTTTAAAAAAAAAAAAAAACTTCCAGAAACACTACATCCGTACAACGCACTTCTGTAAGTTTGCGGCGCGCCAGGGGAGTCTCGGCGCTTGGAGGAAAATTTTTGCCAACGCACAATCTCACCGCCCTCCCACCGCCCTCCCGAACGGCCGGATCGGGGTTAGCGGCTAGTCCGATAAAAAGATAAGCAGGGATCAGCAAGATAGGGCGCCGCTATCTGAGTCGGAACTGTTTGCCCATGAGCCAATCAGTGGGGGCTCAATTAGTTGGGAAACCTCACAGGGCGATCGGATGAAACTTGTTGCCCGGACGCAAAGAAGAGGCGACTGCAAGAAAAAGTTTTCGGTGCCGCTTACCCCCCACATGTGGGTCTGTGCCGTGGATCTGCCTTAAACTTTGCCTGGGGCACTTTTTTTTTGGCAGGTGAAAGGCTTGCGCACACAATCCTTATAATAACCCTCCCTCCCCCTCCTACCACTTCTCACCTTTTTTCTCCTTTATCCTTAAGTCTCCTTCAAGCGCATTGCGCCCTCAACTTTCTTTCTTTTGACTGTTTGTCTCTAAGAGACACTCTCCACTCAGTCTTTTTTTGCGATTCTTCCTAGAAGAGCCAAGATAGAGTAGACATTTCGACCCTCCATCGAAATTCTACGGGCTCATCGGTCATCAGCACCTCTTCCAGAGATACCCCGATAGACGGTCGCAGTTCCAGGTTTCGGATTCCACGGATAGACGGCAGGATTAGATTCCTTCTGGTTTTCTATCAGTGATAGACTTTCCCCGGTCTCGACTTTTACCGACTTGACTTTTCTATTTCACAAAAAAAACCACAAAAGAACACCCAAAATGCCCGCCGCCACTTCCGCTCAGGTTGCCGCCGAGAACGCCAAGAGCGTTAAGGTCCTCGATGAGCTCATGCAGAAGCTCACCATCTCCAAGGAGGCTGATGCCATTAAGGAGGCCTCTGCTGAGATCGCCTCGTTCATCAATGGTCGCATCGAGGATCTCGATACGCCTGTCAAGTAAGATACACCTGCCCCACAACTGATTTTGAGGCTGCAGCGACGCTCGCTCTGTGTGCGTTCCATGCGACGTCCCACGTCGCCGTTGCCGCTTTTGGTCTCCCTTGGGCTGCAGTCGGCTGGTGCGGCTTCGTTCCATGGACCAATCACGACGTTACGTTCGCTGCAGGCACCAATCCTTGGCTCGGCAAAATTTTCATGCCATGCGCCAAGCACTTCTGTTGCATCGCCCCAAGTGATTGGAAACAACACAGTTGCTAACATGTGATCTCATAGGACTATCGAGGCCCTCCAGAAGAATCTGGCTAACAAGAAGGATGCCGCTGCTCGCGAGAAGGCGCTGCTTGCCATTCAGGCAATTGCTCAGCATTCTGAGGTTTCTGCCCATGTCGAGCCTTATCTCGTCACCCTTCTTCCCAGTGTTCTTGCTGGCGCTGGCGACAAGATCACCGCCGTCAAGAATGCCGCTATTGCTGCGGCTCTGGCCATCGCAGAGGCCATCAACCCTAACGCCATTAAGGCCACTCTCCCTGCTGTTGTCGAGTCTCTCCGCAACGCCCAGAAGTGGCCCGAGAAGATGACCGCTCTGGACTTCATCGATACCATTGTCCGCACCGCTCCAACTCAGACCGCTTTCCGCGTCCCTGATCTCATCCCCGTCGTCTCCGAAGCCATGTGGGACACTAAGAAGGAGGTCAAGGATCACGCCTACAAGACGATGGAGAAGGTGTGCCAGCTCATCGTCAACAAGGATATCGAGGAGTTCATCCCCGAGCTCATCAAGTGCATTGCCAAGCCTGAGAACGTCCCCAAGACTGTTCACTTGCTTGGTGCCACCACTTTCGTCACTGAAGTTCAGGAGCCCACACTCGCCCTCATGGTTCCCCTGCTTGACCGTGGTCTCGCTGAGCGCGACACTGCCATCAAGCGCAAGTCAGCCGTCATTGTCGACAATATGTGCAAGCTCGTTGACGATCCAAACGTCATCGCTCCTTTCCTTCCCAAGATGATGCCCGGCCTTCAGAAGAACTACGAGAACCTTGCCGATCCCGAGGCTCGCGAGAAGACCAAGCAGGCTCTCGACACCCTCATCCGTGTTGGCAACGTTGTTGACGGCAAGATCCCTGAGGTCCGCAATTTGGGCGACATTGTCACCATTACCGGCCACCTCAAGGACATCCTCGGCAGCAAGCACGCTGGTGCCTTTGAGAAGTTCGGCCCTGTCCTCGAGTACGCTGCCGCCATTGCTGGCCAGCTCGTTGACGAGAAGGTGGCCGACTCTGCCACCTGGACTGAGGCTGTCAAGCCCTATATCACTGTTGTCGTTGGTGATGAGGAGTCTCAGGGCGTCGTCGACTCGCTCCGCAAGCGTGCCAGCGCTGGTGCCGGCATTGCTGAGGACGTTGAGGATGACGAAGAGGAGGGTGAAGACCTGTGCGACTGCACATTCTCCCTCGCCTATGGTGCCAAGATTCTTCTCAACAACACCCGCCTCCGCCTCAAGCGTGGCCAGCGCTACGGTCTCTGCGGCCCCAACGGTTCTGGCAAGTCCACCCTGATGCGCGCCATCAACAAGGGCCAGGTTGAGGGCTTCCCGCCGAAGGATCAGGTCAAGACTGTCTTCGTCGAGCATGACCTGGATGCTGCTGACACTGAGATGACCACCATTGAGTGGACAATGAAGAAGCTCGAGGAGGCTGGTGTCCAGACCACCGTTGAAGAGGTCACTAAGCGCTTGAACGAGTTTGGCTTCACTGATCAGATGATCCAAAACCAGATTACTTCACTCTCTGGTGGTTGGAAGATGAAGCTGGCCCTCTGCCGTGCCGTTTTTGAGGCCCCTGATATCCTCCTCCTTGACGAGCCTACCAACCATCTTGACGTCCAGAACGTCAAGTGGCTCGAGAATTATCTCATCAACTCCCCTTGCACCTCGATCATCGTCTCTCACGACAGCGGCTTCCTCGACAACGTTTGCCAGCACATCATCCACTACGAACGCTTCAAGCTCAAGCGCTACAAGGGTAATCTCAAGGAATTCGTCCGCCGCGTCCCTTCTGCGAAGTCTTACTATGAGCTTGGTGCCTCGGAAATTGAGTTCACCTTCCCTGAGCCTGGTTTCCTCGAGGGTGTCAAGACCAAGGCTAAGGCCATCCTCAAGGCCACAAACGTAACCTTCCAGTACCCTGGCACCTCTCAGCCCCAGCTGCGCGATATCACCTTCCAGTGCTCTCTCGGCTCCCGTATTGCTGTCATCGGTCCCAACGGTGCTGGCAAGTCGACTCTCATTAACCTGCTCACTGGTGAACTGATTCCCACTAGCGGTGAGATCTGGGCCCACGAGAACATCCGTATCGCCTACATCAAGCAGCATGCCTTCGCCCACATCGAGAAGCACCTGGACAAGACTCCTTCTGAGTACATCCAGTGGCGTTTCCAGACTGGCGAGGATCGCGAGACTATGGACCGTGCCAACAAGGTCATTACCGAGGCTGATGAGCAGGCCATGAACAAGATTTTCAAGATTGATGGCACTCAGCGCCGCATCATCGGCATCCATGCTCGTCGCAAGTTCAAGAACAGCTATGAGTATGAGTGCTCATTCGCCCTTGGCGAGAACGTTGGCCAGAAGAATGAGCGCTGGACGCCGATGATGACTGCCGACAACGCTTGGTTGCCCCGCAGCGAGCTGCTGCCTTCTCACCAGAAGCTCGTCGCTGAAGTCGACATGAAAGAGGCTCTGGCTTCTGGTCAGTTCCGCCCTCTGGTGCGCAAGGAGATTGAGGCTCACTGTGCCAACTTTGGTCTCGATGCTGAGTTGGTTTCTCACTCTCACATGCGCGGTCTGTCCGGTGGTCAGCGTGTGAAGGTCGTCCTCGCTGCTTGCACCTGGCAGCGCCCTCACCTTATCGTCCTTGACGAACCTACCAACTACCTCGACCGCGACTCTCTCGGTGCCTTGTCCAAGGCCCTCAAGAAGTTCGAGGGTGGTGTCATCATCATTACTCACAGCTCCGAGTTTACCAAGGACCTCACAGAGGAAGTCTGGGCCGTCATGGACGGTAAGATGACTCCTTCGGGCCACAACTGGGTCCAGGGCCAGGGTAGCGGGCCCCGACTCAAGCAGGAGGACGATGATGAGACCGAGAAATTTGATGCCATGGGCAACAAGATCGAGGCCCCCAAGAAGGCCAAGAAACTCACCAGCTCTGAGCTCCGGAAGAAGAAGAAGGAGCGCATGGCCCGCCGCAAGCGTGGTGAGGAGGTTTTCAGCGACGAGGACGAGTAGATGGTCTGGCGGTGCACCCTTTTCTCTGGCTTCAGCGTTAACGACGGTCGGGTTACACAAAAAGTTGCTTTTCTGGAATCGGCGGGTTGCATGGGCAGGATTTAATTAATGGGATGTTTCTGTTTGAGGATGATCCTAAAGAGTGTGTTCGATGCGGCCCCCCCGTTTTGTATCTGAGCTTTGGAGTCGCCAGACCACCAAGGCCCGGAGACCCTTTGGTGGCTGGCTTTATTTCTCCATAGGCTGAACTGGAGGGAAGATACCATTGGGTGGGAATAGTTCTCGGATAGACAATTTGATCACGATGACTCGACATTGATCCATGGGCCCTTTGATTTATGGCCGATATGGTGGCTAAAGCATACATACTGAAGTGAACCTTCAAATAACCGTCCTAATACTAGTATATCAATTGAAGTGTTAAAATCAAAGTCACTCGGTATTTGATTCTACTGCTTTTTGTAGGGACTTGTCGCTCATCTGGGGCAGGCTTCGCCACTGCCACCTCATGCTTCGATGCCAAACTCAACCTGGAAGTGCCCCTGTCCTTTCATTAAGGGACAGGAGGGAAGTAAAGCCTGTTCCAAAGTGCACTTTAGCAACTATAGCACAGAGCAAACAAGCTAACGTTGTAACTATAGGCACGTACGGGATATTATCTTGATATGCATTGATGTCCTTCATGTCCCACATCAAAAGCACCACGCGGTCGATTCCAGAGCCCTGTGGCCCCTCTAAGAATTTTCGGATTGCAGCCAGTGCCACTGGGGCTGCTTTATCACTGGGATACCCGTAGATACCAGTGCTGATGGTGGGAAATGCGATAGTCCGGCATCCATCTTGAACTGCCAGTTCTAGGCTCTTGGTATAGCAACTGGAGAGTTTCTCTGCAGCCTGTTTTGGTGTGAACTCTCCTGTAGTGTACTGTGGCCCGACGGTGTGAATAACCCTACGGCACGGTAGGCTGTACGCATTTGTGCTTTTGGCCAGTCCTGTCTGACACCCGTTCAGTCGTGCACACTCTCGGTCCAGTTCTGGGCCAGCTGCTCTGTGAATCGCTCCGCAGACACCTCCGCCCCTCCTCAGCGACGAGTTAGCTGCATTGACGATTGCATCAACCTGGATTTTGGTGATGTCCCATCGGATAACAGAGATGCGGTCATTAATATCTTTGGATGGTATTGGAAGAGTGCTGCCGGCCTGTAGCTTGGGCTGCACTGGGGTCTCGGGGAGTGTGACTGGAGAAGACACCGGGGTAAACTTGCGCTGCTCATATTGCTGGGTGAGGGTTGGAATCTCTTCCAACGGCAGGATTTTGAATGTATCGGCCATGGCTCGAGAGACAAAGGTGCGAACTGTCGGGGCATGGAAGGTTAGATTTCTGGGACCTCAAAGAGAGATAGCATTCTAAAAATCACAATGATGATGAAAGGGCAATCCTAGAACTTGTAATTGACAAGTGCATCCTCGATATCAGTGCACAAGCCCTTTCCTCAAAGGCGGAGAAGCGGCCATTGTATAAAAAAACGGCATAGGTGAAACTTTAACGCCAGAGACAGCACTGCTTCTCAACAACAAATATGGGTAGGCACCTAACTCAGAGTTCTCATCATCGTACCAGGCAGATCTGACGGAAAATTATTTCAGTGGCTTAGAGTATATCAGCCAGGAGAAGGTAAGGCACGATTGTATAGATACCAAAATGCATCACACAGAACAACAAGCCTGAAGAATAGCCTTCGGAGAAAAAAGCGGGACGAGCAGAGCGAATGTTCTATGTGCATCGGCTGGCATACAACGCACAGCAGTGTCAGATGACAATGGGCAATTTACAGGCACACCATGTATCAAGTCCCGCCTATCCTTATCTCATATTATCTTATCTTATCGGAAGTGAAGCTCTTATCCTTATCTCAAAGACTAAACCAAGCGGTGCGGTTGGACGGTTTTGGTTCAGCCCCTCGTCCCTGTCTCTGCGGTGCCCCTCCGATAATAATCTTGCAGGATTCCTCCTCTGTAACAGAGGGCAACTGTTTCAGTGACCCTTGACTCACCGGGACGCCAGCTTCCGCATAAGAGCACCGCTGCTGATATCCCTCACCCCACCGCCAAATCAAAAGGGCAAAGGTCATCTTGTTATTGTCTGCAAATCCATTGGTGTTCGCCAGAAAACTCTAGATCCCCCGCCCATCCCGATCGACTCTTAGATTCGACCTAACTCATACCTGATCAAGACCCAACTTACAACAAGGTCACACAATGGCCGATTCGGTAACTGACGCCACTGCCAAGCTGCAGCTTAACGACGCGCCGGCCGAGACGCCCACCGGCGAAAATGGCGTCAAGCTGCAGTTCGACGAGGAGACGGGCGAGTGGGTATCCAAGGGCGAGCTGAAGAAGCGGTTGGCGAAGCGGGCGAAGAAGGCCGCAAAGGAAAAGAATAAGGATAACAAGGCCAACAGCACTGCTGTGCCCGAGGGTGCTGCTGTCCCTAAGAAGCCTAAAGAGAAGTCAGAGGAGTCACCCATCGACCCTGATGCCATGTTCAAGCAGGGCTTCCTGCTCGAGGTGTACAATGAGCGACCTGAGAAGAACGTGTTCACACGGTTCCCTCCAGAGCCTAATGGCTATCTCCATATCGGCCATGCTAAGGCTATCGCTGTGAACTTTGGGTTTGCGAGGTATCATGGGGGTAAATGGTACGTGGTGACGACCTGGCTCGCATGTAAAGAATAATTTTTGACATTTCCTTAAATCATCACAGCTACCTGCGTTTCGATGACACAAACCCGGAGGCCGAGGAGGAGATCTACTTCACTGCCATCGAGGAGATGGTCCGCTGGCTGGGCTTTGAGCCTTACAAGATCACTTATTCAAGCGACCATTTCGACACGCTTTATCAGCTTGCTGAGAAGCTCATCACTCTCGAAAAGGCCTATGTTTGCCACTGCAACGGTAAGTTAACGGACCCGGTATCCTAGCATAATGTAGATGTTCGCTGACCATGACCACTTTAGATGAGGAGATTAAGCGCCAGCGTGGTGGCGAGAAGGGCACACTTCCCCGTTACAGGTGTGCTCATGCCGAGCAATCTGTGGAGGAGAACCTTCAGAAGTTCCGGGATATGCGTGATGGAAAGTACAAGCCAAAAGAAGCCTTCCTCCGCATGAAACAGGATGTAAGTGAGAAGAGGATCAAAGTTTTTGCTCAAGCCTTTTCATCCGCTAACGCATTCAGATTACCGATGGCAATCCCCAGATGTGGGATCTTGCCGCGTACCGCATTCTGGACAAGCCTCATCACAGGACTGGCTCAAAATGGAGGATATATCCCACCTATGACTTTACGCGTAGGTGCTTCCCAGATTGCCGTATTTGTTGGATTTAGCGGCTAATTATGATGCATAGACTGTCTCTGCGATAGTTTCGAAGGCATCACGCACTCGCTTTGCACCACTGAGTTCTTCTTAAGCAGAACATCATATGAGTGGCTAAACAAGCAGCTAGTCGAGTTTCAGCCAATGCAGAGGGAGTACGGCCGTCTCAGCATTTCAGGGACTGTCCTATCCAAGCGCAAGCTGAAGGAGCTGGTAGACAAGAAGATCGTTCGCGGCTGGGACGACCCGCGCCTGTACACACTGATTGCTGTTCGCCGGAGGGGTGTTCCTCCGGGTGCCATCCTTGAGTTCGTTAACGAGCTTGGTGTCACCACCACCAACAGCATCATCCAAATCTCCCGTTTCGAGCAAACCGTCCGGAAGTACCTTGAGCGGACGGTTCCCCGCCTTATGCTCGTCCTGGACCCCGTGCGCGTTGTCATCGAAGATGCGGATGAGTTTGACGGCACGGAGCTTACGGTGCCTTTCTCGCCTAAGAACCCAGCCATGGGCGAGCACAAGATCAAGTTCACTAAGACTGTCTATATTGACCGGTCCGATTTCCGGGAGGTAGACAGCAAGGACTACTTCCGTCTTGCGCCCGGCAAGACGGTCGGTCTGCTGCAGGCTCCATTCCCCATCAAGGCCACCAGCTACGCCAAGGACGAGGCTACTGGCAAGGTGACCGAGATCCGCGCCGTCTTTGACCGTGAGACCAAGAAGCCCAAGACGTTCATCCAGTGGGTCCCCGCTGGTGAGGGCGCTGGTTCTCATAAGTGTGAAGTTCGCGTCTACAACTCGCTCTTCAAATCGGAGAACCCGGCGGCTGCAGAAGGTGGTTGGCTCAACGACATCAACCCGGAGAGTGAAATTGTATATCCCAACGCCGTAATCGAGTCTGGCTTTGACGAGGTCAAGGCGCGTGCTCCTTGGCCTGAGGCTGCGGGTGAGGACAAGCAGCACAGGGGTGGTAATGAGACTGTCCGGTTCCAGGCCATGCGTGTTGGCTACTTTGTAAGTTTCCCCCATAGGTCCCGCGATCCGCATCAACATGCTTGGCTAACTGCATTCTTAGGCTCTTGACTCGGACAGCACCGACAACAAGATCGTTCTCAACCGCATTGTGTCACTCAAGGAGGATAAGGATAAGAGCTGAACTGTTGCTATTCAACTCAAAGTGATCTAGATAGTGGCGATGTGGTAGAATTGTTGAGTTTGAGCAAGTTCTTAGATAGATGGCTGTGGCAAGTGAAGACAGACCTGCTCCCCAAACGCTTTTTCTTACCAGTTTGTGACACAGTCGCTCGGTCACTGTTACTCTGTGGCTTCAGATTGGCGACCCTTTGTCATACCTGCTATGCAACAGTCCTATCATGATATGAGGCACGGAGAGAGATAGAGATAGAATGGATGCTGGCAGAAGGAAAGTATGTGGAATTAATTTCAATAGGATAACTGTAAGTGACCAAGTTGCTGTGTTTCGAGAGCCCATAGATTGGTTTGTGCATTAATCGCCTCAACTATATATTCACGGTTTGTGCCAGTATTGAGTGTTAATATAATTGTTTACTAGAAACAATGATTGTTAGGAACCTAAGGTTTTGCAAGTATACGCTTCTGAGCCCCTGGTAGCACAAGGGCTTGACAAATCTCACGCGCTTGTAGCTCATTCCTTCTTCTTTCTCTCCCCCCTCGTTCCTTCCTTGTCTGCTATCTAGTGATGGCATCTCCCACCACCAATTCCAGTCAGTGATCGAAAAACTTGCGAAATTAGTCATCCTTCCTGTGCGGCTGTGAATCTGGGGACTGCTATTTCGAAGGCTTGGCCAGAATCTCAACACACACAATAACATAGCCATTTGCACACAAATAAGCAGACGTTCCCTACTTCAAATAACCGACTCAACTTTCGCCTACCTACAAGCCCACTCTTCAACTCTTTCACTCCCCATCTCTTCCATCGACCTCACTCGCAACCCACATTACACCGAACCCTTCATGAGTGGAACCAACCGACTTCATCACAGCAGCCATGTGCTACTTCCCTAGTATCCTTTACTCGTGCCATAGCTCAGCCCGAGTCAAGCATGACCTTAACAATGTCGAGCAAACCCCGGTTCGTGACTATGGGTGTATGGGCCCCTTCGCGCGGAAGACGACTTTGAACATCGGTCCAGCCCCAGCGCGCAGCAACATTGGTAGCAACTCTCCCTTCGCGGCCACGGTCAACCGCGCTTCTGATGGTATCAGCCACGGTAATGAACCGTTCGACAAAACTCCAATTGCATCTGCCTATTCGACCATCGCCCCGCTGCCCCCAATTCGCCGTTGTGACGAGGCTCGCCGTCGCGCGGTCGCCGGCGAGCCGTCCTGCCCGATTCGCATTGAGTCACATGATCCTCGCGAGCAGATCATTTGCCCTGTTCGCTGTCCAGCCTGCGTGGCATCTTGGCTACGTCGTCTGGAGCCCGACCCCGTTGCCATTGCCAATCGCCTGTACGAGCTCCACGGCCAGCCTCAGCGCGAGTCGGAAGTGGAACAGAAGCAAGAGTTTGTTGTGCGCGATGGAGCTCGGTTAGCCCAAAGTGGGAGCAACATGAGCAACAAGCCAGCGAACGAGGTCAAAAAAAAGCCAAAGACGGTCGATGAGCGCCAGCGGCGTTGCGCTGAGATTGTGGACTACTTGAAGAAAAATATCGTTAAGGAGGCCAGGAAGGGCATCGACACGTGCGAGCGCAACTGGGATCGTGCGATGATGCTTGCCCTGAAGCAAAAGGAGGAGAAGGATCGTGAAATGGAGGACTTCAGACAGGACTATGATCCCGACTATATGGAGGCTGCTCGCAGGCTCCTGAGAGGGAACGACAAGGACTGGAAAATGGGGGAGAATGTTCACGACACTGGCTCAACTACGGGCGATGATGACGATACCGACGAGGAGGAAGACAAGGAGGAACGAGGCAGAAAGTTTGGTGGTTCTACAACGATCGTTTCATCTTCCTTCAAACTGTCGGGCTCGTCGTCGTTAAAGGACAAGCTGCGCTGGACCGAGCCAGTTGACATGGCCAGGGAGTGGCCTTGGTTGGTCAGAAAGGAGTTTGACTTTGCTTGGTACGAGAAGCGTCTCAAGGAGGAGTGTGATAGGCTTGTGAGGGAGGAGTTCTGAGTTGATGGATACCCCTCGTGAGATTTGGGATTTTCTGATGGTTTTGCAGATGTGGCTCTTTGTCCACCTGCTGCCAACTTCAGCGTCACAACCCTAAGCGATGTGATAGCTGTAGCAATGACTAGGAGAATCGACACTCGTTTCCCCTTACTCATGAGGGACCATCAATCAATCGTTTCGTAATTTCAAAATAATAAGTGACAAGCCGTTTCAGCTA
Organism: Thermochaetoides thermophila DSM 1495; assembly: GCF_000221225.1. Classification (NCBI taxonomy): domain Eukaryota; kingdom Fungi; phylum Ascomycota; class Sordariomycetes; order Sordariales; family Chaetomiaceae; genus Thermochaetoides; species Thermochaetoides thermophila. The sequence goes on from NW_006383032.1 coordinate 3,681,801, forward strand.
TGAATCGTGAAACGGAGCGAAACGGAGCTTTTGGCACTTGCACAGATATCCAATTCTTAATGAATGCTGATTCATAATGTTCAACAGGGAGAAGCAACTGTGAAAAACTATCCCATTGATCGTTTCCGCAGCAGAAGACTACGTGGGAAGCCGTCACCTGTCCTGTTGTTGTGACACCAAAGCTACTCTTGATTCAAAGTGAGTGGGAGCAATTCCCTGGTGACAAGAAATCTGGGTAGAAATATCGAAAAGAAGATGACAGCATTGCACTTAAAAATGGAAAACAGAAAAGGTAACTTCTATTACTTCTTTAGCAGCTGCATCATAAGCAATCTATGTGGGTATATAATCATGAGCATCGTCATTAACTGGCCAGCAAGATGTCATGCTTTATACAGACCAATGCCGAGCCAAGCTGAACTATCAGATCTTGTCGTGTCTCATGTCTTCGCAGCTCATAAGTCGTAACGTTTTGGAAGCAAAATGAAACAAGAGGATCAGAAAAGGTAAATCAGTTGATCAGATCTGGACAGGCCGAGTGAGGCGGCTTCAATAAAGATATGGGCGAGACCTCGAAGCACTTCTTTTTTTTTTTTTTTAGGCCATCATTCGCTCCATTCTAAAACTCTCCACCTCCAGCCTTTCAGAACCTTCACATCATCTTCGGTGAGGAGATCGCGCCCATCTTCGACCCTGGCGTTAAGCCGTCTGAGTCGTTTTGAAAGCTTCCGGGCAGCGCGCAGAGTGACCTCGTTGGAAAAGACGTAGAGAACGACAAAGACGAAGAAGGTAATGGTGCCCAGACCTGGACGACTTGCAGAAGCCAAGATCCTGGAGACAAGGCTCTTGCTCTTGCGGAAAGCGTACTCGGTGCTGTTAGATGATTCTTCCTCGTCGTCTGGGCGACGAAAGAGGGCTTTGACGATAGGAACAATGGATGCGCTAAATGGTGTTAGCACATATTGCAAAGTTGTTGACATGGTAGGAAAAAAAAAACCTACAAAACACCACCCACGATAAATCTTCTCCACCTCTGCCCTTCACACTCGGCCACAATCGCGGACACACTCCTCCTAAGCGTATCCAGCTCCCGCAGGACAATGGCTCTTTGCATCCGGTACCTTTCATCAACCTCCTTGACCTGCTGCGGCGCAGTCCAGCTGCCGCTGTTCCCATTCACCCCGTACGGAGGATGCCAGTGTACGGAATAGACCAGCTCCCGCTGCCGCTGCAGCGCCTTGAGCTCACGCAGCGCCGATTTTGCAGTGCTCACTTGCTCGGAGAGCGGGAGAAAAGGAGCATAAGATGTCGCGAGTGCTGTGGCGGTCGGGGAATGGAAGCTGACTGCTTGGGCGGGCTTTAAGGATAATGAAGGTTGTGAAACATGGTCCTCAGGAATTGGGATGGGCGGCGCGAGGGTCAATGGCGCGCCATCGCTATAGGCGTAGCCGGCTGGGGTGCTGGCGGCTGTTGTGGCCGGGTGTATGGGGGCTGGAGGTGGTGCAGCTGTTGTCGTCACTGGAGCAGGCGGGTAGGCATAAGGATAGGGATTGTGGTTTGAAACGTGTGGAGGTTGGTAAGAAGTGCTGTTGACATAAGAAGGGCCTGGAGGAGGTGGTGCAGAGTAGGGGACTGCCGATGGGGGAGGAGGTGCCTGGTGATATCCTGCAGTCGCTGGGATAGATGACGGATGTCCATGAGTTGTTGCTGGCGGTAGAGGAGGATTGGGATAGGAGTTGGGTGCACGAGGAGTTGACTCCTTGAGAGAAGCCTGAGGCTCTTGACGTTCAGTAGACTCTTTCAGAGGAACTCGGGAATCTGTCCACTCCTTTTGCGAAGCTGGCGGCGGAATGCCATGAAACGGTTCGTTCTGTCCCAGAGAGAGTGGAGATCCTGGCCCAGAGCGGGTCTTTAAATCACTGTGTGATTTCTTTGGCATTGTGTGACGCCTTAAAGATTCACAGTGAAAGCTCAATGAGGCCTCTGAAGCTGGCGTCGTGTGTTGCAAATAGAGAATGAGGTGAAGGTGACCAGAGATCGACCAAGATGATTTGAGACGATGAGTTCTAAGGTCGATGAGGTGAGATGAGATGAAGCGCAGTGGCTGGATGAGAGAATGAGTGGACCATTCCACTCCTTTTGCATGTGGCTCGGGGCCGGGGGCTGGGGAGCTGGGTAGCAGCAGATCGGTGGGTCTCAAAACGCTTGGCTTGATCCATGGATCCACAGCCCTTGCGGATGGAACTGGGCATTCGTGGGGTTAAAAACTGGGACTTGGCTTGGTTTATGCATTTCGATTGGTCAGGTGCATGTGACCGTGCCGTTGCCCGCAACAGCTTTTGATTGAACCGGGGCAGGGCGGTTTAATCCGTTCATCCTCGATGCTTGTTCAGCTCGCATCGCGCACTTCGATCTGCGTTCTCTCCACAGTGAGCAGTGAAGCGACCAGAACACATGGCTCAGCCTCTCGCCAATGGTAAGCGGTAACCCATGATACATAACCCATACAGGGCTTTGTCAGTTTAAGAACACCGGAAGGAGAAGCTTTCTTCTCTCAAGGCAGCAAAGTCCGAGAACAGCATGAACTGGTGGAAAAAAGGATGTGAAGAAACAAGATTGACTTGATGAAAAAACTTGCTGGGCATTTATTCGAGGAACACAACAGGAGCTGTTCTGTACCGCGGTTTACTTGGTACCTCGTGCTAATACCTAACAAGTCATCAAGGGTGAAATAGGGATAGCTGTGTTAAACGACTAAAAGTTTGTGGGGTTCTGCACATCTGGGCAAAAACCGCAAAAGCCTGCAGTGCTTCGGCACAGCAACATGGGTTCCTTAGCCAAGGTGCAACCACATGTTTCTGAGGCCGCCATCTCAACCCATCTGCCAGCATCCTGATGCCTAACTACCTGGCACACGAGTCGTTGTTGTCCCTGGACACGAAGCTGCCAAGAGCTGGGGACCGGATGCGTGGTCGGTCTTGTCCCGCGATGCCGCTGTTTGAAGTTGAGCCTCTTTATGGCTCAATATAAGTAGGCCCAAGTCATCCTCAGTTTGCTTCGTCCTTTGTCTGCTCGTGCTCGCTTCTATTCTTCAAGCCTCTCGCAAATCAGCATCTATAGTGTAATTCATACCTAGACACGCTCTTTGTCCACCACAATGGAAGGCCCTCATAAGCAGGAGTTCCACGTCCGGGATCTTCCCACTCGCTCAGTCACACTCTTTCCCAACCGCGCCCAAGTGGTTCGGGAGATCAAGAATATCACTCTCAAAGTAAGCCTTTCACTTTCGGATCCTCTCGTCTTTGGGACCTACGCTGACTCATCCAGCCCGGGGCAAATGAGGTCACAGTGGTTGGCTTGACCCCGACTGTTGACGAGCACTCCATCAAGGTCGAGGGCACGGGCTCTGCCACCATCACCGACATGACCGTCGAGCTGTTGCCGAACCGGGACATCTTTGAGGATATTTATCCCGACTCGGACACAGACTCGGAATCCAATGAATCGTCCGACAGCGATGACGACGATGACAAGCCCAACAGCGCCCTGGAAGAGGTGCGCGACAAGCTGGTTGCTCTACATGACGAGCTGACTCGGGCCGAAGAGATCATGAGCAGCGCCGATCAAAGACTGCGGGCCCTTGATGCGTATATTTCTTCCTTCAATCAGCCCCGCAAGGAAGCTGTCATGATCGATACAGAACTGGCCATCTACAGAAAAGAGCGTGAAAAGCTTTTCGAGGAGCGCCAGCAGGGCTTGGTCCGGAGCCGTCAGATCACGAAGGATATTGACAAGCTTCGTCGAGAAGAGGAACGCCTTGAGAGGATTGAGGCCAAGGAGCGGGCAAAGGCGGAGAAGGAGAGGGCAAAGATCCAGAGGGCCAAAGAGAAAGAGCGAGAAAAGCAGCAGCGACGCAAGGAGGAGAAGGCCAAGGAAAAGGCCCGTATCCGCAAGGAGCGCGAGAATTTCTGGCCCCGGTGCTGCTATACTGTTCGCATCACCCTCGATGCTACCATCTATTCACCAGTCTCGTCGCGCCGGAACTCTATTGCCAGCGGTACTGAGGTGGTCAAAGCCGTTCCGGAGAAGGAGATCATCGATGACGCTTCAGCCGTTACTTTCTGCGACTTGGCTCTCTCATACGTGACCTCCTCGGCCTTCTGGTCTCCGAGCTACGACCTGTCTCTATCTACGACCAACAACACAGCAGTGCTTTGCTTCGATGCCCATTTGACCAACATGACTTCGGAGACCTGGACCAACACTCGAGTGACTCTTAGCACATCCCAGGCCAAGTTCTCGGGCCTCCAGGACGAAATTCCCACCCTTACTCCTTGGAAACTCAGGATCGTTGGCAAGGGTGGACCGTGGGATGGCAATGATATCGCCTACAGCCGTGAGGAACAGCACGAGAAGGAACTCTGGAACGCAGCCCAACAAATGGCGAGCCAGCCCAAAGCCCGCGCGAACCTATTCGGCATTAGCAAGCCCCCCGTGTCTGTGGCCGCCAGTCAGGCCGCTGCATCTAACCTCGCTGCTGGCCCTGCACCTCCGCCTCAGGATTACCCTATTGCCAGCAGACCGCCGCTCCAGAGCCGGGCGCCAGAAATACAACAAATCTTTGGTGCTCCGCAGGCTCAGAACAAGAAGGCGGAGCGCTTCGTCAAACTGTCCGCCAAGTCTCCAGCTCCCCCGGGCACAATGCTGAGCAGCTCTTCGCGGGCCAGGTGCGGAGACGATTACACCCGTGATCTGGCCATTTATGGCACTGCCGAGGCCGTATTTGGTACTGAAGCAGAGGCAGACACAATACTCGAGCCTGCTCCCGAAGTCACTTTCCAGGAATCTTCCTTCGAGGAGACAGGGCTAACGGCAACCTACGACCTACCCAACCTCAAGACGCTCAAACCGAGCTCGACAGCCTCCAAACAGCGCATCGCCCGCCTCTCCTTCACCAACGTCACGTTTACTCGCACCGTTGTGGCCAAGTATAAGCCAGCCGCCTATCTCAAGGCCCGCTTGCGCAACACCAGCAAGCTCACCCTCATCAAGGGTCCTACTGGTCTCACCCTGGACGGTACGTTCCTGGGCCGTTCGACACTGCCTCGCTGCAGCGCCGGTGATACCTTCAGTATGATGCTAGGCATCGACCCTGCTATCAAGGTGGCCTATCCCAAGCCCGACGTCACGCGCTCGACCTCGGGCGTCTTTGTCCGCGGCGAGAACACCATGTACCAGCGCACCATCACGCTCATCAACACACGCGCCACGTCCGGCAAGCCGGTCAATCTCACCGTGCTAGACCAGGTGCCCGTGTCGGAGGACGAGAAGATTCGAGTGGAGATCTTGCACCCGAAGGGGATGCAGATTGGGGGTAGGGGCGTGGCTACTGGCGTGGCTGGTCGTGAGGGCAAGGAGGAGCAGGAATGGGGTAAGGCGTACGCGGTCTTGAAGAAGGCGGGCGAAGTATCGTGGGATGTTACGCTTAACGCTGGCAAGAGCGTTAAGCTTCTGCTACAGTATGAGGTCTCTTTCCCATCAGGGGAGAGGGTTGCGCAGTGCTGGTAAGAGGGATAGGAAGCACAAGGCCAATTCGGTTTCGGGTTCTCATGAAAGGATTATGAATCAACGTATTATCTGGCAAAGATAGTTTTGTATACCACTATATACCACCGGCAGTTGGATTGAGAGTTACAGTTCTCTCTCTGTTCTTGAGAGCTCTGTGTTTTAAGGACACCGTCAAGGGCGAAGTTGGCATGACGTCATTGGTGTTGTTGCTCATAGGGTACTCCTTTGACCATGACGGTCAATAGCTTCCAATGTGTTTAACTTTTTTTTTTTTTTGGTTTTCGATTTTGTGTTTATGAGAAGTTCGGCTCCTACATGAATCGCGAGATCAGTCCTCCTTTAGCGAAGCGCAGAAAATTCGAACACATCCATGATGTCCCTTCGCTGTCCTCACCACCAGCTCACGGCAAATGTCAAGAGGGTTCCCACGTTAATATGTCAAACCATCAATCCATACGCCTTTTTTCATGGAATGTTAATGGAGTCGCGCCATTTCTGCCAGACTTATCCCCCAAGATAACTTCTTCAAGCCCCTATCTGAGAAGGGCTCTTTTTCTCAAGCTGCCATAGCGCAAGGGGAGCCGTCACCTTCCCTCCGATCATTCCTCATCCGGCATAACTTTCCTGAAGTCCTTTTGCTTCAGGAGCTCAAAATCCGTTCAAGTGATACAAAATCCCTAGAAGCTTTGCAGTCTTCGCTCAATGCACCGCTACCTTCTGAGTTTGATTGCAGCAAGGGTTCTAGCAGCCTGACAGATGAAAGAATGTATGAGCTTCATGCCGTACTACCAAGGGATAAGCATAATGTCAGAGGGTTTTGGGGAAAGTTATATGGTGTTGGGTCTATCCTTAGGAAGGATTTTGCAAGGAAGTGGGTGACACACGTTAGAGGCGTGGACTGGGATCTCGAGGGGAGAATCAGCGTTGTGGAACTAAGAAGGCCCTCCATCGACGCTACAAATAGATTGATTTCCCATAGTGTATATGAAGAGAATGCGATCGCTAAAAAAGACATCCCGTTTGAACAAGGGGACAACAGCCGATCCAAACCCCTCGTCATCCTTAACATCTACGCAGTCAACGGCACCTCCGCCCCTTACCGTTCCCCAGAAAACGGCCGCATCATCGGAACACGCCACGACCACAAGCTCGCCTTCCATTCCCGGCTCCGCGACGAGTGCTTTTCTCTCGAATCTCAGGGGTTCCATGTCGTGGTAGCAGGCGATGTCAACGTTGCCCGTGGGCCATGGGACGGATTCCCTAAGTTCCGAACGTTCCCTGTGCAGCATTGCGTGAACAGGGCTGATTTTAATAAAAAGTTCTTTGGAGGGGAGGATAACCTGAGAGCGGGAGCTTATCTGGGAGAGAGGAGAGAATATCCGGGAGAAGAGGATGAGAAGTGTTTTGATGGGATAGACGTGTTTCGGGCAATATATGGGGCAGAGAGGAAGTACACATATTTTCCGAGGGATAAGGAATGGGGGACCAGTTGTGATAGGGTTGATGTGTTGTTTGTGTCGGGACAGTTGTGGGAGCAGGGGAGGGTTTTGAGCACGGGGATTTTGGATACACCGCAGGAGAGGGGGATGAGTGACCATGTACCGTTGTGGGTTGACCTTATGCTCTGAGAGGTGCAAAGGAGAGGCAATGACACGATCAATGAGCAACAACTTTAACTTCTGGTCATGCAACATCCATGGGTACTTGAAAACGGAAAGGGATGCAAAGTTTGGGCAGAGCTGAGGGTGCTACCATGCAACGGAGTTGGCCGTGATTAGAAGCCATCGACCTTGCAAAAATCCAGGAAAAGAACAGTGCTTCTATGAAATAAATCGGAAATCTCAACGCTCATCAATAATCAAGCACCGGGTATCCACTACCATTAAGCTCTATCAGCTCATCGCAGAAACCCGAAGTTTATGTGTAAATGCTCCAAAATCACCTTCACTCCCTGAGATCTGTGAACTCTCTCTATCTCTTACCCCCCCAATTTATTACGCATTCCTCATGAGCCGCTAATCACTCTATATGAAGCCCAACAACCAAGCGGTCGTCTCCTTGCAATTTTTTGGGAGTGAAACCCATGTAGCCAGGATCGTTGTTGTTCCAGAGCTTGGACGAATCACTGTACGAGACCTGGCAGGCACAGGGGGCTCCTGCGCCGGCACGCGATTGGGATGGGGCATCGTGCCTTGAGCAGCAAGCTTCTGCTGGGTGGTTATATGAGAGTTGTTGGTTGCTGCAGTATTGGTTTGGAAGAAGCTTGAGTCTTCTGGGGTGCAGCGGTAAGCTTAGCCACAGGAGCAGGATTGGCACGAGCCATCATGGGCACTGCATTGAGCTTCTTCTGATTGACCATCGCTGCATTGTTGGTCATAGCATTGTTAGTTGGCTTGTTGTAGGACGTCGTAAAAACTGCGGCAGGCTTGGTCACGGGGGGGGGGGATTGGCACGAGCCGGCATGAGTGCAACTGCGAGCTTCTTTTGGTTGGTGTTCTGTGCATTGGCGGTCACGGCAGTATTGATTAGCTGATTGTTAGAGGCTTGGGGAGTTAGTGTGGTCTTGCGTACAGGAAGCAGCGTCGGGACGGGCCATTGTGTGTCTTGAGCCGCAGGCTTCTGCTGAGCGGATAGAGAAGCAGTGTCGGTCGTGACAGGGTTAGTTGGCTGCTTGTAAGAGACTTGGAGAGCCACGGTGTACTTCGGAAGAGAGGCAGGATTGGAATGAACAGCCGTAATTTGAGTAACTGGCATGTTTCGACCGCATTTGAGAGCATCGCCGGTTGTGGCAGGATTGAGTCGTTGCTTCGACGATACCTGAGAGGCTACAGCCGACTTGAACACAGCGGTAAGCTGGGAAAAAGCCATCATTCCTTAAACAGCAGGCTTTTCCTGGGCCTTCTTGGGCGCATCAGCGGGAGTTAGAATGTTCTCTTTGGCTCGACAATCTTGACATTACTGGCAGCTGTCTTCCGCTCAGCATCAGGAGCGGTAATGTTGGCGACAAACTTCTCGTCCTCGGTACTGTTGAGCTTCTTGTTGCCCTCGTTTTTTCGGTCCTTATTCTTATCTATGCCATGACCGTCCGGACTGACCTCGGCATTCAAGACTCCACTGGGATTCAGAAAAGGCTTTGCTTCGCAGTAGCATTCCTTTTGCCAGTTTTCGTACCACTTCTTGAGGGCGGGATTGTTCTTCAACACACACTGAACGTTGCAGGAGACATAAATCGATGTCTCATTGGTTTCCTTGTCGGGAAGCTGGATAAGGCCTGAGAAATCTTTATACGAAGAATGCGCAAACTGCGATGGCTCCTGCTGTGTTTAAGGCTCTTGGGCCCCCTGCCGCTGTCACCATCAGTCTCAGTACTGGCAGCGTAGGCAGTTTCAGCTTCTGCCTTGGAAGAAATGGCTTCAGCATAGCCGGAATCATTGGTACTTTCTTGCTCTGACTCAACAGGAGGGTCCTCCTCAGCACTGATATAGGAATCCTCATGGGAATCCACATTAGGATTTTTAGCACATTTCGTTTCAGCTTCCTCGGAGGGAACGCTAGAAGCCTCATCAAAAGATTTCTCGTTATTTGTGTCGTTATCTTTGGCGTACTGGAGATATTCGGCGCAGTTATCGCCCCTCTGAATCGGTGCCTTGAGCACAGCAAGTTTCCGTGAGACAATTGTAATCGCTTGCAGCGTTCATCTCATTTCATCCAACATTCGAAGCTTTGTCACTATGTTCCTTGTCCTTAGTGGCCTCTTTCACGTCCTCCAGAGTGCCATCTCTCTTGTTGCCGTTACGGTTGCCATCATCACTGTCAACATCGGACTCTTCGTCCCGGTCGGCTTGCAGCCAGTACTTTACTTATCGACCAAAAAACATGGCAATGTGGTCATTCTTCATGTTTCCACGGACATTCTGACAATTGGAGAGGGAATTCACTGAATCGTCTTGAGCCCAGCCGTGATTTTGAGCCTCCGAGTTTTCTAAGGCTTTTTTGTGGCCACCTCGTCGTCCTTTTCGAGAATCCACTTAATTGACAGGATCTTCGATCAGCGAACGTACTCGCAGGTCTTGAATACCAAGCCTTTAATCAAGGACTTCTGCTCGGCCCTTTTGATGAGTGCTTCATGGATATCTGTGATTTCCCGCTCCGTGTGGTAACCAACGATGGGGGCATGCTTGAGACGGTGTTCGCGGCAGTAGCTCTCGACATGAAGGGGATCCCAACGCTGACCAGTCCCGATGTCGATGATGGAGAAGACAAAGAAATCATGCACCCCAGGGTTGAAGTTGCAAGGGTTACGCTGAACGAGGGCATTCGACCAGCTCGCTCTGAATGGCAATACTCATGCCAAGCTTGGCGAGAAGACGGTGCAAACGGTTCTCGATGGCAACCCGCCAATAGAGAGCTTGAGTGAGTACAAGACGGGCTTCCTTTGGATAGAGAGGGATCAAATGCGGCATAATGTCGACATTTTGAGAACAACCTCCCATGCGGCCCTTCCAATGAAGTGCGAAACCGAGAAAGGTATCCTCATATTGCAGAGAATCGGCCAGAGGAAGCTTCGGAAGGTTGTGGTAGTGCTTAGATGTAGAAGCAACAAAATATACCGTCATGCTAGCTCCATCGAGCTTGATGGTCTTCTGGAAGATCATCTCGCCGTACTTTTTTGGTGAAAAGGTTGGGGCAGTTCTGCGCCCACTCCAGGTCTGTCTCCTTGACAAAAGCAGGAAGTTTGATGTCTCAGTCATGAAGTCCAGCATCGAAACTGTCGAGTCAATATTCATTTCAAAGAGAGACTTGCGGGTACCAGTTATCCTCGATTCAAGAGTGGTGCTGGCCGTGGACGGAGTACTCGCCTTTTGAGCATGGAAGCCCGAATCGGGCTCAGCTTGCCACTTTTGAGCGTCGAGGAGGTCGGAGAAATCCACATCGCGCAAAAAAAATCAGCAAACTGGCTGTCAGTGTACGTAGGAAAGCAGCAGCGATACTCCCGAACCTTATCTTGGATGTGTGGAAAGTTGTCCAGCTGATATGCAACCTCAAATGACTATAGTAGTGATGTTGTTGAAGCGATGAGCCTGGGTAAAAACTCTGTAACCTTGACGGCCACGAAGCTCGATCTGGGGACCGGCCCGGGAGAACAGTTTCTCAAACGAACTTTTGGCCGGGAGCCAAGTATCGGCTTCCATGAAGACAACCAGAGTGCCCTCGAGGAATCTGCCAGTCTTGGGAACAAGAACTCGCCAGCCGTCCACAGCAGCAATGGTGATGTCGTCATTGGGAGATGCGATGGCCGTCAGACTACGAACCGTGACGAGCTTACTCTTAACTGCTCGACTTTCTGCGAGCGGGAAAGCCAAGCATTTTGATCTTTCATGGCCTGCCGAAAGAAGTCGAGGTTGGGGGGGAGGGCAGCCTGCTCTTGAACTGACTTAACCATATTTCCGACTTTCAGGCTTGACGGATAATGTTGACGATTGAAGGTGAGAGAAGCTAGAAGATAATTTCATCCAGAAAACGAAAAGATGGAGCGATTGGTACGACGTTGAGAGGATGACTGATATAAGTGTAAGGTTGATAAGTGTTGACTGGGATCAGGCTGTGGTGTAATGGCAGTCGCTGTTAACTTCGCAGAAGTTGAAAGATATGAAAGCTAAAAGCGAAAGAATTGATGGGAAAATTACGGAATAGTGGTAATGGGGAAAAACTTGAGAGGATTTACTATTGTCCCTGGGCTGGCAAGTTTCGCAGGAAAGTTGTAAGAGGAGCTGAGAAAAAAATAGGAAGAGACCGGGAGGAGGTTCATCTTCACGAAGCATTTTGCGATGTTAATATAAGTTGTGAATAGATCGCGACTAATTGGAAAAAGGCTGTGCCGTCGGGGCAAGAAGAATTAGGGTCTGAGAGGCCCTGCGAAGCAGACGTAGAAATGGTCCTCGACAGGACGGCGCAGAAGAGGGGGAGTTCCGGGCTATTTTATCAATAACTAGCTATTCAAATTTAAAACAATAGTACAGAGAACTAATAGCACCATACACCGTGGTCTCCAAGTCAGTATACAGTAGTTTTGCGACTTGACTTGCCCCGTGCCTTTCCATTTCTCAACTTCACGTTTGTGGTCTAGGAAAATATAGAAGAAAAAAGGGGGACCAAGTGCAAAGTAATCAACAGCCCGAGAGTCGAACTCACGGCACATCTTGTCTCCTTGCAAAACAAGTCTCTACCACAGCATCACATCTAGTATTGAAGACAATTAGCACAGATTGTGAGTTTAGGCGGTTCAACTTTCAACGGCACCTACACCTCCCGTTTGCCCCCCCACCCCGGGCAGCCGCATGAAACGGAGTGACGGATGACGTCCAATCGTGGGGAATCTTTCGCAGGCGATTACATAAGCAGGTACATGCACAATCCCTGTCCAGTGTCAGCCAATCATTGATCGCGGACCCACCTGTGGTTGGTCGCGTTTTGATGGCGATTCACTTTGCATCGAGAAAGTCGCAGGCACGCTCTTTGCTCTGTGCACGCCTCGACATCCTCGACCAGCGTTGTCGTCTCCCATCTCCACGTCAGAAACCGACAATCGTGTGCAGCGCCTAAATTAAGAAGGCAGCCGCGCGACCCATCCTCCATTTTAGATCCATCCATAACCTCGACGACGTGCAAAACTCCCCGTCCCTGCTACCGCCTGGCATCGCACCGCGTCGAGCCCCGCGATCTCTTCGCTCGACTGTGGTCGACCGTCGCATTGCACCATCGCGACCTTGATGTCCTGGTCCCTGCCGACATGAAATAAACAAACCGTCACCAATTGCACCAGTCTTATCTCCGATTCTACAATGGCAGTCCGGTCAAACTCACAGCAGGCCGTGTTCTCGTCGTACGCGCCTCGCCTGCGCACATACAACAACGCTCTCCTCCAGCCCATTCTCCCCGGCTCCGGCCAGGGCCCGCTGTCGCGCACCACCAAGCGCGGTACTGCCATCATAAACTATGCCGAGGACGGCTATGATGATCTCGACGACGATGAGGATGATGGTCGCCGGCGCCCGACCGGCCTGCGCAGCTTGCGCCGCGACGACAGCACCTCTAAGGTCGACCCCAGCGAGAAAGTCGGCAAGGATACGTCGGTGCCTGTCGAGATGCAGGGCTATTGGCGCGACTGGATGGGTAAGAACAAGCCCAATCGGTCAGATGTCCATAACTATGTGCAGGCTTGTCTTCCACTCACCCTCATCCCCATCCGCATCGACCTCGATATCCCGTCTTTCACTCCACAACCCCCACTGCCGCCCGTTCCCGGCGGTTCCGTCGACAATACTCATCCTCTTTACAAACCTCAGGAACCGACAGTGCCATACCGTTTGCGTGATACCTTCTTGTGGAATCTTCACGAAAGTTTAATCACAACGGACTACTTCGCCACGCAGCTGGTCCAGGACCTCGACCTGCCCAACAAACAGCAGACCATCGCAGAGATCAGCAAACAGATTCGCACTCAACTCGAGGAATATGCCGGCGTTGCTCTTCACCCTCTCTTTCATGCGCGCACAAACCGTGCCAAGGCGACCGCAGATAATACGACCAAGGGGACGACTCCTGCACCGAACCAGGCTCAGGGAGCCAGCAGAGCCGACACCCCTAACGCTCCCACAACATCTTTCAAGCCTGGAGCTGCCGGCTCCTCGGTGGTGCAGACGGCCCAAGGCGAGGTCTCGGCCCGAGCAACCCCCATTCCCCCAGAGGCGGGCGACGACAGCCCGGACGACACATACCGCTGCATCATCAATCTTAACATCACCCTTTCATCACAGGTCTACACCGACAAATTCGAGTGGTCGCTCCTGCATCCTCCTGGCACTGCTGAAATTTTTGCCAAGCAAACCTGCGCCGATCTGGGCCTCTACGGCGAATGGGTGCCTGCTCTGACGCATGCCATTTACGAGGCCGTGCTCAAGCTCAAGAAAGAGGCCTGCGAAGCTGGAGGGCTTGTCGCTGGATGGACCGCTTTCGGCAGTGGCACCCTCGCCGGCGGTGCCGGCACCGAGTTCCCCAACGATGCAGCCCCTACCGCGGGAGGCGAAGGCGCCGGCTGGCGCTATGATCCCGAGCACCTGGCTGAAGAATGGGAACCTAAACTGGAAACCCTTAGCAAGGAAGAGATTGAAAAGCGTGAGGGCGACCGCGAGCGTCAAATCCGTCGTTTGCGTCGTGAGACGGCCCGTTTTAGCAGTAACACGGGCATGGCTGGTGGTATTCCTATCGGCTTTGCCTTTGGCAGCTTGATTGAGCAGGAGCAGGAGGAGCGCCTGGCCAAGCTACGGCGTCGCAGGCGCTTCCGGAGCCCGTCGCCTGGTCGAGATTCGGTTGCCCCCGGAAGGGGTACGCCTGCTGCTGGAGGCGCAGGTGGCGGCGGAGCAGAAGGGTATGGAGGTGGCGGTGGTACGCTTACGGAAGCGGAGAGGACGACTTGGCGGTGCTCTCATTGTAGGGTGTGGGGCACGAGTGTGTGGGCGGTTAGGGACGGGCCGTTCGGGCCGAGGGTAGGTCTTTTTTGCAGGCACCTCAATGCTGTGTCGCATCCTTCTTGTCTTCATCACATGCTAACGAATCCTCTTCCCACAGTCCCTTTGCAACAACTGCGGCTTTATGTACGAGCGCGACCGCAAGCTTCCCCGCTGGACCAAGATGCTGCATGCCAACGATCCCCGGCCGTTCTAGTCAGGCGGCAGGGGAGGCCAAAGCTCGATTGGCTTTAACAATTATTCGCCAGCGAAAGGAGGAAACTCATGCAGGCGTGGTTCGCTCGTCAACAGATCTGACTACAGTGGTGGTCTCGACTCGGGCTCCGGCTCGCAAATCACACCTCGTCGTTCTCGCCGTTTGGCTATGCAGGCTTCTCCTGCGCATAAGTCGCCGACTGCAAGGCGGCTGTTTTCCTGAGTTGCTTTGACTGCCCTCGATAACGCATTGATAACAGCATTTCTTCGAGGTCAATTGGCTGTATGTTACAGTACCCTGGCCTGAGGGGCATAAAGGAAAATCTTATTGTTCTTTTTTTTTTTTCACCCGAAAGAAGCAATGAGGCAGGGAGAGTGAGGCACCTACCTGTCAAGTGGGAGGTGTAAGCAAAATATATGAGTGCGCCCTATCGGTCAGAGGAGACTGGAAATAATGGATATACGTACGTCTTAAGGGTGGGGTGAACGAAGGGATGGTTGACGGTTCTTTTCGGCGTTTGTAGGAGAAAGAAATGGATGAACGGACTGATCTCAGCCCCAGATGTTTACTGCCTAGCTCGGTGTGGGTGGTTTATAATCCGGGTCGTGGTCTTTTGTCCTGGCTCCTTAGCTGTAGTAGTAGTACTAGTAGTAGTGTCAAATGTTGTCTGGAACATGTCCAAGTGCAGGCTTATGACAGATACCAGGCTAGGTGACATATACTTTGGGCATGTCTCAGTTAAACAAGTGGATTGAAGTATATGCACGAGACAGCACCGTTTGTGAAACGTTTACATGCAAGAGTGTAAAGGTAGCTTTGGATAATGGCATTGCTGATTTGAGATGTTCCTGGCAATTAGCACCTTCTTGAATCTGCATTCTGAACATGATGGATCCTCCTTTACTGAGATGAGATCATCATCACTCATGCCGAGTTACAGACTCCTACATGACACCGATGTCCAGACAACTCCTCACTTACTCATCCACTCCTTTATGCGTATTTCGGGTTGTTAAACGAAAGTAGTGCTTTTCTAATCTTAATCGTAATGCTTCTGTCATGGACCTTCCTGGGTTATTGCCGACTTCGTGGTAATACAAGGTAGTTGATAAGTTCTGGTGCTCGTAAGTTAAAAGATCCTGTTTTAGCGTTGACGATTTATTCTCTCCGTGATTGAACCCTGCTATTATGGACAAACATCCAACATTGGAAATCAGGCAGTTGTTTAGATGCAAGTAGTTACCTAGGCAGCACCACTTCTAGCACTCTAAGTTGCAAGTATTAGGCCACACATCAAAGAAGGCAAAGCCCTTCCTGGTTATGTATAAGTTACCGCTATGTATTCGCTACATACTAAACTAAGTCACTTCGCTCAGCAATCAACACTCTTAATCGTTTGTTTCTGTAACAGAGGCCTGATAAATCGTTCGTCCCGATGGTGCTCCAGTAACCTGAAATAGATGTACCGAAATAGGATACCCGCTATCACAAAGTATTCTATGGGATGCACAACCGAAGATCAACTGTCCTACATGGTTGAAAAAAACGATCATAACAGCAATTATCTGTCTTAGTAATGTTGAATCTCCAACGCTCATCCTTCTATGGCAATCATGTTGGATGGATTTGGATCTCTTACCAGCTAACTCCGGTACTATTCCTCTCTTGCACAGTTTAGTTACACATAACTAGCAGCGTACCTCTTCATTTTTTTTTATTTCAAAACATCACGATTGACAGGATAAGTGGGACCTCTACTGACTTACTCTTTCCCATACTCACCACTTTCACATGCTTCCTCCACCTCTCCTGTCGCTCACTCTATCAACTCCACACTTCCAACCCTCTTCCGAGTGCCACCAGCCACGGTGGCGCCTTCTGACTACGCCTGTCAACCTCATTGGCACCACGATCAGGCACTCTTGCCTTGAGTCTACCGCCATGGCACCTTCTCGGCGCTGTCAACCCCGTTACGGCATTCTCCCAAACAAGTTAGGACGGCCAGGCTGACGGCAGCTTGCGCAGAATATGCGGCTTAGGGTATGTAGCAGTGTAGCAGTGCATGAGTTGACAGCACTAGCTGAGCTAACACTAGGGTGAACTGGGGAATATACTGTAGTGACTCTCGGAATGGCAACGGCCGGAGTGGTGTGGGCTGGGCTGGGCTGGGCTGATAAGTACCTGACTAGGATGTCGGAACGACAAGCCTGGGAAGCTCGGGGGCAATCGGTCCAGAGTTACCCTGATTCCACCATGTACGAGATGGTAGTACAACGGCGTAGCCTTGGCCCGTAGTTGTCGAGGTTTCTTCTGGGTTGGGGTTGTTGAACGCCAGGTTCCACTAGACGGCTTAGATGGTAAGGAGACTGGGAAAGACTGGCCGGATAGAGCCGAGATGAAACAGGACTATGTGCATTGTATAGGGTTCAAAGTAATAAGAGCAACGGTTGGGCTCTAGACAGGGACCGACTGTATATCGAGGTTCTTGCAAAGAGTGACTGAATCGGATCCGGGCTCCGGATGGGTAGCACCAAGAAGATCATTCGGATCTTGCTCAGCCGAGTAAGTCTTGAACAAAGATTCCCATACCTGGGCCGTATGAAGTTCGAGAGAGGGTTGGCTGATGTCACATAAAGTGTAGTGGACGTCATGAATCTTTGTTGAGAAGTCCGAACAACAGCCAGTAGAGGCTCTTAGGGAGTGTCAGAGCTTAGTTGACCCTCATAGCCGCACCAATTGCCAAGGTTACCAGAATAGCAGGGCTGTTCCCACCCTCCGGCTGCTGTTGGCGTTTAGCACACCAGTCTTGTCCAATGCCGTGCCTACTTGCATATTGGAAGTATATTTTCCGAGTGTCTGAATATAGGAACCATCCCTTTTCCCAGGCAACCTGGGCATCCCACGCCAGCAAACGCGGGAGCGAGCGTGGCGCGCGTTCATTTGAGTCTGTTTCGTCGATCCTTTGCATCTCAACGTTCCTGGATGAAACGATTCCTGAATGGAAGGGAATAGCGGTGACTGACCACCAGAGAATCACCTACAGCCCAGAAATCAGCATCAGGTCAGCCTCGAGTGAGTTGTCACCAGAGTCGGGCCGCCAGCATTAAATCCATGTCACCGTTGGATGGGCAGACGGCTGGTCGTCCCGTTGCGCCTGCCAGGCCGGCGCTTACTATGTCAGTTATATTGGATGGAGTACGGAGGAAGCGCGTATGGCTGCGAGCGGTATAACGTTCTGCCGTATGCTTCTATGCTGTTCACCGATGTGTGCGGGCTACGGGTAGGTTGGAATCTGGAGCCGGCGGGGTCTCCACTGTCACTACGGGCTCATGATCCGAATCTCAGATCCGGCTGTTCCCAGTTGATACTAGCGCACTTCGGGCGTTTTGAAGGCTCTATGCTCTAGCCGCGTGAACGAGGTGGGAAGCCTTAAGCAAACAAAGAACGATGTGGTGAGGCTGAGAGGATGCACTGGGTCACTGGGTAGCATCTTCAGATGGCAGGCTGCTGTATGCGACTTGTATCTCAGGTATCTGCCGAAGGATGCCCCCTCGTCAGGATGCCAGTTTTTTTTATTATTATTTTTTTTTGTGCAGAGAGTCCCATCTTCCTCGTGATCAGTGCAAGAGTTGCTGTTGACAGGAACTGACAGGAACCATGCGCAAATTGTTGAGCGTTGAGAGGCACTATGTCCCTTCATGCAAACCTAAAGCTCCGCCACACGAGGGGATATGGGAAACAAAATCACAGGGGACACCATCGAGATCGCATAAAGCAGACGCTTGTTTCAGTTTGTAGACCAAGCCCACCACGGCGATCCGTGGATAATTGGCGGCCCCGGGGGGGGGGGGGCGCCGAAACAAAACAGACGGCTGTCGAAGGGCATGGAAACTGAAAACTGCTGTGGAGAAACACACCCAGACAAAGAATTTCGACGTGAATTACCAGTTTCCACCTGACCGCAGATTTCTGTTAAGAGCCGACAAGAGCAGAGCCCGGGAGTTGTTGCCGGCGTTGCAAGTTGCAATGCTGGAATGCTGTGGGCGGCGAGTTCCTTCCAGTCGTCCCCTTGGTCTTGGCATCACGAAGAAGGAAGCTGCGGCGAAGCTTTGCAGAACAGATGGGCCCTTGCCAAGGACGGTTAAACCCATCTTAACGGAGTGAATGTGGGGTACGGGCGGTGGGTCTTTATCCCATGTTCTGGCGAAACTTCTGCTAGCTGCTGGCTGCTGCATGAAGCCGACCAGATTTTGATGTGGGGCGGACTGGAGGTCCTGCGTCCCGTCTCGATACTCGATTCGCCTATTCCAGGCATCGAGGCTCAGTCCGCTTCCCGTTTCTGGCGATGAGCGTGCCATCACACACGGCACAAACCGTCAGCGAGATAAACAGGGAAACACACGGGCATCTCAAGCATGACAAGCATTGCGCCCCCAATATACTAGGTAAATTGCGGTCTTCGCTGCGTGCCCGGTTTTCGCAGCGCCCAAGACGACCCGAGGATGCGGGAAAAATTGATGCCAAAAATTGATGCGCTTGAGCCGCAAGAGTAGGATCCCATCGCTTCGACTTCACTCATTGACATGAAATATGTACTATTCATACACAGCATGCAAGGAGTTGTGATCATGTGCAAGACTGAGTTCGGCGAGTTCTGATGATGAGGCCCCTAGCGCTAACCTGAATTCCGGAGTCTCGGGCCACCAGGCACGAAATGCGGGGTGAAGGCGGACCTGTCAGGCGCCAGGCCCAAAACCGTTTTTTTTTTCTTTTTCTTGTGGGGGAAGCAACCCTGGAACACGCTGAACGGCGCATGCGCGGCTCATAGCCCCAGACCCCCCACAAAGTGCCATCTAATGGCCCAGGGCTGCCCGTCCTTATCGTCCGCCGGACTGGTGATCGGTGATCTGGGGATGCAATGCGGGAGCTGCAGGTGATGAATCGGACGAGTGCTCGTCACGGGCTCTCGTCGACGAGGCGATGAGGACGGACTCGGGAGGGCCGATATAATCTGTATTTTACACTACCTAGGGACTGTACATACGTGACGACCCTCAAAAAATCGTGGAGGGCCGGCACTTCGGAGCGAGCCTGCGAGGGCGCATTCGCAACGTTCCTGAAAGTCCTGGAATGGCAAGCAAATGGCCAGGTATGGACCAGCTTGAATCCTGGTAGCGGCGTCACCAGGCCCAGCATGGCGCCCAGGATGGCCCACCGTGGCCCATCGTCCCAAGAAACAAGCTGCGTCCTGCGATCCAAAAACGTCGTCTTCGGCGCACGTCCTCCGTGGCTCTCCCCTGAACTCCCTGGACGCCCTGGCCAAGCCCTCCAATGAGCGGCATTTGCCCCTGTCGAGCGTGTCGGCAACCTTAATCGACTCCATCTCTCGGCTCCGCGCCGTCCATCCTGGCCTCGACCTCGTCGTCTGTGCTCTCCTCACCCTTCCTTGCCCTCCGCCACGACGTGCCACAATGTGACCCTGCTGCCCGGAGCGCCCAGCGCCATGCACCGTTTGGGCTTGTCGCCGTGTTGCCAGTCTCCATCGAGCGATTCGAGTGCGTGCCTCTCTCCACCAGCGCTCCCCGCGCTCTCCATAGTCCATTGCTACTCCGGGCCGTTGTCTCACCAGCTGGGGGCGACATGGCCCTGTCGGCCTCGTGTAGCCTTGTCCCGTGAAGTGTGCTGCCCAGTCTTTGAGGCGCCGCTATTCCCAATCGGCCATGGCACAGGCCAACCCGATCCATGTTCGATCGAGCTTCGACGGGCCGTGAGCCGTCTCTCCGGAGTACACTAGCTTGCGAGCCTGCGAACCTGCGAACCTGGCGAAGCATGGCCCATCTCCCTGGCCCATCTCCCTGGATGGAGATGCTGGACGCGCTAGCACCGCGGCGTACCATGGCCAAGCTCCGGCCGACCCAGAGGCGAGAAGAGCGTTGCGTCGCTGTCTTCGGCGACTGCCAGGGCAAAAGGATCACCGTCAATGCGGGAGAAAAGGGCCTCATCTCTATGAGATCCATGACTCGGCCATCGTCTATATAAGTCGAGTCTCCCATCCTGCAACAGCCGGTTCTGCTCACTCATCCCATCACCAGCCTCGTCCACAACCACGCAGTTGTCTATATCAAGACGAGTTCGCTCCTTTTACGTCTTCACCACCACCACCAGCAACACATCCTCTCCTTCCAGGTTTCAAAATGATGTACAAGAAGTTCGCCGCTCTCGCCGCCCTCGTGGCTGGCGCCGCCGCCCAGCAGGCTTGCTCCCTCACCACTGAGACCCACCCCAGACTCACTTGGAAGCGCTGCACCTCTGGCGGCAACTGCTCGACCGTGAACGGCGCCGTCACCATCGATGCCAACTGGCGCTGGACTCACACTGTTTCCGGCTCGACCAACTGCTACACCGGCAACGAGTGGGATACCTCCATCTGCTCTGATGGCAAGAGCTGCGCCCAGACCTGCTGCGTCGACGGCGCTGACTACTCTTCGACCTATGGTATCACCACCAGCGGTGACTCCCTGAACCTCAAGTTCGTCACCAAGCACCAGCACGGCACCAATGTCGGCTCTCGTGTCTACCTGATGGAGAACGACACCAAGTACCAGATGTTCGAGCTCCTCGGCAACGAGTTCACCTTCGATGTCGATGTCTCTAACCTGGGCTGCGGTCTCAACGGCGCCCTCTACTTCGTCTCCATGGACGCTGATGGTGGTATGAGCAAGTACTCTGGCAACAAGGCTGGCGCCAAGTACGGTACCGGCTACTGCGATGCTCAGTGCCCGCGCGACCTTAAGTTCATCAACGGCGAGGCCAACATTGAGAACTGGACCCCTTCGACCAATGATGCCAACGCCGGTTTCGGCCGCTATGGCAGCTGCTGCTCTGAGATGGATATCTGGGAGGCCAACAACATGGCTACTGCCTTCACTCCTCACCCTTGCACCATTATCGGCCAGAGCCGCTGCGAGGGCAACAGCTGCGGTGGCACCTACAGCTCTGAGCGCTATGCTGGTGTTTGCGATCCTGATGGCTGCGACTTCAACGCCTACCGCCAGGGCGACAAGACCTTCTACGGCAAGGGCATGACCGTCGACACCACCAAGAAGATGACCGTCGTCACCCAGTTCCACAAGAACTCGGCTGGCGTCCTCAGCGAGATCAAGCGCTTCTACGTTCAGGACGGCAAGATCATTGCCAACGCCGAGTCCAAGATCCCCGGCAACCCCGGCAACTCCATCACCCAGGAGTGGTGCGATGCCCAGAAGGTCGCCTTCGGTGACATCGATGACTTCAACCGCAAGGGCGGTATGGCTCAGATGAGCAAGGCCCTCGAGGGCCCTATGGTCCTGGTCATGTCCGTCTGGGATGACCACTACGCCAACATGCTCTGGCTCGACTCGACCTACCCCATTGACAAGGCCGGCACCCCCGGCGCCGAGCGCGGTGCTTGCCCGACCACCTCCGGTGTCCCTGCCGAGATTGAGGCCCAGGTCCCCAACAGCAACGTTATCTTCTCCAACATCCGCTTCGGCCCCATCGGCTCGACCGTCCCTGGCCTCGACGGCAGCACCCCCAGCAACCCGACCGCCACCGTTGCTCCTCCCACTTCTACCACCACCAGCGTGAGAAGCAGCACTACTCAGATTTCCACCCCGACTAGCCAGCCCGGCGGCTGCACCACCCAGAAGTGGGGCCAGTGCGGTGGTATCGGCTACACCGGCTGCACTAACTGCGTTGCTGGCACTACCTGCACTGAGCTCAACCCCTGGTACAGCCAGGTATGTTATTCTTCTTCCCCACGCCCCCTTTCCTCCCTCTCTCAAGACTCGCTTGGACTCGAATTGCTAACATTTGCTCAACAGTGCCTGTAAACGACTCGCTTCATCCGCACGACGAAGGAGGGCCATGAAGAATGGGCAACATAGATCTTTGCGCGGTTGTGGACTACTTGGATATTTTTTGGATGTACATAGTTTTATGACGTCATGAGGCTGTCATGCGGGGATGTGTATCTTCTTCGCTTCTTCGTATATAAATTTACGTATAGTGCTTCTTGTTCCCCCTAAAAACAGTTCCCTGATTTGCTGGAGATACTTGGTGATAAAGTTGAGAGCTCTTCAAAATGAAAATTCATGATACAGCCAAGCCTTGACACATCCTTTCAAAAGTCTTCGTCCATGACATCACAGTCGATCCTTAAGTACAAGTTCAATAACCCCATGTGGCGTTGCCTTGTCCTGAAATACAGCTGAGATCTTCAGCCCAGCCGCATCGGCAACAGCCTCGAACTGAGCCAACGATCGTTCCTTCCCGCCGATTGAGAGCATCGCGTAGTCCTTGAAGGCAGCGTAGAGAGGAATAGGGGGCTTGTTTCCGGTAGCTGGGCTGCCGGAACTCGGATCTGTTGGGGCAAGGGGGTCAGGGTTGATCTGCTCGGCGATGAGGACGCGTCCATCGGGGTTTGTTAGTGCACGAGCGACATTGCGCAAGATGGTGACCGCCACAGGGTCGGAGTAATCGCGGAGGATGTGGCGGAGGTAGTAAACCAGTGCACCTAAAATATGTGTCAGTTTACAGGCAAACGTATTTGACGTCGGAAAAAGACAATTGATAACTTACCCTCAACAGGAGCTTCCTTCATAAAGTCCATTACTACCCACTTAACCCTCATCAACTCCTCATCCCCTTCTTTCTCAACCTTCTTCTTCGCAGCCTTAACTACCATCTCCAAATCCTGCACGACACACTCCTCAGCTTTCAATCCCCGCTCCCCATACACCCCTAGAAACTCCTTTACAGTATGACCATCGCCCCCTCCAACATCAACCCAAACAATCCCGCTTCCTTTTTCTCCTGCTGCCCGGTCCCTGACCAGCCCCAACACCCTCTCCATATCATATACCCCCACAACTGGCACCCTCCTCGTGCCAATTCCCATTGCGAGCATAAACTCCTGCATGCGCTTCTCATCCCTGCTCAGCAGACTAAAGTAATCGTCTTCGGGATGACCTTCCAGAAATGAGATTGGAATATGCCCCAGCCCCTGGGGCTCCCGCCGGCCGTACAGGTCAAAGTACTCGGGCAGGATTGTTGAGACGTGGATGATGTTAGTGTACAGGACGGAGAACATGGCTCGGAGCGGCTGGTTAGGGAGGAGCAGGCGGGAGAAGGGGGTATGAGAGACGGAGGGAGGGGAGATGCCGGTAACACCGGGGTGATGGGTTAGGATGGAGGCGGCGGTTAGCATGTTCGCAATGCGGACTGCCTAGGTAGTTAGTCATTGTTCCTGTTTTAAGAAATTCCGGGTCAGATATATACCCAATAGCCCCTCTTCAGCCCCAACCCGTCTGCCTAGGTCGCTATAACTGATCTTCTCTCCCTCACCAGCAGGAATGGCCTCGAATGCTCCCCAATGTAGAAACAATCGCACAGCTGACACGATAGACATGCTGCAGAACAGTCCCATGATGAGATCGACAGGCGGTCGAACTAAGCTGGCTAGTTCCAGGGCTGAAGTAGTGACTTTGACTCGTGCCCCTTCATCCAGAGGGATTAGGGGGAGGTTGGTCGTAATTTCTTCGGCGAGGATGTTTAGATGATCATGGTGGTGCTTCGTAGCAGCTGTTTCTGGGACTTTTGAAGGTTTGCCATTGGCATGAGTAGACTTTGGTTGTGGTTGTAGGGCGTCCATGTCGCCGAGTGTCTGAGGGTCGGTGGCAGCTCGATTGAGTGGTAAAGTGAGAGCTGCTCCGGTTGTTGCCATGATGGGCTTGTTTTCAATAACGTATTGATATAGGTAGTCTCTTTTGATTGCTTCGGTTGCTTGTGTTGCCGTCGTCGCACAGTTTGTCAGGTCTGTTAGATCAGTTGACTCATATCCCTTTTTTCTCTATTCACAAGATCAAACTGGTGCCAATCAACGTATCTCATACTTAGAGAGCCTATATTTACAGAGTCGTTCCTTGATCAGAGGTCTGGCGCAACGAGAAATCCTGGGGGGAAAACTCTTTAAAAAGTATAAGTCCTTGTTGAGACCCGACTATCAACAACGAACTTGGACGGGATTACCCGGGTGGTGAGGATATACACTTGACAGTTAGCATTTATCCAGGAGGAATCATCCAAAAGCCATGCAAGTCAGCAACAAAAGTGACAGAGATAAAAATTCTGTAGGGTAGTGTAAGACAACATAAGGCCAAGGCCTCAATATCTTCGGGTTCTCCACCTCGATGAAAGCACTGCAGTTTGGCTGGTGACAACCTGCGAGTATGAGGAGGTTTCACTTTGTGTCCGGGTGAAGCACAAGGTTGATTGAATGTACAGTTCCACGGCTTTTTTGTCTTTGCGCCAGCGGAGCGGCCGGTCTGAAGCTTGACTGCGGTTGGTTGGCCGACAAACTGGATGAGCAGTCACAGACAAGACACAAACCCAAGAATCCGGTTAACAATCGCGCCCGAACCTCTGTCGATCTGACTTCCCAAGAGAACATTTCTTGCCGGAAAAAGACATCTGTGTGCATGTGTGTGGCGGTCTCGTCCCTGGCTGCCGGGACCGAGCTCACAGGTCGGGCACGTGGAAGGCGTATAAACTCCGAGAAGCCCTTTCCATGTTATGTCAGCACCCTCTTTTTTGCTCTAAAGAAACCATTTACTCGGAAACGGGGAAGACATACTGAGCGATTTTGGGAATCAAAGAAAATGTGTACCACTTGCCGCATTTGACAGGTCCTGGTGTATTTTTGTCTTTCTCACAAAGGCGGTGCGTCCAACAGCCTTCGGCTCGGACACATCCGGGCGGAACGCATATTTCCGTCGCGAAGTAGAAAAATAAGCTGAAACCAGTTGAAACCGGTGCCGGGTGGCTTGACCTGCCGAGATCCTACCGGATCAAGAATGCTCCTACAGATATTGGCTGACATCCCGATAAAAAGACGCAACTCGTAGTGCGAAAATGGGTTCGGGCTCGACCAACGCCGATTCCTCAAAGATTAAATCTTCTGAAATGGAATCCTGCAGTATATCAAGCAAATCCACGAAGAAGGCGTAGAAGCTGTGAAACGTGCCAGGACTGCCGACGGCTCCGGTCTTGCCCGATTCCTCCGAGAAATATATACCAGCCAGGAGACGTGACACAAATGCCGTGGAAGGAGAAGTATTCTAGAATATTTCTTTTCATCTGCTTTGACTAGATAGGTATAATCATCCAGAATGATGTCCCCCATGAACTATTCTTGTTAAATCAACATTCATCCACCTTGGATCTTGCCCTTGATATGCCGGTGGTACAGGGTGTTGTTGAGGCATCGAAGGCTGCTGCATGGCCGGGTTAGGGCCCGACACAAACGTCATATGCTGTTGCGGCTGCAGCTGCTGAACTAGAGGATGGTCGACGCCAGTGGCACCCATGTCCCTCATGACCCTTCTCGCCTTCAAGTTTTCCAGAACCTCAGCCGACATTACCTCAAAAGTCCCCTTTAGTCCCAGTGCGTTTTCCCATCTCTCACCATACACCTGTAGCGTCAGCTTCACTCTTTCCAGACACTGAAGGCTGCGCTGCAGATTATCCACACTGTTCCGGTCGTTCCGAGAAGGCAGCGGCGGAGGAGGAATCTGTCCTTGGCCCTGCACATAGAAAGATGCTGGTGTTCGCGTATTGGATAAAACAGTGTCGGCAGCATCGCGCAGAACGGCGACGAATTGCGAGCCCATGAAAAACGCTCGAAGAGCGTCGTGATAGGTCGAAAATGCCGAGTCCCTCGAGGCTTTGGCCATTTCGTACACCTTGTCGATATACATAATGGCATGCTCGAATATTAACTTTCTTCCATGTGCTGTCAATTGAGGGACTCTGGCGCTAGGAGCGATACAGTAGACATAACTGTAGTGCAGTTCAAGCTCAAACCTCTCTCGAACAGCGGCTGGTAAGTCAGTCGGGAGAGACTCTGCCCATTCTCGCATCTCCAAACACTTTTGCCATATGAAGGCAGTACCATCGGACAGAGGGTCGTCTGGATCACCTTGAACAAGTGTTTGATACCATCCTGACTGCAGCTGACGAAGCTTGAAAAGTGGTACAGAAGGGTCAGGTGGGGGGCGATCAGAATCTTTATCAGTATTCGGTGAAGGCAGTTCAACGGATATGGCATCGTCGTAGAAGGAAAAGGCACGTGCATGGACCATACTTATCGCCCTGGAAGATAACACGTTAGACACAGAATAACGCTCCAAAGGGCGGAATCCCTACCTGTCCAACGCATATACACAGTAGAACACCCGGCGACGAGCATCCAAGTCCTCCTGGTCCATAGAGCTCATATTGGGGGGATCCTGGTGGAGACCCAGGTCAACCACGGCGCGGGCAGTAAATCCGATAAGATTCCAGCTATCGAAATGAGCCGGATCAAGCATCGCATATTGGGTGAGAAGGAACAGTGACTGAATCTGAGTTAGATAGCCCGGCATGAGTGCTCGGTCGGCATGTGGAAGAGCGCGAGCCACATATTCGAGAGCATCCTGGTAGTTCTGATCAGATTTGCTCCGACTCCGTGCTGCGGAAGCAACAGCTAGCACCATCCAGAACAACCAGTACTGTGGACTTGTCAAGGGCCGCGGGCTTTCCTGGTAGAGGCTGTCGACAATGATAGTAAGAGAGGAGGAAGAGAAGGCAGGATAGAGCGCCAGGAAGCTTGATTGATAGAACTTAACCAAGTCTCGAGCCGTCTGCTCAGGAGGGAGAGTACTAGTTCTGGGCTCTGGGACCGGATCATTGGTCGAAGCAGCCAGCACGACGCGTGCAAAAGTCAGGTTCACTTCAGAAGGTTCGAAGTCACGCGTGGTGGCGCTGACAGATCTGCCGGACGGTTAATACTTAACTCTTAGGGGCTAACTGGAAGGAGACGCACAGGTAGCCAAAATCCGAGACAAGAGAATTTACGTCGGAGTTCTCCCTGTTGCGCGCGGCCTTCCGAAGAATGGCAGCACGAATGAAGGCAAGAGAGTCCTTGCGACTGGGTTCAATGGCTGGAGGGGCATCGGGGTCGTGAAGAGCTACAGAAGCCTTTCTTGACCGAGCGTATGCTAACCTCTTCTCAAGCTTCTCTATTCTGAGCTCCAAGGCAGCCACATAACTGTGCATTGATAAGTTAGTATACCACAGGCAATGCACAGCTCTCAAGAACAAGAACGCATCAGCGAACTCACCTTCGCTCTTTGCCGCGAGCGAATTGGTCATTTGCTGATGAGCACTCATTCTCTCGACCTGCTTTTTCGCAGGCGGTACATGCTGGGAGCTTGCCATCACACTGGAAAACTGTCAGTTAGCTGAGAAGTTGGAGGAACGCCCATCCTTCGATAAGCTTTGATCTACCTTTACTTTCGCAGCACGGCCTGGACGTAATTTTGCAATCAGCAAAGCTCAAAACACGAAAAAAAAAAAACAGACAACGCCTTGGCTCACATCTTGAACACGCTGAGACGGGGCGTGAGACCCGAAGAAGGGGAGTGTCCGTGAAGCTCGATGAGCGCGGAGGCATGACTGCAGCGGGCAACCGGGTCCAGCCGGTCTCCACTCTCAATGCTGATCAAACTAAAACTCAGGGCTTGTTTTGGCCAAAACAAGTTGTAGACAAATGGCTGGTCGTTCCGGATCACATAAGAGATGTCTGTGTAGGTCGAATTTATCTTAACTTCAGTAATTTTCCTGGTAGATGAGTGCTTGCTCAATCCAGTCCCCTGCTTGCCTGCACAGAAAGACTTGTGCTCGACTCGCTGAACTAAAGAGATCTGCGATGAGCCTCAAGCAATACTGCCCCCCCCCCTTTTTTTTCGAGCGGCAGGATCCTCTGATCCTCTTGGACGGGAAAATCGGGTGGGCGATCTGTTACTGCTGTGGATCTTGAAGGGCGGAGCCCACACGACACAGACACGAGAAAAGAGCAGAGAAGTGAGGACAAAGAGCTTAACGGACGGGATATGGCTCTGGAATTATTGAGACAGGCTTGCGACAGCGCTCACAGCATGGCCGTGGGGCGTATTAGATTGAAGTTATCGTGAACTGAAGGTTGACGCTTCGTTCGAGTCGTCGGGTGACAACAACCGTCTAGCTGGCAAAGGTGCCTGCGTTAGCGTAACCCGATGTAGAGCGACAGATCTTGTGAGTCCAGGCCAAGCTGAGGAACATGGATCGCCAAGCCTTCTTGTGAGCCTTCTCCATTTGTACCACCTGGTAGTTACATAGGCGGGGTCGTTAAGCGGGGTTGAACCTGGGAATGGGAGTTGTGTACCTCGATCAGTCTGCCGCCACCATGCAAAGTCGCGCGATTTGGATATGGCAGAGGGTTCCAACTTGAAAAGTTAGCTTTACATCATTTTGGTCATTATTACAACAAATTCACTTTGGCATTTACACACAATGCCATTGTCTGATAAGGCTAGGCTCCAACTGGAGGGTCCACCTTTTGAAAACGTCGAGGGAAAACCAAAGAATGAGTGTTATCGGCTTAACGAGGCCCAAAAGCTTCACCTTCCGATTGGCAAGGCGGGGTGATGAGCGGATCGAGCCCCGCATCACAGTGGGGATCTGAGCCTCGACGCTCTCTCTTCAGCATAGCGCCGATGTCTGAGGCACGTGCTGCAAGAATACTGGCGGGCTAGTGAGGTTGATGGATTCTGTTTCAACAGACCAACTGACACATGCAGGTCCCAGCCATAATTGCATCTCAAGTGCCGATATATGGAGATCGCAGAAGCCGTTCGTTCGCCCACGAATATCACCTGTACCTGATGCAACGCTGGATGTTGGTGCACCCGCCGCTTCGGATGTGCAAATGTGGGGTCCACACACAACACCACTGCTGGGGACGGGCGATGAAAGCTGTCACCGCAAAGGTGATCAGCGAATCAGAGTCGGGCGCCAGGTTGTGGTGCGCAGCCCAAGAACCCCAGCGACCCAGCCTGTGCCTACCGGCCGGGCTGTCCTGGGATTCCCTCTTTTTTTGATCACAGGCCGCCTGGGACCTGGCATCATCTGCAAACACTATTTTGCCCGCATCGTCTGACGCGGGTGATGCACTGGAACAGAGTTCCGCCTTGTGCCGAATTGTCAAGTCTTTTGAGTTTGTGCTGGGTTCTCGCAGCGGCGTCACGACATCGCCATATCGTGACGACAAGCAAAATCCGCACTTCAGTGCTAGCCCATGAACTAGAATCTTAAAGTCGCAAAATTTCCCACGTTCGATCGCGCGCCAGCCAGCACGGCCCCGTTTTGACCTCCCATTTGTTGTGGCGTCGTCTCGAGCAAGCGACTAGTCTTTGTTCACCTTTGTCCCTGACTACTGTTTTCTGTCGTGCCGATTCCCTCGAGGTTCCAAAGAACTTTTCGAGAGAGCCCATCCGAGAACCAAGCTCCAATGGACGCTGCCGACGTCTTTCGTCAGGGCCTGGGAGCAGCATTTCAACAGCCCCAGTACTTCTACCCCAACAGACCTCCTGTTCCAGTGCTTGGTGCGCCAACACCACAAGCGTCTGCGCAATGGGACAACCAAGAGAACGAGGCTCCTCATCGCATCGCGCATACTCTCACCGCGTGTTGCAGGTGCCGCCAGGTGAGCCGCCCCCCTTTTGTTGGGAAGCCCCTGGGCCTGCAGAACTCCATGCCCCTGCTTCGACTCGGCCCGCTCACGCAGCTTCCCGAGCCTGTCCACAGCACGAGTATGCCTCAGGCTTGATAATCTGACTGTTATGCAGAGAAAAACGAAATGTGACCCAACCCTCCCGCGTTGTATACCCTGTGAACGGTCCGGTTCTGTGTGCGAGTACTACGATAGTGCCAAGGGAAAGAAGATCAACCGATCTTATGTGGTCAGCCTTCAGAAAAAGGTACGCCAGCTTGAGGAGGAGCTGGCCAAGTACACGGACGAAGACGGCGACTACCCCCGAACACATGCCGACATCGTTCGTCCTGGCGGTATGGTCCGCCTGAATGAGACCGATGAAACTCCCCGTTACCTTGGCCCTAGCAGCGGCATCGCCATGACTCGCTTGCTTATGGAGGAAGCGAAAAGGTTCACAGAGTCTCGCCGCATCGCCGACTTGATCCCAGAAGTCCGAGCGAAGAGAGAAAGGGTAGTAGAACTCCGGGATCGAATGCAAAGTGTCACCATGGGCGGTACCAGTGTGAGCGGGCCTTCGGGAAAGTATCAAAGCTACCCTGCGCATAGCGACTTGCCTGCCCAGTCATTGCCGAATAGAGAAGTCTATGATCGGCTGGTTCGGGTCTTCCATGAAAGAGGTGAGTTTTAGGTCGACCCTGTCAGGAAGTTGTAGCTGTGTCCTTTGTTCTGACCCCTGGTCCAGTCCAGGTCTTCACTCCAGTCCTGCACGAGAAAGAGCTGGCAAAAGATGTGGAAGCTGTCTATGCAGGAGACACGGACCCTTATAGGTTGTTCGTGGTGAACATGGTTGCTGCAATCAGCCTACAAAAAGTCCGTAAATATGCTGGGTTGCCTGACAGCTACTACCTTAGTGCTATGAAGCACTTCGAGGATGTTGTGCGCCCCAAGGACCTCAAGACTCTTCAGTGCCTGGTCCTGATAGGGCAGTACTCTCTCCTCACGCCAACCCGAACCGCTATCTACTACATTATTGGATTGGCTACCAGGATCTGCCAGCAATTGGGTCTCGGTGACGAGAAGACTATTACGATGGACAATCCAGATCCTCAGACACTGGATATGAGGAGGAGGCTGAGTTGGATTGTTACTACCCAGGAGTTGGGTCTCGCCCACACTATGGGCCGGCCTAATGGGTTTGCTAAGGCCGATGATCTCATGAACGTCAAATTTTTCGAGGCTGTGCCGGACGAGGATATCACACCCGAGGGCATCTGTCACGAACGAACATGCGAAAGAAAAATGGTTGCCATTTACTTTTGCAAGATGCGTCTTTTACAGGCGGAGATTCGTCGAATGCTTTACGAAAAGAAACGGCTGGAGCCGGCGCACGAGTCTCACCCGTGGTTTGCGCAAATGGAGCAAAAGCTCAAGGACTGGCTTGACTCCTGCCCGGAGAATCCAGTTTGGTGCAGGCCTTGGTGAGTTATAGTGGCAAGAAATTGGCAGAACCTCAATGACTAACTCCCAATAGGTTTACTGGAAGGTACTACAGCATGCTGATCTCACTTTATCGGCCTTCTCCTCAAATTCCAACTCCGACTAGCCAAGCCGCCGAAAAGTGCTTTGAAGGAGCACGATATATCATCGACCTAACTTCTCGACAGATCGAGCAAGGAGCGGTCGATATCACTTGGGTGTTTCTGCTAGGCATATATGCAGCGCTCAACGCCCTTCTTTGGTCAATTTCGTACCCAGAAGTGCGCTTGAAGCATACCAAGGACGAAGTACAGGCCCTGGCACAGACAGCACTTGAATCTATTACGGTTTGTTCGGATCGCTGGCCCGGATCTTCACCTGCTATCAACCTTTATACAGTCATCACCAATGCTTGTCTTCAGAGTTATCACGTGAAGGAAGAAGAAACTCCATCACCTTCATCAAACAACAGGTTGGACGCGCCGGCGACAGTGATGGACCCCGTCTCACCTGCGTCGGACACGCCGAGGGCGACTCCCCAACCACAAACACAGCCATCAGCGCCACTCTTCAATCGGTCGCCTTTCGGTTATGTTTTCAACGATGGCTCCGATGGCATGCACTCACAGTATCCATTTGACGCCGCAGCAACCCCCTTCCAGGCCCAGCCCGCTTTCCGCTCTAATTCGATCTTCATGAGCCCGGCCTCAGACTCAAGTGGTCGCAGACTATCCTTGCTTCCTCCCGAATCAGTTCATCCTAGTGAAGGTTCCGATCCCGACCAAATAGACCCTCTCCCACCTCCTTCCATGACTTTGTCCCAACAAGTGCCTTCGCTTACCACTACCTCAGGTTCGGGCACATCGATACCTACACCACCAGAATCGCTGCCACCTCCATCAAGTCATACAAAGAATATCAGTCCCTCGCCGAGTGTCTCGGCGACTCCCACACCAACGATACACCCTTTGCAAACTCCGGCTCTCAACCCGATCAGCCTGCCCGGACCACATCCACAGTCAACTCTGCCCCCTCCATCCAAGACCCCAGTCTTCACCTCTCCCCCGGTGTCCCAGGCTCATCCCTCTCAGCAATCATCCCCAGCAGCTGTCGCCGACTGGTTCACTTCTCAGCAGCCCTTCGTCTCTCCGTTTGTAAGCGGCATCAATAATTCCTCCTTCTGGGACAATGCCCCGAACCCCTTCACCGGCCTCGGCCTGAGCGGCACAGAAGGTATCTCGTACAACTTTGGCAGCGGCAGCGGGTCTCGTCCCCCGCCTGGCACTTCTCCGAACAATGCGGGCAACAACAATGCTCAGAGTTGGAACCTCTCGTCTGCTCCTCCGGCAGCCAGTGGTGGCCCCTGGACATCTGGTCCCCCTCCCAATGCGCATATTGATATGGGCGGCTTCGCCGGCTTCGGTCCCGGGCCAGGAAGTGCGAATGGCATTGCGGGGCTAGGCATCGCAGGTATGGGGGGTAATTCTAACCCGGCAGGAGCCCCAGGCGGGGTTGGGGCGTTGGGAGATTACTCCTTCGTCACGACTCGGCATGGTAGTCTCAGCCAAGAGCAGCAGATGGAGTTGATGGGTGTGCTAGAGACGCAGGGGCTGAGTGATATCGATAGCTTTTTGAGTATGGGGATGGGTTTGGAAGGGGGAGCACCAGCAGGGGGTGGTGTGACTTGGAGTTAAGGAGTTATGAGATTCGCGTTTTGGTATAGCTGTAAGGTTATTGGTTATAAGAACTATTAAGATCTTGCGGTCATATACTTGGTTAGGCATTCTTACTGGATTGGATTGGACTCGATTGGGCATTTGGGGGTATACTCCAGGGAGATTGCCCTGAATCGTATCTCCTACGTAGGAGCATCACACATGAAGTCATATGATCTGTGAAATGCGCCAAGTTATTGTTCTCATTAGTAGTACCGAATACTATGTAATTCCCGTTTTCCGCTGTTATTAACTCCGCCATTATGTTTTTGACCCGGCCTTATTATGTTGCTCATGATACACCTCACACTAGTACTATACGCAAACGCTAGGGTATTAACCATGCAGCTCCTTATGCGCTGCTCATCCCAGCACAATCAATGATGGGCCGGTCCTGCATGACCGCCCTCGTATTGGTGATGTTCACTTTCATGGCCTTCATGGCCCGCGGCACTCGCCCCTGTCTCGGACGAGCGCACGCCTTTCCGGCGCTTCGTCACCTTCTTTTTGCCCATCTTGGGTCCTTCACCGCCTTCTCCATTCTCGGCGTCACCATCAGCTGCCGCTGGGTTGGGACCCTCCAAGACCCAACGGGCAATAACTGCGGCGCGCTCCGAGAGACTGAAGGCATCCGGTACAAAGAGAGATGGCGAACTGTGACCAGCGGGACAGGTTGTGTTGTGCGCTGACTTGTGGGAGGGCACAACCTTTGGATGCGAGACAGCATCAGCAACAGTTCCACTTGAAACTATTGGCTTGGGCCTGGGACCTTTATCCATGTGACCTTCAACCTGACCGGAATTGATCGTGTCCTGGGCTTCTCCGTTGTTAGCTGCACCATTCGAGGTCAAGTTAGCTGCCGAAGTAGCTGAAGTAGGATGCTCAGAGTCATATGTCGATTCGGTACTCGTGTTCGGATGATCAGGAAGGGGATGGTGCTCAGAATGAAGTCGGCGCTCGCCGATATCCAAACTCTGCAAGCCTTGAGTGACCGATTGCTCTTTAGGAATTTGCTCAACACCTTCAATTTTCTGCTGCTGCTGCTGGACTGCTTCAGTCTCGTTTGTATTATGCTCGGGTTGACCAGTGCCCGGGATGTGCGACAAAGACGCATCAGCAGAAGCTGGATGAGAAGGTTCAGAATCGTCCTGGAGGAGCCTGCAGCACTTCGGGGTACAAAGATCATCCCATTCACAAGGCAGCTCGATCCAGTTGCCCGCGACTCGCAATACATCAACCCAGTCCGTCCGAGCCCTGGATCTACTAGCTTGTAGGATCGGAAAACCATCGGCTAGGCGAGTAAGACGAGCGACCATAAGGGCATGCCGAAGCAGCTCTTGCGGAGGAGTTTGCAGCAGACAATGACACAACAGGACAGAGTGAAGGACTTCGGTGAGAACGGGATGGCAGCTTAGAGTCTCAATTCCCTTTTTAGGTGCAAAAGGATGCTTCAATGGATCGATGCTGGAGTGAAATTGCGGTAAATCGGTAGGAGGAGAGGCGCTGAAGAGATCAGAGACGGGATACACGTGGTAAGTGTCGGCAGTGTCTTCGCTTCGATGGCTGGATGAACGCGGGACCCTGATACCATGTCTCAGAGCTGTCACCCTGCGCAGGAAGTCCTCTTCGATCTCTATGGGAAAGTCGGGGGAATATTCGATCTGGGAAAGGATTGCCAACAGATCACGCAACGCGCGCTTCGCATTGTGCCTGACTACCCTACCAACCTCGGCTAACCCTTTCTGAGCTTCTTCATCAGCACCACTATTGTTGGAGACTGTATCATGGCTGGTGAGAGTGTAGTCGGGATCGGGGAATGCAGAAGGCAATGCCTCTGCCGCCAGATCAGTGGCCATCAGAAGATATGCGACAGATCGCTGGAAGTGCAGTTGTAGCTCGAGACTGTTTGGTTGGTCGTCTTCCTTCAACTTAACACCCTTTGACCGTTGATCCACCCGCACTTCCTGAGCACGCGGCTTCGGAGGAGGCTCATGAGGGACTCGGTAACGACGATACAAGCGGAGGGCCTCGGTAAAATCGTCCACAGCGCCACGATAATCTTTCTTAAGAATTCGGACGATACCACGCGTCCGCAGAGGCTCAGGGTCCCTTGGCCTCAGACAAATTATTTCGTGTAACGGGCCGAGAGATGTGTATTCGGCCACTTGTCGGCTTGGTATCTTCTCCTGAAAAAATTGGACATACTTGGCATCCAGATGATGAGGGTTGCGCTGAAGCACCAGCTCAGCAACTTCGTCGACGCACGACGAGGCCTGCATCGTCGCGACGCAGCATGCAATCTCATCAAGAGCGAATGCCTTCGCCAGCTTTTGCACAGCCTGCTCCCGGATGCGCTGGCGACGCTCTGCGCTCATGACTCTCGGGCGAAAGCCTGCACTAGGCGCTAAGGGGTCCGAGGCCTCGCCATTCTTGGCGCGGACAGCCAGCGCGCTGGCTTCATCGACCAGACGACGGATTTTGGCAATGTCGAAGAAGATCCCCGGCTCAATAATCCGGGGCGACGGGTGATTGTAGTTCAGGTGGGCAATCGACTCAAGAACCTCGAGAGGGAGCTGAAGCCAGTGTCCATGGTATGCCGAGATGAAACGCCAATGTCTAAACCCATTTTCCCGTTAGCCGCGTGCAAGCAATCCCATTTCGTGCAAAAGGATCATAGTGGGGGCGTTATGATATCATCGAGAAAGGGACCAAGTGTGTAGGGAACGTAATACAGAGAAGGGTCAGGACAAAACGCACTTATTCCTACAGATTGTCAACGTTTGCGGCGGTACCGGCGTGGATGGAGAGGTCTCCTGCTGTGATTGCCAGGCGCCCTGTTGCTCTTGTTGCTGCGGGACATTCTTCGACTTCTTGGGCTTCTTGCGCCGCTTCTGCGACTGAGAGCTAGGCTCGAGCAGATGGTCTGGCTGAGCCGGCGAGGAAGCGGCCTTTTCCTCGCTATCGCAATCCGACTTTGTCTTCTGCTCGTCAGGCATTTCTTTTCGTCTCCAGGCAGTTCAATTGGTTCGATAGCTGGGCAGAATTCTCAGCGCAATGGCTCGAAGGACTCGTGGTGGGGAAGATCGAGGCAAGTCGATGCGGCGTGGCGTTGTGGATGCCGAGGACGTCAAGGAAAGGCAAGCCAGGGTGTCGGAAGGTTACAAAATTAGGTTTGGGTGTAGAAATATTGTCGAGCAGAAAAGTATCGATTCATTGAGCGCGCAAGGAATCATCGGACAAAACGACACGTAGGGCAGCAGGGCTGGCACCGAGTAATCCGTACGTCCTCGCGCGACGCTCCTGTTTGTGGAGGGAAACTGCACACAAAAACACCACGCCTGCTGCTGCGAGCTCCATTCTGCTGTTGAAGGGCAACCGCGCCAACCATGAGCATGGCGAAGAATCTCTCGTTTTAGCTCTTGCCCTCGCTGCCTGGACACCATGCACTGCTTCGCACATGCTGGCAACAAGGAGTTAAACATCACATCATCACCATCGTCATCAATTGCTCTTTGGATGGATGGAAAAGGGCGTGACGGACCCGCTGGAAACATCCCTCCGTCAAACGTGCCCAGCTCCAACGGAGGCTCTTCTCGGAACACGGGTTGAAATGGCCCGAAGGTGACCCCACTACGGATCCGTTAGGCTAGTGCGCATCTGGTTAACCCTAACCCTGGATGGAGATTATTGGGTGGGTGCCCTCAACATCGCTTTGCGGTGATCACCTTTAGAAACCTTGCTCCTGCGAGCCAGCTACAGCTTCAGCATCTAGTTCGATGGGAATTCAAACCTCCCGATGAGCTCTCCCACATTTTGAGAAAAGGCACTGGGCTCAAGAAACCAAGCCAGAGACGTATTGTTAGCTGTACCTTGATGCTGTGATTGGACAACCACAGTCTGGGCGCCCAGCATGTAACCACGGAATGGGATCGCGGCCGCTCAACGGGCCAATTGTTGAAGGCGGATTTCATGGCTAAGCGCCAGCTTGTCAAGAGGTGCCATGGTCACCTGCAGCGCCCAGCAAGTCATTCAGGGTTCCCATTGATTTGGGGGTAACTCGTACAGGAGGACAGAAGTAAAAGATCTCAATGGCCCCTCCTGTGCTCTTTTTGCATACTTCATCTGTGCTTCACTCTTCTCTACAAAGACTTTGTTGTTATTTGAGCATTTTGCTAGTTATAAAAGACTGAGGTGAGCACCCTTTTGACTTTGATATCGTCTCCTGGACTTATGCCGTGTTAAACATTTCACATTCAAGTGAGGTTCTGAAAGTGGGATGCCTGGCTCTGTAGACATGGCTCGATGGAGATCCAAATTGCTCCGATGTCAGTGGTTCGCTTCCTTTCAAGCCATCTTGGTGCTTATAGCTCTCGACTCTACATTCTGCGGTCACTTATTAGTCCATACTAATGCCGAAAAGATCTCATAGCAACTGTTCAGTTGAGTCTTGTTGCAGCTGAAGGCTACTCTTCATTCTTCAGCCGCGACACTAACACAACTATCGCCATCAACCTGACTCCCGGGACACATGACATCAACTTTTACGTCACATCCCCGGACTGGTATCAATATGTGGCAATCGGCATCGGCAATGCGATGGAGGATGCCCTAATCCTGGTTATGTATGCTTCCAAGCATGAGAAGAGTGCGTATCTAGTACCTTGATTCAGTCTTGAACCCCTCAACTTACACATGGCACTATGAATAGGAGTGACTGTCAGTCCACGACGGAGCACGTAAGCCCTCAAGCTCACCTCCAGGTTCTCATCCAAAACTAACCGATCTGAAGGGGCCACACCGAGCCATTCTTTGACCCTAATGTGAAGGTTACAGTCCATTACTCAGCCGTCACGGAGAATCTGGACATCATTGTCCATGGCACTTGTCACAGCTGTCATGCTCTCGCAGCCAGCCATATTGAGTTCAACCGTAGCTTGCCCCTGATATGGGCGGTTGGTCCCAGCTTGTCTCTTGAGTCTGATGACTTAGATGCCCCCATCCGTCGTCACATCAGCTACGGTATGTTTCATACTCCCCTCTGGCGCAAATTTCCTCCAATACTGATAGTGAACTTCCAGGAAAATTCACCGTCGATGCCGAAACCGCCACTGGCAGTCCTCCCAAGCTCTCCGAATTTCGCTCCGCAGATGGCAAAAACATTGGTGTGCTCTTCCAAGAAGACGAGGCCGTCATTGTTGATCGGCGACCCCGCAACGGAATCGTCCACGGCGTACTTTATGCCATCGCTGCTCTGGCTCTCGCGCCAATTGACTTCCTCGTTGCTGGTCTTCTGGCGGCCGGACACGCGTCGCGTGCTCGCAAGCGGACTTGCGCTTGGACGCATTATGCTACTGCGACAGTGTATACGGGGTTTGTGTTCGCGGCACTGGTCCCTGGTATGATGATTAGCCGCGACCATATTCGGGTACGTTTCCCCTGCCTGAATGTGCTCTACGCGAGACTATGAGGTGAATGTGCTGACTTGCTGGTCATGCAGACACGGAAGTATACCACTCCTCACCAAATCATCGGCCTGATCACTGTCGCCCTCATGGGTAGCATGTTCATTTGGGGCCTGGCACTGTTGTTCCTCAAGCGGTCAGCCACGAAGCGGAACCAGGCATTGTTCGAGGTTGGGAGCAAGCTCAAGCTCAGCGCTTCTCACCGTTGGGTGAGCAGAATTGTGTGGTTGCTGCTTTTAATCAACATTGGGCTGTAAGCTCCATTGCTGGAAACCATCGCACTACTTGCCAGAAGTTGACTGACTGATTAATCTCACAGGGGCCTGAAACTGGCAGAGCATCGTCCTATTTTTATTTTGGGCTATGTCGCCCTGGCTGGTGGCATGGTTGTTGTCCTTGTACCCATCTACTTCTGTGTGTGGTGGTGTGCCAGGCGCAGGAGAAAAGAAGAAACCGAGACTGAGTCTCATGAGCTTCCCGTCATCTATGACAACTACCACCGATGATGCTGGAGATTGATTCTTGATGAAATTAATGATTAACGATGGAGAGGAGTTTCTGTTGGAGGATCTGATAGCAATTTTGGTTCCTCTCCAGTACCGTAGCAGGCCTTCATTTGGTAGGTAACTCGCGCTCATCTAGTCGCTAATACGGGAAACAGTGAATGCTTGACGTGCTGTGACTCATTGATACCGCCATTATCTCGAAACTTTTGGGTCTAGTATTACTCCTAGGAGTCTGTCTACTACTGCGCGTTATACTGCCTAGTAACCTGTATGATCCTCCAGTCTTACTACCCAACCTAAACCTCTGATTCCAGTTTTATCTAAGCCCTGTATCCGTCTTCTTTTCATGATTCCCATGACCAGAATCCACTACCGAATCCTTAGCATCATTCTCTCGTTGAACTACTGGTGTTTGCTGCCCAGACAAAGGAGCTTCGACACTAGGTTGCTTCTTCCTAGAGGGCAAGTCGTCCCGAAGTATCGGCCAACCACCTGACCAGCCTACCCAGCCTGTCTCGCGCGGTCCACGGAGGAAGCATATGATGAGAGCGAAGCCAATGAAGGCAACTGTTAGAACCAGTCAGCATCCAATCGTCGACGATGAACAAGAATGAAGAGAACCTACTGCTGCAACTACCACTGTACTCCCATCCACCCAAAGCATAAAGCCGATTACCCACCGCCGTACCCGTCAACTGCCCCGAGAAGGCAGCAATCATGTACGCCGTATTGACCCTGTTCCTCGCCAACGGTTGGATACTATAAATCAACGACCTCAGCGCAATCTGTGCGAACTGTGACCCGAGATCAATCGCAATCGCCTCAATCACCGGCCCAGCGATATGATGCAGCCCGGCGAAAGTGCCCACTATGACACCAACCAACTCAACCACCAGCCCCATGATCGCCGACACCAACGGCACCACCTTGTCGATGACAACTCGACTGTACACAGGTGCGGTTACTATCACCACGACACCGATCAAGCCGAACAGGCCGATGACCATCGATGAGTACCCAAACGGAGGGGACGATAGCAGGAAAGACAGGGTGGTCCAGTACGAGGTGAACACCGCACTCAGCAAGAACGCGACGGCCGCGGCTTGGAGCAACGATGGCTCCGTGACTAATAACTTCACGATACCAGCCAACATGCTGATGTAATTCAGTCCCCCTGGGTTCTTGGATGGATAGTCTGGCATCCAGACATACAACAACACCAGTACCACGTACTGCACGCCGAGGCCGAACCAGTAAATGTTCCGCCAGTGTGTGTAGTTGGCGAGGACACCTGAGAGGATGCGGGCGACGAGAATGCCGAGAGAGAGACCCGAGACAACGATGGATAGGCAACTTGCGCGGCGATGGGGCGGGGCGAGGTCGCCAACAAGGGGAAGCATGAGCTGGGGAGTAACGGTGGTGAAGCCGCAGATGAAGGAGATCGCTTGGAAGGTTGGAAAGGACTCTGTAACACACAAGACTATCCACTATTGATCCGGGTCGTTAGAACATGTCAAGAGAATGTGTGATGACTGGGCAAATACCATTGTGGCAGTAAACCATATCAGCCCAATAATAAAGGGGCGACGTGGAAAAAGATCGCCCAAGGGGCACAGAAACAGTAGACCGCCCGCATATCCAGACTGCATCAACGTGGCAACAGACGAAGCCCGTTCAAAGCTGACTTTGAATGTTTCTGCTATCCTGTTGAGGATGGTTTGGTTGTAGTAAAGATTTGACACCGTGAAACATGATGCCTTGTTGCCCATTGTCAATTTATTGATGGGCGAGACCCCAAAACAGGAAGGTTACTTACAAAGGCAAACAGGACATTCAACCACACTGTGAATTCAGGCGGGTTGTTAACATCGTAACGGGATGGCCGGGGTGTCCAGTCCCATGTACGACGGACGATAGCTTTCCACGATGATTTTTCTGGTGAACCATCACCAACATGAATGTCGTGAACATCATGTTCGTGTTGACCATCGTGTTGCTTATCTGATAGCAGTCCATTGGACGTATCTGCCCTGCCATCCGGTGACGGAGTTGGTTTTCCGGACTGGCCAGCAACACCTCCAACCAGACTCGTCTCAGATACTGGCGATGAACACGCTTGCTCTATTCCATGAGCCTGCGTGGTCTTCTCCCTTGAAGCCATGCTCATACTCCCAACTTGCACCAGTCACTGGTGGATGTATAGCCTACAGGCAGCCCCCGTTCAAGAGATCAAGAACTGTTCGATTAAAGACGGAGCAGCAGTAGCGGGCACTTATATAAGCCTAACTCGCGGAATAGCAATTCCCGGCGAACGGTGGTCTTGGCAGGATATCACTACATGTGCAGAGTTGCAGGAATCAACCGACAATCGGTGATAAGTTGAGTCCGGGGAGAGCGGGTCGAGGTCCAATCTCTCCTAGCTAGGGCGCTCATGCTCGGGAGCCAGGACCGGGGCGGAAGGGGGGGGGGGGTGATGGTGTCAGTGCCAACGCAGTTGGCCCTTGCATTTTCAACACCCGACCTGATGAGATTTTGCAAGGCGGCCCGCGCGCGGTCCGCGGTAAGATCTACTGTTCGATTGGAAGGAAGGCATATGTGGTGCTTTTGCAGGTTCGGGACTGTGCTTGGGGGAGGAGCTCTCATTTGCAAGCGAAGCCCCGCTGTGTAGGACTTTGGTATTGAGTGACTGATAGAACAGCAATGCGCTACTTTATCTATGCATACCTCTTCACTGACGCTTGTCCATGAGCCTATTCTGCGAGATATTGAACACTTCGACATGTCCGAAGGCATTCATTGCCTTCGACTGATCACTTGTTCAAGAGTGAAGAGTCCTCTATTGAAGAGCTCTATCTGGACAAGGTGTAGACAACGGAGAGTTAGGGTAAAGCATGTCAAAAAACATTTGCTTGGCATCGAGGTAGGTTGCTGAGGTCGATCACGAGGGCGCCGCGGTTCCCTCAATGACGCATCTTCCAACTTCAGTCTGCGTTAAGATCTCGCATCTACGGAGATCGTTGGGGAAACCCCATGTTTTAGTTTTCAAATGTCGGTTAAGGTTTCCAGTAAACAGCAACCGAACCAATGCCAGTACACGGAAAGAAAGCATGCAATCCGCAACGCCGATGATACCATCACTTCTCATAAGGCGTTTGGGACAGTCACCAGCAGCCCAGGGTACTCATATCATTAGCAAATATTTTTTTATTTGCTTCTCGCCCTATGCAGAGTGGAGATTTGCTTCTATCAGCCCTGGATTTGGGCAAACAAAATCGCTGTCAATGGTATCCCGTTCCGTTCCCTTCCTGTCCGTTCACACCCATCCTTCCTTTATCTCCATCACCACCTTCCGTTCCGCAAACTGAAAAGCAAAACCAGAAAGTTTGCACGTCAATGGAGCCTCGCGACATGCAGTCCAGGCCCAGATCCACGCGCGTTCTATCCCCTTCCTAAAACGCCGCAGTCCGTTGATACAGAGCCCCATGAAAAACCAAATTGCTTTTTTCATATCCGAAACTCCGATCTGACCCAATATCAAGAAACGATAGGGAAAAAAAAAATGCACCTTTGTCCCTTTTTGCTCCGAGTCCTTCCCGGTGATCCCTTGGATGCGAGCAGAAACCCCCTTCCCGGAATGCGTATGAAAATGCCAACCCGAATATCGCAGGTGTTCACTGAACCTGAGCCCACTCCCAGTTTCGCGCAAAAGGGGGTATCATACCATGCCAAGAAAACAGAAAGGGAAAGACAGAGATCATTAAGAAAAACACTCATCAGAGCAAAAAGGGAGATATTAGTCGCCACTTATGGCGATGCCTGAACATGCCGACTGAGCTCAGCTCAGTACGCCGCCCGCTCACCGCCACCGAGAAGCTCCAGAACCTTGCTGACGACAGCGCTGGGGTAGCCGCGGGTGAGCATCTCGCTGACCACCTCTTTGGCACTCTCGCGGTCCTGGACGGAGAGGTATGCACGGGTCATGGCCTCGTACGTGCTTGGCTCACGCTTGTCCTTGCCCAGCGTGGTGTAAATCTCCTTGGCCTTCTCGATGTTCTTCTCAGCGGCCCAACCGTGGATGAGAGTGTTGGCGATGTACGCGCTCATTTCGAGCTTCTTGTCACGCATTTGCGCAAGAAGAGGCTCCGTCTCGGCGACCTTGTGGTTGGCAACCATGGCCTCAAGGATGGCCTGGAAGAGGCAGACAC
This sequence comes from Thermochaetoides thermophila DSM 1495, assembly GCF_000221225.1. Classification (NCBI taxonomy): domain Eukaryota; kingdom Fungi; phylum Ascomycota; class Sordariomycetes; order Sordariales; family Chaetomiaceae; genus Thermochaetoides; species Thermochaetoides thermophila. Next base: position 3,725,067 of record NW_006383032.1, read on the forward strand.
TCGGGGGAATGGTCGGGTCATTGATAACGGCGTCGAACTGGCGGCGCGCACCCTCCATGTCGTGGAGGACGCAGCCGCGAGCATGGATGAGTGAAGCATAGTGAACCGCCTCTGGCTGCTGACCGGAGGCACGGATCGTCTCGAGGACAGCCTCAGCAGCTGCCATGTCGATCGGTTCTAGGGTAGCATGAACATCGATAAGAAGCTTGTACGTATGGGAAGTCGGCTCCATACCCTTAGCCTTCAGTCGCTCATAGTACTCCAGCGCCTTGGTCTTGTCTCTCTTGGAGTTGAGGAAGAACTGGATCATGCTGTTGTACGGGGCAGGGCGCGGTTTGTAGTTAGGCATGGACTCCATCTCGTCAAAGAGCTCCTCAGCAAACTTATCATCGCTAACACGGCAGAGAGCGTTGACAACAGTGCCGTACGTCACCGAGGTAGGGGTGATACCCAGCCTGCGCATCTCGGCAAAATAGTATAGGCAATCGTCAATTCGACGAGCCCGGCCGAGCTTCCCAATGAGAGCATTGTAGAGGAACGATGTCGGCTCAACACCCTCAGCTTTGGCACGGCGGAAGATTTTGACGGCCTCTGAAGCTTCGTCCGAGGTCTTGGTCGTCTCCTTCAGTGTGGTAATGTACAGACCGTAAGTGTTGGCAGACGGCGTGCAACCCATGGCCAGAAGCTCCTGGTGGTACTGCTCGGCAAGAGTTCTCTGACCGAGAGTCAGGCAAGCACCGATCATGGCATCTAGGATCGAGGTCCACCCATAACGAACAGCCGCGTACTGAGGAAGCGGCGGGACATCAGAACGCGCCATGGCGAGAATCTCCTGGCAGATGTCCAACTTCCCTTCTTTGGCAGCATGCGTGATAAGCTTTGCGTAGGTGAAGTACCGAGGATGACGACCAGCCCGGCGCATGTTGCGCAGACGAGCAAGAGCATCATGCAGCTTCGAACCCTTTCGGCCGCGAGTGCCATCCAGCTCCTCAGCGATGGCAACCGATCCCTTGAAGTCAGTCGATGAACCATACGGGTCAAACGAATCCTCCGGATTCGGGACAGGAGAGCCAGGGACCGTCTCGGCGGTCAGCGCCGGGGTCATCGCCGGGGTCATGACCGGAGCAGGGGCCAGAGGAGTTACCCGAGGATCTACGATGCCCCGGGTGGCCATGAACCGCTGGATAAACTCGATACCCTCCTCAATTTCCTCAACGATCTGAGGTCTGCTCTCGGCACAAGCGACGTGGATGCGCTGGAACATGTAATCCGCCTGCGTCAAGCCCTCCAGGACTTGGCCGGAACCGATCAAGGCCACAGCGTACATGGCCGTGGGCTCGATGAAGTCCGCTGTCGGTGGGAGACTCGGGTTGCAGAGGATGTCCCAGTACCGAGTGGCTGACACAACATCGCCCTCGCGGACATGCATGGCAAGGAGTGCAATGGCTGGGGTTGTGACAGCACTGGCAGGAAGGATGTTGGCGAAAGCAGCACCAGCTGTCTGCCTATCACCGCGATCGGCAGCAATGGCTGCAATCTTGGCCATGGCCTTGGCGCGAGCCTCACCTTCAATCTCCTGGGCCCAAACCAGTGCCTCACGGTAGATGCCGCGATCGATGAAACCCTTGACGAAGCCACCAGCGACAATGGCATCCTTGATCTCAGTCGCATTCTCGCCATACTCCTTCAGGATCTTCTCATAGAACTTCTTGGCGCCCTCAAGCTTGTCCGAGATGATGTAGGCGTTGATGACGGCGGCGTAGACTTGAGCATCGAGACGATCCTGGAGGGTCTTCTCTCCGTTGTCGTTGGCGATGGCAAGATTACGGTACTCGTTATAACATTCAACAGCGCTGATGAGATCCCCGGAGTTGGCAAAGGCGGTGATCATAGCAGGGAAGGTAGCAGCAAAAGGTGTTGTCTCCGACAGCTCCATGTGCTCGAACATCTGGAGCATCTCATCGACCCGGCCGCACTGGGCGCAGGCGGCGATCAGCTGATGGTAGGTCTCGGGAGAATACCGAGCCTTGTTGTACTGGACAGAAGACCGGAACAACTTGATGGCCAGATCCAGGCGGTCATCCTCCGTGAGCATGGCATGCTCGAGCTCATGCGAGGCGAACATGAACTTGCCAGGCTCGTCCATGCCGCCGAACCTCAGGCGCTTGTCCTCAAGAGCCTGCTTAAGAGAGTTAACCTCAAGGGACCGAGAGGCGAGCAAGCCAACGAGGATGTTGTAGGTGTCGCTGTCCGGATAAACCTTGCGGCGCAGCATATCCGCGTAGACATCCAGGGCCTTGGTGACAACCTCCCACTTCTCGGATGGCAGGTGAATGGCAGCCATCAGAAGGGCATTGTAGGCAGTGGGGGTCGGATTGATACCGGCAACTAACATGGCCTCAAAGACGGCCGGGATCTCCGCGTACCTGCCGGCCTCAGAAAGTTTGGTAAGATGGTCGGCATAGCTCTGGGACTGTGGGTCGACGATAGGAGTAGCGGTGCGAGCGGCGCTATCGGGAGTCCTGACACGCGATCCGGGCAGGGAAGAGCGAGAGCGAATCTCTTCCTCAAGCTGTTCCGCCAGCTCGGGGGACGTGGCACGGAGGGATTCCACCTCCTTCTCCAGGGCCTCAAGCTCCTTTCGCACCTCAATCTCCTTCTGAATGGCGGCATCGATGTGGGCGAGTGCCTCCTTAGCCTCAGGCGGGACACCCGGAGAGGTCGTCACCTCGTCATCCTTGGCGGCGAGCTCCTCGCTCGCAGCCTTGCTGGCGTCCTTGTCATCCTTCTTGCTGGTGCTGAGCGTAGTGTCCTTGCTGAGGGCAAGGGTTTTGGCGTCAGAGCCACGCAGGACAGAGGCAGGAGTGGGCTTCCATTCGATCCGCTTGGGGAACTGGAACTGCACCCAGTCCTTGTCCCCTTCTCCTGACTGCTGGGTCTTCTGGAGATGCTCAAAATAAGCGTCTAGGCCGCCGTGGCCATGGCCGGCAGCCTTCTCTTTCGACTGCTCACCCGAGGTCTGCAGAGCGTTCGAGTGGAAGGCAGACTGCAGACCAAAGCCGCCGAGGCGACCGACACGGGCGGCATTGTGCCGGCGCGCAAAGGACGGCCGGTTCTGGGAGTTTAGAACATGAGGGTGTGTGGCTGCAACAACCGACTGCGCGTAGCCGTGGGTAAATGACTTCGCAAATCCTTGGCGGATGAAGTTCTGAAAAATGGACGAGTAAACGGATGGCATTTAGGATATTCCTGGAGGAGAGAACGTCTGCTTGCGGGCCGGGTCAGTAAACGGGTGCTTGAAGGACATAAAGATAGCACGGTGGTCGGCAAGGATGGCAGCGATAGCAGGTGAAGCAATTGGAAGAGAAAGGAAGAAGGGAAGATGTCGAGGGACTGGAATCTGGAATGTCTGTCTGACGCGACACACGCGCAAGACTCGATCTTGGTTGGAGACGTGGAATGAAATTGTGTGTTTTTTTTGTGTTGGGGCAGCTCCAGGGCTTGTTCCATCCTATCATCCAGCACGTGAAGTGCGGGGCAACAACTCACCAGGAAAGACAGTACAACATGTAATTGCAGGTTCATTTGACGGTTGTGAAGCCGTCAAACAAACGCGCAGTCTCTAGGGGGTGGGATATATTTGATATTTTTTGTGGTGTTTGGGTGGGAAGGACCGAAGAGCAAGTGAAGGGAGAGTTCACCGAGGAAGGCGTGGGAGGTGAGCCTGTCAAATAAACTGCTGTATGGCTTTGTATGGGTCACGCAGCTCGATGCAAGGACGGGGGCATGACGGTAGCGACGGCGAAACGGATTGGTGGATTGTCTGTGGATTGCGAACTTTTTTCCCGCAGCAGAGGGGCGGGTGGATTCGGAAGGGCTTTCCCCAAAGGATCCAGCACCCTAGGAGCATGGAAAGGGCAGCGCAGCGGGCCCACTGGGCGGCACCCATCAACGTGCAGCATCAAGCTTTAATTTTTTCATCACAGCTCCCACAGCCGCGCCCACACGCAGCATAAAGCCCGCAAATAGTGTAAATAAAGGTGCGATTCTCAATCCAATAACCGTTACTAGCATGCTGCGTCGTCCATTGCTGCTCTACGGCTGGTTTCCCATCGTTAACAAGTCTACAAAGCTTCCGTTGCTTGCCAGTCAACCATCAGGAGCGCACGGCCATATCAAGAGCCGTTTACCGTTATATTTTACGATGGATACCCGTAACGGCGTAAAGGACCCGCGTACGATACAAGATCCCTCATCTTCAATGTCCCCAGCGCACATCCTTGTTGTCCCCAGCTGTGAATCGCAGTGCGAAAAGAACACATGGCGATTGCCCCAGCGAGTTTAGGTCACACTGGGGTCAGAGTCTGCGAGCCATGACTACTATGATCCCCGGCAGCCAGCGGCTGGGGTGGCTGTCGTTAAGATTCAGTGGCGATCGATGACTTTCTATCGCGCAAAAGACAGCCCGTTTCCGCGGCTGCTGCTGTTCGGCAATAACGCAAGTCGCCAAGGCCCGCGACAGATGACGAATGAAAAAGGCCGGCGCATATGCGGAAGCTCCGGACACGGCCTACGCGGGGGTTGGTCGGAGCCAGGACCACGAAGACAAACCGGACACATGGAAACAGAACAGGAGAAATGTGTGGGGGCAGCCCGTTTCGCCGGTCGGACAACGTGCTGTTCGCTGTTGTTGGCGCACTAACAGCCACAGAGCTGATGTCACGCCTTATGCCGATGAAGGACTAACGCGCCACCAGCTCGGCCATCGCTGTTCGCCCAACCCCGATGCCCGCGGTCAACGAAACTGAGGGGCAATACAAAGCTCCTCCACTAACCGCCTAGGAGGACGCACTGTCGCTAGCGAGACAGCCATCCCTTGTTTGGAAATACGTAACCCGCTTTCGAGAACGTTAATAGCCTTCCGCCCCGTGTTCTGTCCTTGGTCAGCGCGGACCGATGTGCGGTGCTCTGCCGAAAATTTCGGTGCCTCGACAATGCACAGCAACGAAACAGACTTAGTCACTTCGAAAGAAAAGACTGCAACAACCCAGTCTGCTACCAATGAGCTCTTCTCCCGCGAGCCGAAGCAACGGTGAGCTTGAGTCGCCCGATAGCCGTGGATAAAACAACTGGCTGTCCATATAAATGGCTTTGGCTCAGTTCACAGTTTGCAAAGAGCTTTCTTGGGGGCTTATCATGAACTTTTTTTTGAATGCCGCAGCCACACATTACTGCTGCCCTGCATGGTTGTTGACTACGCACGTACTAGCGTAGGATCTTATCTGCCATATCATTCTAGCTTGAGCGAAAAGGGCGGCTGTGCATCTTGGATAAGGAGGGTCACATGTGTCTGGATAAACGAAAATTCGCCGCGATCAGAGACAGGCTGAGGTTACAGCCGGCCTAGGAACACTAGGACCCTCTGGCTCGCCACCCCAGCGGCCCGGAGCCGCGGGCAAAGCATTCTCCTGTCCCCACAGTAGCTCGTGCCGGCCATCGGTCTCGGTCACCGAGGGCCGGTGCTGGTCCGGGCTCCATCTGGGGATGAAACCGTCAACCGTATAGTGTCCATGTGAGTCCAATGTAGGCCAGATGACGACTGAAGCCGTCGCTTTCTGGTCCATCTTCTCGAGGAATCTATGGGTCTAGGTATAGCCAGTGTAGTCAGTGTTGGATGCACGCTTTTTTTTCTCGAGATCTTGCTGTCTTTTGCCATCACCCGCAAAAAGAGATGAGACAATGAGATGCCGACAAGGTCGTGTAAGTTGACCTTACTTTTGTTGTGGATTACTAGTCTATGTGGCAGCTCAGACCTGCCGATCAGTGGGGAGCACCGTCCACTTACGACAGTGAGGTTTTGTGCTCACTGTTCGCAACTGCATCTTTCATCCGATACAGGTCCCAGCCTCCATAACAGACACGTTTTGGCTCGATCGCTTCGAGAGATGGTAAGATATTCCTGTTCGGCCCGTCGTGCGCTGCTTCCAGATGTCAGAAATCATTCCAAAAATCAATGGGGTCACAGCGTGCAGGCGCGCTAGCAGACCCCACTTGCCAGATGTCATCCTCTGGGCATTCTCCGCTTCCGGCTGTTACCCCTCTTGGATGGAGCTGGACCGCGTCCACGATGATCCGCATGTCCAAGCTGCACCGCTGAACCTGGTGCACCGCTGCGGCTGAGCTCGACATCTGGGCTGGAGCTCTAGAGGTTATCCGTAGCTGGGGTACCTATCGCAACATCAGCGACATCGCTCTGTGGCGCCATCAGCGTGTACCTTGGGTCATTAAGGTCCTGTTGCCTTACTGATCGGCGGGCTTGCATCCCGTAAGCGAAGCAAACGAGGCCATGTGCAGACTAAACCGACGTCATCCCTGATTTCTGCTCCGCCTAAAGTCATCATCAGCTTATTCTCGTGACGCCTCAACAGCCAGGTATCAGGTATAAACACAAACAACAGCCATGGTTCACGGTCACACTGTCGTGGTGTCGGCTCCGGGAAAGGTGCTCCTTGCCGGTGGTTACATTGTTCTCGACCGCAAGCATACCGGCTTGGTCTTTGGGCTCAGCGCCCGCATCTCAGTGCTCGCCCAGCGCATCCCCACCAGCGAGGGCGTCCACCTCTCGGAGATCGTCGTGCAGAGTCCCCAGTTCGTTAACTCAACCTGGAGATATGGCTACCACCTCGTTGGCCACGACGGTGGCATCAAGGTCACCCAGCTGCAATCGTGAGCCCCTGCCCTAGCCCAGTCTTTCGAGACTCAGACCCCCCGGACTTACACCGAGGACTACAGCAAGGATGATATTGTCATGCCTAATCATTTCATTGAGACAACACTCAATTATGTTCTCACTTACATCGCCAGCGTGGACAAGTCCCGCGCCGAGCATGGCTTCTCCCCGGCCTCGCTGATCGTTCTGGCTGATAATGACTACTATTCCGAGCCCCGACAGATGGAGAGTGCCGAACGACTGACATCCGGCCCGCCACTTAGCGTCCTCCAGAGTGAAAGCCACGAGGCCGGTTCGTCAACGGAGACGCCCCCAACCGAAGGGTCTCGGCCCCGCTTCCGGCACTTCGGGACCACTATTAGCGGTGCCCACAAGACCGGACTCGGCTCCTCAGCCGCTATCGTCACTGCCCTGACTGCTGCGCTGCTTTCACACTACCTAGGCTCTGTGGTCTTTGACGTCAACTCGGATGAGGGCAAGCGCATCTTACATAACTTGGCTCAGATTGCGCACTGCTCCGCCCAAGGCAAGATAGGAAGTGGCTTTGACGTGGCCAGCGCGGTTTACGGCTCCTGTGTCTATCGCAGGTTCAGTCCCTCGCTCATCAGCAAACTGCCCAGCCCGGGCCAGCCAGGCTTCGGTTCTGCGCTGGTGTCGCTCGTCAACCAGGGTGACTGGGATTGCGAGATCAACAAGGACATGCTCGGCAAGGGCCTTCCCAGTGGTCTGGCTATCCGTATGTGTGATGTCGATTGCGGAACGCAGACCGTTGGTATGGTGAAGAAGGTGCACGAGTGGAAGTCGGCAAACCCGGATCGTGCCGAACAGACGTACAATGAGCTGCAACATTGTGTTGACCACCTTGCCAGCATCATTCGTCATCAGAAGATTGATGAGATTGGCACGGCTATGAGGCCTTTGCGTGATTTGATGCGTCGCATGGGTAACGAGGCTGGTGCCCAAATTGAGCCCGAGACCCAGGAGGCGATGCTTAACGAGCTGGAGAAGGTTCCTGGTGTCTATGGCACTGTTGTGCCGGGAGCTGGCGGTTACGATGCCGCTGCCGTGGTGATGAAGGATGATGCTGAGACGGAGAAGCGCGTGAAAGAGTTCTTGAGGAGCTGGAGCAAGGAGAGGGGGATCCAGGTGCGACTACTGAGGGTCAAGGGGGAGACACAGGGTGTGAGGACCGAAGATGTGAAGGAATTCGCTAGTTGGTTGTATGCCACTAACTGAGAATCATTTCGTCTTAGCTGGCTCGTAAAGACGGGCTTTCTTAGAGATCTAAGTGTTTTCTAGGAGTAGAGTTTGGAAAACCACCTACCTACATTATGGGTTAGAGAAGAGAATGGTTATGATAGCAATCCATAGAATAAGTAGGCGTATGGCTGACGGTCGCAGCCGGTAATCAAGAATCTAACTTTTTGCTTCTCGTTATGCATTAGTCTTTCGATCCCGACAGAGCCCTACTATCAGATCTCGCCCCTAACATGGTTAGCAGTTACGATGGCATTCCTACCAAAACACACCTCTCACTTGATTTTTCCTGTTTCATACCCAACCAGATCACTGACACACCAAAGCTTGGGCCCTTCAACCTAACTATAAACCCCCTTCCCGGGGAATCCATCTCCTACATTTCGTCCTTCAAGTCACCATCTCGAAACCGCAACAGGCGAGGCGAGAGGCGAGGGCGACAACGGAGTGACTGGGCTCAGCTGAAATTCCAACTACGGTTCTTCTCCCACACGCGCCAATCTCTCCAAGGGCGAAACAGACAACGTAGGAATCCACAAGACCCTGTCCTCCTTATCGTCGTGTCTGTTGTTATCGGCGAAGAGGGAAACCTATCAACATGATTACCATCGCCAAACACAGGAACTGTTCCGACAGCCCTCAGTGCTGTCTGCCCTGCGCGTGGCATAGGTACCGTACCCGATGGATTGGATGCCGCGCCGTAACTGCTCCCATGACTACCGAAGAGTAACAGATCACTCATCGACATGGACATCCTTGTACTTCAGTCCAGATCAAACCCCCGATTCTGCATCTTCCGATGAATGTGACAAGGACTCTCAAACGGCGACGTCACGCCTGGTGCCCCCAGCGTCATGGCACTACTCTTGCCCCGTAACAGAGCGGAACAGCTGGATTGGGCCTGATAGGCGCTGCTACCCCAAATGCTGGTGAACGCACCATTTCGAGGGACTGCGTTGGGAAAGGGAATGGGAATGGTCAATCGGGGAGGAAGAGTAGATTGCCGGCGGGCATGCTTGTGAGGGAAGGGAGATAAACTGAGATATCTTGACTTGCTGCTGTCGTGATCAGCAATGCCGAGACGAGAGGCTGCTGCTTTTTCGCGGAGGACAGTTACTCTGCTAAGAGTAAGCGTGGTATCCAGAGAGGAAAGGGTTAATTGAGGAGGAAGAACTTGCTCGTCTTCCGTGAAGCCGGAGAGAGTTGTGGGGATTCATTTGAAATCGAAGGGAGAAGACTGAAAAACATGAATGTGTTAGCACGGAGTTATTGATTGCAAAAAGGAATGCTTACAATTTGCATCGGGCGTTTAGGACCTTTTTTGTTACGCCTGAAGCCTACCATCTCCTGAAAGGAGAAGTAGAGTCTCTTAACCTCAGAGCAGACATTCATGATGGCTGGTATTACGATTATGCGATCAAGACAAAAGCCCCGAAACAGATCTGGCAAGCCTAATTGGTACAATGAGTTCCGAATGCTGGAAGCTTATGTGATTGAGAGAGAATGTACTGTCAAGAGAAACTGAGAAGAGTGAACAACGAGTGCCGGTCGTCAACCTGTGTTATGTTCAGATAAAAAACAAAAATAGAGAGAGTGAATGTGTTGAGAATGACTCTGACAATGTCGAATGGTAACTGAAATGAGTGTAGAAGTAGATGAAATGTAAGATTATAGCAAACAAAGGAGTGACTGTGGCGGCCGATTACGATACCCGTTGAACTCAATGATGACCGGCCCGTCGGTTTCTTTTTGTATGCAGCTTCGGCACCAACAGCCCAGTGTCAATGAGCTCGCACTCGCACAAAGAAATAGAAGGCTGGAGAAGGGAAAGTTCATGCTCGAGGGAGATTAGAAGAATGCCAGAGATTGGTGAGACGGCATCGGATCTTCGCTTCCATTCCTTTTGAACCAGCACCCTAATGGAGGGCCAGGGACACGAAAAGTAGGAATGTAAGCACAAACATGCAGGAGGATTCCGAGCACCTATGTGGACGATGCAGTGGAACGAGTAGACACCACGTGAGATTTTTCATGTGGGACAATTTATTCAATGTCGAGGAAAATCATCTGAGATGTCCCAGGTGTAACGCGACAGACGAGCAACTACCTGAGCCCTTGGGGACACCGAGTTTTCCCACCCTGAATCAAGGGAGCGCGGCCCTCTGGTGATCCAGATATTTATTTTGGATAGTCCTTAAGATGGTAACTCTTGAGTTTGACAAATTGGTCGAACCCGAATCTGCTCAAGGTCACACCCTTTCCAGAGTTCTTCCACCCTGTCCAGGCAAGATCCTACAAACACATGTTAGTGGTGACACTGGTAGGCGTCATTGTAAATGGGTGACTCACAGGACTCGGGTAATCACAACGATTGACAAAGACGGTACCGGCCTCTACGAGCTCACAAAGTTCGTACGCCTTTTGGGTATCCTTTGTCCATATGCTTGCCGTCAGACCATACTCGCTGTCATTCATCAACTTGATAGCTTCTTCATCGTTCTTGACCTTCATGACCGGAATAACTGGCCCAAAGGTTTCATCCTTCATCACCCTCATGCTGTGGTCAACATTGATGAGAAGGGTCGGAGGAACGAAATTCCCCTTCTGTGGCAGGTCGTCAAAGGTCTCATTCTCTGGAGTGGCATTGATGGCGCCCTTCTCGAGGGCATCTTTGATATGAGCCTCGATGGTCTCCTTAGCCCGTTTCGAAATGACAGGTCCGACGTGTGTCTTTTTATCAAGAGGATCGCCAACCCGATATCCTTTCAGGACCTTCTGGATTGCAGCAATGAACTCGTCGTGGATCTTCTCGTCAACGTAGACTCTCTCGATTGCACAGCAACTCTGGCCTGAGTTGAAAACTGCGCCGTCGACGATCTCCTCGGCAGCCCATGTAATGTCGACGTCTCCACGGACATACGCCGGGTCTTTGCCTCCAAGTTCAAGACCCACGTTGACGATGCGGGTTGATGCGGCGCCCTGAACGGCCAAGCCACCGGCCACAGAACCGGTGAAACAGACAAGGGCAATCCTCGGGTCTCGCACGATGGACTCAATAATGGCAGGTGAACCGGAATGGAAGTACTGAATGACGCCATGTGGTAGGCCGGCCTCGTTGAAGGCCTTTGCGATTTGCTCCACAACAGTAGGGGTCTGAGGAGACGGTTTGAGAATAACAGAATTGCCGCACAGAAGGGCCGGAATCAGGGCGTTGACGAGAATCAGATAAGGATACTATTGTTCAGTGTCAGCCCATTTATATCGGACCTTACTGTTCGCTCATGGATCAACACCCACGTTCCAGGCAAAGATGATGAGGACAGGCCCAACAGGAACCTTCCGGATGAACCTCTTGAATCCGGACTCTGCTTGACCAGGGGTGTCCTGGAGAGCTTCATCACTAATGCTCATCATATACTCTGCCCTCTTGATGGCGGTTCCGATCTCCTTGGGCGTGTAGGCGATCGGCCGACCCATCTGGACTGTAAGCTCTGTTGCCAGCTCATCTTTTCTTTCATCCAGAATTGCAAGGGCTTTCCTGATGATCGCTTGGCGATCAGCCAGCTTGGTGGTGCGCCAGGATTCGAATGCCTTCTTCGCAATCTCCGGGAGCTGTTCAAGCTCCTGCTGTGAGATACCGTTGCGAGTGAGGATGGGCTCACCTGTGGTGGGGGAGATGGTGGTTATAATTTCAGACATGGCTGTGTTACGGATAGGTATAAGAAGGGGGTCAAAGGCAGCTTGGCCAAATATCCGAGCGGCCAAAAGAGCAAGGCTGTTGGGATTGACAAGCGAAATCTACTCCCAGGAATAGAGGTGACACCAATTTGGAGTTGACAAAGATTCACTCACAACCAACACGAATCACGCTAGCATGGAGGGCGCCAAAGCAAGGCCTGATGAGACGTACAAGCAGCTCTTTGCTAATTCCACAGACTCTGGAGAGCTTCCCTCGGCTGCCCCTCCGGAACCCTTAGAGATCCGCAGCCCGCCAGTGGGGCTGATAATCCGATAAGATAAAGATTGATAATCCGATAAGCAAAATCGCAGAGAGCGAGGTCCCAGGTTCAGTGTTCACATGTGGGAATTTTCTCGAAGCCGCAATCGAACCATTACCAATTTGTCCCAAACATTCCCGCAATCCTGCGCCCACAATGCCAGAAGACCATAAGCGAAACAACTTCCTTGATGCTGGCGACAGCGACTCGGACGCTGGCAATAGATCAGACTCTGACGACAACTTCCAGAAAGGAGGGCGTAGCGCCAAACGGAGGAGGGTAGAAGAGGATGAGAGCGATATTGAATCCGATTTCAGCGACAATGATTACAAGGAGCAGGATAACAACGAGTCTGGGGGCGCAAACCTAAAACAGGATGGAACGGAACCATCAGGCGATGATAAGGACAGCGAAGGCAAAGACAAAAAGAAGAAAGACAAGTCAGAAAAGGAATTGAAGCTCCCTGATGTGACGAAGCCTCTTACGAAGAAGAATCTCGTCGTTACCGCCGAAGCCATTAAGAAGTCAGGAGTAATCTACCTGTCACGAATCCCCCCGTTCATGAAGCCGCAGAAGCTGCGCTCCCTTCTTGAACCCTACGGCAAGATCAACCGCATCTTCCTGGCCCCTGAAGACCCTGCAGAGCATGCCCGCCGTGTGCGGATGGGTGGGAATAAGAAGAAGATGTACACAGAGGGCTGGGTAGAGTTTGTGAAGAAGAAGGACGCCAAGAAATGTGTCGATCTTCTGAACGCTCGAACTATCGGCGGCAAGAAGACCAGCTGGTATCGCGATGATGTTTGGTGCATGAAGTATCTCAAGGGCTTCAAATGGTCTGTCCTACTGTTTTCTTGGTTCAGGAGGCCTTGCTGGCTGACACTCAACACCACTAGGCACCATCTTACCGAACAGATCGCCGCCGAAAACGCCGAGCGCGCCGCCAGAATGCGCGCCGAAATCGCCAAGACAACCAAGGAGAACAAGGAATTCATCAAGAACGTCGAGAAGGCCAAGGTTCTCAACGGCATCGCGGCCAAGGCAGAAGCCAAGAGGAAACGTCTAGGCGTAGGCGAGGGTGGGAAGGAAGAAAGCAAAGAAGACGAAGGGGAGACACAAACGATAGAGGGAGGAGTCGGGTTTGTGCCGGCGAAGCGGCGGACATTCAAGCAGATACCCCTGGCGAAGAAGAGGAAAGTCGACGAGGACCAGCCGGAGGAGGTCAAGAGAGTGCTCAGCAAGATCTTTTGATATCCGGATCAAGCTGCAAGGGCTTTTCTCGGCACTTTGAATCGGTTGTTTTCTCCTGTCTTCCTCTCTTTGTCCAGATACCCCAACACAACTTTATATTGGCCCGACGGCTGTAGGCTCGCGAGAAGTGTAGACCAGCATTGCGACCCGTGCCTCTAGACATATTATGACGACTTTTACTTTAGCAGTAGCGCAAAAGATCATTTGGCTTCAATGCCATGCATTCAGTTCCCTTAGCAAACTTGGAAAAACAAATCTTCTAAACATAACTCGTGAACCATGCAAACGTCAAAACCTCCCAACATCTTTTCCACCAGCATTCACTGATCATCCTGAATGTCCAGATCCTCAAAGTCATCCAGAAGCTCATCCATGCTAATCTTCGGCCCATCGTCGTCATCCTCTGTCTCAGCAATGCTCATGGCATCAGCATCCTGTTGAGGCTTCTTGGTCTTCCTAGTATTCTTGTACAGAGCCAGAGTAGCACGCAGCTCTTCATCCTCTTCCACATCGCGCAGGAAGGCCTCATACTCGTCGTCCATACGAGCCTGGTCGGTCGCCTTGGGCAGCAACTCGCCCTCATCCTTGGGCAGGCGCTTGAGCTTCCAGTTACGGCGACGGTTGCGGCGACGGTTCGGATAGTGCTTCTTGACAAGCACGACGTCGGGAATCGTCGAGCCGTATTGGCGCGAGTTTTCGATAGCGTCGAACGTATCGGAGTTGAAGTTTGTGCCGGTCAGCATGTAGCCCATGACTGAGTCGCCGGGGTGCAGTAGGTGCCCCAGGTGTGTGCGAGTGAAGTATACGTTGTCGTTGACGCCCAGATCGGATGCTCGAGCCACAGTGACTTCAGCTAGCACCCACTTTCCCTTGCGTATACCCGTCGCTTCAATGTCCATGACTATGAATTCGACCATGGAGGTGGCATCGGCCAATGGTCGGAAAGGCTGCCGCCAATAGACGTCGGAGCTCAGCTCTGCTGTGTGAAGGGTATTCGGATCAAGAAGGTAGACCGCGGTGCCTATCCTGTAGCAGAGGCAGAGAGGTGGAATATTTCCAATCTGTTTTGCGAGCTTGAGAGGCAGGGCAACTAGGTCGTCTCTACATATGGGAATAATTTCGGCCGAGTATGTGAATTTGTATTGCTTGTCGCCTGTATGTGTATCTTGCGAGATGAGATGCCTGGAGTCCTTGAGAGTGATAGGGACAACGGATTTGAGGAAATGAACAAATGCCTCAGCCTGATTTCTTTGGGCAAAGAAGAAGTCAACACCATCCTTCTCCTCCTTAATATTGATGGTGTCCTTGTGTGCTTGGTGCTTGAGGATGAGCTGCTCTAAGAGGAGGAAAGTCCTCTTGTGGGTAACCTTCTGGCGGACCTGGACGACGGCACGCCAGACGTTGGCTGTGTAGGACTTAGCGCACTCGCGGCATTGTTGATAGGCAACGACATAGACAACTTCGAAACTCTGCTGCATCAAGACACCATCCGACACCTGGTCCTGAATGGTAATCTTAACTTTGATGCGGCGCGAATGGGGTTCTGTCCAGACAAAGCGAGCATCAATGATACGAACTCTACCCAAATTTCGTAACCGTTTTAAGCAGAGCGATAAAAGTTCTCGTGATTCGGGGGCAGCTGCGACCCAAGTTGAAGGGGGCATCAGCCATCTTTCACAGTCCCGGCAGAAGTGAAGGGTACCCTCGCGCTGGATACCCTGTGAGATATCAACCGTAGACTTGATGCTTTTGAAAGAGTCAGTGAGTTTCTTCTTTCCCGGTCTAATGTAGGCAAAACGACATACCAGTCATAGCAAAGAGCACCGGCTGAGGAGGTGCCGTCAATAGGAACACCACAGTTGCAGCACAGAATACTGCCAGTGATGTCAGAATTCGTTGATTACAATTCTGGCCCATTTCAAGTGAACTCACGTAGCGCCGGTACGGGCAGTCCCCATCATCGGGGCCATGCCCATGGGAGAGTCGAGATCCATGTTCTCGGTAATGTCGCAGTGAACTAATTGAGGGTCACTACTGTAATATTTGCGGGTATCAAAGAGAAAGAATTGTAGTTATAAACTGTATGGGCGCGCAGGCCGACGGGGCTGTGTGTGTACTTTTCTTGAGATGAGCAGGGGCGTAACGAAGCCACAGCTCAAGAATTTTGAATTGCCCCGCGCTTACTGATAAGCACCTATCGATAAGCTGTGGAGCGGTTAACGTTGCTTGGCAACCCAGACCTTGGAGGTCTGCCATGTAACAGGCAGCGCCAGCTTCAGGAGCTTCAAGCAAATGCAAATGCTTCAAAGGCCAAAGTTACACAGTGAAGAGTTGCTGAGGTGCTAATGGATTTGAGCGGAATCACTGTCAATAGTTCTCTGTCTCAAGGGTTTTGACACCTTGGTTGCCGATTCTTTCTCACTGTCAGCGAGCTCGGCCCAGGACAAACCATGGGTTTGATCCCTATCAACACAGTCATGTATTTTAGCCAGTCAGAGACTGGCTAACTCACTTGTGAAATGTCACAAGCTGCAAGGGACCAAAGTTAAGGTTTGCTGATTTTGAATAGCAAGTCGTAGATCGTCTCATTTGCTTAAGCCAACCACGTCAAGCGCAAGAGCCAGGAATGAGAGAGATAAGAACTGCTCTCCCGTGACTCCTGAACTTGTCAGCGACGGGCCATACGAGTAGAAAAAACCGAGCCATCACTTCTGGAAGTTCAGACTATATGACCCCGTTTTCTCGTCCTTGATAAACTTGAAATTATCTGTACTTAGCCCAAACGGCCTAAGCAGGCCATTCCCAAGGTCCTTCAGCTTTGCCCACATCTCGGCCATTTCCTTCTCCTGCGCTTCCTTCGCCCGCGGTGGCAAAGCTCGTAATTGAGCTTGTACGGTCCTGCGATCGGCAGGAGTCAGAAATGCTGCCATTCCTTCAAGCCGCTTGTAATCCTCGATGGCACCCTCCAAATTCGCCCAGCCGCCGAGCTCACTCCTGGCGCGAGCACGCCGCAGGAGGATCTTCACACGGAGTTTGGCAATATCATCAGCGCGGGACCTGGATGGCGCCGGCGTGGTTTTGGCTGCACCTGCACTAACAATATCTCCTTCGACGCCCTCGTTCCCGGCAGCACTCTTGTTAGAATCCTCCCCCTGTTTCTCGGCCCTGTCGAGACAGTCAAGAGCAGTGGTGGCGTTGTTGATGGCTTCTTTCCACTCCTCCAGCTTCAGATGACAGGCGGACACATTAGCCCGCAGCACAGCAAGCTCGTAGTCCAGATAGTTTGGGCACACGGCAATGGCTTCATCGTACTTGTTGATGGCTGCATCATAATTTCCTGAACCGAATAAAGTGTTCGCTTCGGCCTTGTGAGAGTTGGACTTGGCCAACATGGACTGTCCAGCAAACAATTAAACGTCAGCTGAGAACGTTTTCAGGGTATTTCATTGGATATGGGACATGCACATGATGCATGGGTCATTGGGACAGCACTTACAGCCTCCTCCTCGGGAGAGAGCCTCTCGCTGGACCGATGATGCTGGTCATCCGCTGTATGCTGGGCAGCCCCATCAGTGCCGTCATGCCCGTTAGATCCACACTTCCCTTTGCCGTCCCTGTCGACCCTTTTGGGCACCTCGGGCCTCAAGGTGGCCTCTTCCGATGCTTTTTCGCTCTCGAACGCCATGGCTAACGAGGCCAGCCCTTGCGCGGACAGATGGAGTCAAGGGGTTTTACCGGACCGATCCAGCGTCCAGGCTAGTGTACTGTGCAAGACAGCACGATCCCAGCACGGCAGGTTGCAACAGAGGGAAGACAACGTTGGATGATAAGAGATTGTGCCGGGCCACTGGACCGCGCTGGACTGTGCTGAATCGTCACACTACCAACAACGTAACCCCTTCAGCGGGACTGTGGGCGAGGGACGCGAAAACCGGGTTCAAAGCTCCCTGCAACTCCCAGGAGCTTTGGAAGATCCAATGAGCGAAGCTACTGGGACCACACGGCGAATCAATTGGGTAATCAGATCCATGCATGATGCAAGACAGCGTAGAGCGCAGGTGGAAGCAGGACCGTTGAGAGCGTTCGGTCCCACCGTTTATTTTTTTTTTTTTGGCGGCTTTGCGACTTTGGGACCCAAAAAGAGCCCAACAAGGCCCAGGGAGTCCAGGAAGCGCAAGAACCATAAAAACCGAACAAAACCCCTGGTGCCGTGCTAGCGCGGCGACAGGGGAGGGGCATCGAGTACTCGGCTGGAAGCCGCTGTGACTTACCAGGCCGTGACAGAAACGCTGCCAAGCAAATGCAGCGAATGGACGTCAAGGCGACGGCGAGGTCTTATCTCGCATCTCCCTCGGCCGACCGCGTCCACTGCATCTGCGTGTCCAGTCTGGTGTCTGATCTGTATGCGTTGGCTCCCAACCCCGAGGCCCAGGGGAAAAGGGAAATGGAAAATGGCAAATCGGGACCAAATCATCAAACGGCCCGGCAGCGTAGCGCTCCGTAGCACCGCCCTGCCCGTGAGAGCCTCACAACGCGCCGCTGCGCCTGGGTAAAAGCCTCTGTATGCCAAAGGGAGAACGCGATTCGATTCAGATGTATACTGAAAGTAGTAGCGATCGCAAAGGCTTAGGCTGAAAGAAACGACGCAGGGGTTCTTTGATCCTGGTGCTCGGAGTAAAAGTGAAGCTGGATTTGCAGGCATTGGCCTTGCCCCGCAAATCTCCAGCAACCTTTCATCAATCTCGCAGAACATGCAGGGAGTGCTGGCTGTGGCCCTGTGCAGGGGACCACGTCCATCATCCCCATATTTTTTTCACTGCCATTCCATCTCCACCAACCTTCAACAGCCGCATGTGTGCCTTATGCCGATCTTCCTTTATTGTCCCCTCCTTTGTATCCCCAGTGTGATCTTTGGATCATTGATATTGCAACATTGAACCGATCAACCTTATCAAAGAATAAAAGGTTATATTCTCGAGCAATTTGCCCTGTCACCTACTGTTCAGAGAGTTGAGACATCAGACCAAGTCAACCGGCTTTCCTCTGGGACCTCGAGTATAAATACCCTCTAATCTCACCCACTGCAACCAATCTTTTCCTTTCCATTTCCTCAGCCACCGACCTCAAGCTCTATCGGCTTTGCAATCTTGCCTTGATTTGCTCCTGAACCTTGGTTCACAACTTCAGCAAACAATACACTCTTCATCACAGCTCACGAGACCTCAGGGAACATTATTCACAATGGCTCTTGATTGCACCAAGACTGAGTTGGTCTCCCTGGATTTCACGATCTTTTTAACGATATCAGTAACTCTAACACACTCACCAGCTTTCCTCCTGTCCGTGCTTGCCTGTTCGACATGGATGGCCTCCTAATTGATACTGAAGATATCTACACGGAGGTTACAAACAAGCTGCTTGCAGAATGCGAGGGTGAAAGGACGAGGATGACCTGGGAGATCAAAGCAAAGGTACAGGGTCGCCCGGGTCCTGAGGCGACTAGGATCATGTGGGAGTGGGCAGGGCTCAACAAGAAAATGAGCATTGATGATTACCGCAAGCGCTACTATGAGATTCAGGAGGAGCTCATGCGAACGACGAAGCCGCTTCCTGGGGTTGTGGCCCTGCTTAATGACCTTGATCGCACTGTTTACTGGCAAGTCGCCCCAAAGAAGACGAGCGAGAAGCGCGGAGATCATCTTCCCAATGGCGCTGCAAACGGCACTCCGAACTGTCTAACGAACGGCATCAACGGCGCTCTCACCAACGGCACCACAAAGCTTTTTCCTCGCCGTGTGCACATCGCTTTGGCTACATCATCTCACCAGTCCAACTTCAAGCTGAAGACTTCCCACCTCGAGGGCGTCTTCTCTGTGTTCGAGATGCATCGCCGTGTGCTGGGCGATGATCCTGAAATTCCGAAGGGCCGCGGCAAGCCCCTACCCGATATCTACCTGATTGCTCTCGACCGCATCAACAAGTCTCTTCCCGCTGGTGAGGCTCCAATTAAGCCAGAGGAGTGCCTCGTTTTCGAGGACAGCGTGTCCGGTGTTGAGGCCGGTCGTCGTGCGGGCATGAGGGTTGTTTGGGTCCCACACAAGGACTTGCTCGAACAATACAAGCACAGGATTCCAGAGGTTTTAGCCGGTCAGACTGGTGAGGCTCCGCCTGAGGCCGGTCCTTGCCCCGGCAAAATCGGTGATGGCTGGGCCGAGCTGCTCCCCAGCCTGGAGAACTTCCCATACGAGAAGTACGGCATTATTATTCCCCCTGTCGAGGTCGAGAAGGAGGACTGCATGAAGGGTTTAATGAAGATCAACTACTAAGATGCACAAAGTTGGTGCGTGCTGAGAAAGGAAAGCAGGGAGGAGAAGGAAAATTGGTCACAAAGAAGTGAAAGGCTTGGAAACCCTCCACATGTCACTCTTCATGACCAGGTTCTCTTTACCTCATGATACCCCAAGCACCATCAAAATTCGGTGCATGCAACTAGTTTTCAGTCACCTCAGCCCCTAATCATGATAATGTTGCCTAATGGTTCTGGGTGGCTGCAGGATCATATGGTTCTTCTGGGAGCGGAATGGGTCTTGAATAAGGAATGGGAATATCTGGCATATAGATTCCGAGGATCTTGCTGAATAGATAGCATACCTCTGGAGCTAATGGTGAAAACAAAATTGATAGAGCTGAGGTTAGATTACCATAGATATATAGAGAAAGGAGGATACCAGGGAATTGAAGCCGATGATCATCGGGACATAATAATTTCATTAGTAGTTGGTTGCTGTATGGCAGATGTCTGCATATCGCCAGTCCTAAGTGTTTTCCCGTCCCATACTTGTAAAACACCAAGGTACCCAAACACCAATGTTCTAAGCTAGCCCAAAGGCTTCCACTGTTCCCAAGAATCCAAGATTGATATTCTTTAAATGATCGCCCTCCCAATGCGAAAATCAGACCCCACCAATAACCCAGTAAGCGGCATCGACATCATCCCTCCAAAATCACTCTTGGATGATGACCCAGAAGCAACGACCCTAGGAGCCGCCCAAGCCCTTTTCAACTCCCCCTCCAACCTGCCCATCCGCCACCCGGTCTCCTTCCCAATCGTTCCCAATAACTCCAACACCTCACGACGTTCCTCGGCATCAGTCAGTACGCCACCGACAACAGCCAAGCTGCACGCGGCTGCAGCGACAAAACTACGACGGTCGACAGAAGTCAGGTGGTGCGCAACAATGCCGCAGACGTGGTGCGCGTGATGCTGCTGGACCCGACGGTTCTCTTCACTAGTGAGGCTACCACCACTGCGGCGCTGGTCGAGAGGGTTAGTCTGAGAGAGGAGGCACATGGACGTGTGGTAGAAGAGTCGCCCGAGGATAGCAGAAGGTTTGATCAACCTGTTAAGACGTCAGATAACATCCTCAAGACCTGGACAGCAAAAGGACGGAAGGGCACTTACCAGACGTTAGGGAACAAAGATTTGTCAGACGATTGAGCAGAATAACCATACGGCCTCATCGAACGAGGGCAGCTGTTGCTCCAAGCATTGCATATCCTCTGCAGTCTTCTGCACTCCGCAAACCGAGTCTGTCGGCTGATCAGCTCTTCGTGAGGGTCTGGATGTAGGCCTCGCGGCATGCTGGCACGGAAGTTGGCCACTTTGGCCAGGATGTAGAAGATCCGTTTCACCCAGAGACTTTCTTCGCCAAACCCTTTGCCGTTTTTCATCAGGAAAGCTGCCAATCCTTTCCGGCCGCGACCTCCATCGCCGCCGATGCTCGGACGACGCACACATTCTTCAAATCCGATCACGCTCGCACTGCTACTTCCGCTTTCGAGCCCTCCGTCGGCGAACTCTAAATCCACCCCCCATTGATCGGGGTCCCAGGTGATATGGCTCCCCGAGGACAAGCTGGCAAGGACCTCGATGCCGACACTGGCCCAAAAACAAGCCGCTTCCATGCCTCCTGATGAAGCATCCCAGCCACATTCACGGATCAAGGCACTTGCAGGGGGTAAGGCTTGATGCAGAGGATCAGTCGACTTGTCACTCATGAGCTCATACGCATTAAGCACAACCGCCGCTACGGCGCATTCCGACAGGTCGCTCCGCTGTTCGCGACGGATACGAGTCAGGTGTTCCAGAGCCAGACTATAATACCTCTCGGCCTTGTCTTCATCGCATCCTCCCATCAAGGACATCTGCCTTGCACCACATGCTAGCAGCGCGTTGAGAACCATCGGAGACTTGAGAGCCAGGTAAGGTACCGTGTTGGCAAAGTGCTTGTTTCCGTCCAAGCTGTCCAGCCATGGAGCTACCCCATCCACGAATGCTTGCATGTAACGGATCTCGTCGTCCGAGTCCAGGTAGTCACGTTCATCTGTCGCATCGTCGCTTGCTGGCGTCGGGGGATCAGCAGGCCTACCCGGCATTTGTGCTGGGCTGTTGTAAATTTCAAACCGGATTGAGTGTGCTGATGGTGACGATACAGTGCGAGTTGAGGACAATGAAAGGGCACAACCAGAAGTGTATTCGTGCTTGTTGGTAGAGATGACCATCTTGTCTTTGTTCATATGATGGCTCTCAAGGGGTGAAAACATGAATATATCGTCATCGAAGTTTGGAGGGCTTGGTTGCTGTAGCGGCGGTAATGGTTCCCTGGCATAATAAGTGAAACTTTGCATCCCCTCTTCCCGCACGCTCTCGCAAATGAGAGACTGGGGAGGAGGAGGCTGCCCAACATGGTTCGGGTAAGTCGGGTTGTTGTCTTGAGGAGCGCTGGAGCTGCTAACGTGCTCAGAAAACGAGGAATCGGACATCTGGTGGTCCGGTGATGCAGTCTTTTCGGTAGAAGTTTCATCAACATCGGGCACCTGCGGGGTCTCCAGCTTCGGATACCGTCCCAGACCGCCCTTATATTCGGATGCAATTAACCGCGATTCATCCAGTATTTGAACTGTGTTTTATGGATTAGTATTTCGACAAGACCGATAACCACAGTGGACAACCTACCTGACCACTCAGTCGTCGGGGGCACATATGGAGGGGTTCTCACTTGAACATCAATAAAGTTTAGCCGGATCCCTCGTTTGCACTCCCGGTTGCTCTTTCGACAGTTGTTGCAGTCTGGAACACCCTCATCACATTTTAGATGGCGCTCCCGGCAGGTAAGGCACCCTGTGCGCACCCGCTTTGCCTTGCCTGGTTCGGCCTTAGCAGGCGGTAGTTGCTGTCCTTCCCGGCCGCCATTGCTGTTTACCATGGCATTGACATTAACCATTGGAGAGGGTACCATGGCATAATCCAAATCTTCAAGTTGAAGCTGTACATGAGCAGCACCGAAGTTAAATGTCCCTGGAGTCCCTTGACGGCTAGCTGAGAAGCTGTCAAATGGAGGACTGTACGTTCTGCTGGAAGTTGTGTATGGCGGCGATGGCTCCTCCTTGGAGTATGAATTTGTCGGTGGAGGGTAAGGATGAAAAGAATGGCTCTGATGGCGAGCATGAGTTTGACTCCTTTGACTGGAACCTGCCATGGCTGCTAAGGGGTATCAAAACAAAGTCCGAAAGAAACACAGAGAGGAAGAAAAATCGAAAAACAGGTCAGTTCAGGGGCAGGTTTTCAAGTGTCTGAGACGAGAGTTGGACCAAGCTCTCCACGGCAGCATCTAAGAATCACAAACTCGAAGACAAAGAGCCAGAAACGTGGTACCCGGCCGTGTGGTAAGCAAAGAGGGCCGAGATCGTGTTAAGAGCGAGGAATCGATCGGAGTCCCCGCCGGCGTGAGAAGAGGGGGGAAGAGCTTGCCACTGTTGTCCGATTGTCAGTATCCGTTATGCTGTTCCAAGTTGTCGTCGTGCAATCCAAGACATGACGGATGTCTATCTCTGCGCTGATACGTCGCCTGCACGCTCTGCGCTTGTTTCCGCCCACCACGCTGCAGAGAGGGCCAGCACGCGAGTTTACACGGGATGCTGTGTCCCAGACAGGCCCAAAGAGAGAGCGAGGACGAAAGTGATGGTAATAAACGTGTGAATGTAAATGCCATGGGGACAGCCGAGGAGAAAAGTCAACGAGGCTGAGGTTGGATCGGGGTGTTGCAACGCTCAGACTTGCTGCCGTGCCAACGGACGTAGGAGCCGGGATGGCATGCAGGCGCAACGGACGAAGAGCAAGTTGAAACATTCAAAAAGCAGATGCAGGGGGCGTCGGCGCTGCGATGGGACCCGTCCACAATCTCTTTAGCCCCTCGCTCAGACGCTGACGAGGATAAGGACAGTTCATTAGCACGTTCAAACTCGATGTCGGAGAGCTTCGCACTTCGCGGCAGCTCAGGGTTTCACCGAAAGTTGAGATGTCATCAATACTGACGGCACGTTCTATCGGGTTCTGAGCCCCGAGTGAGAATGTTTCCCGTCTGTCGAGGCATGGTGTTGAGATCTCGGGGAGCAGCAGGAGTGCTCGATCCTCCTCTGGACGGGACACTGACCTTCTATGACAGAAGTTGCAGGGGCCACCAGGGGCCGGTGGTCGAGGCAACAGGCTGGGCGCCTGGGGTCCTTGTCATCGTTAGGGTCCACTGATCCACTCAGCACAGAGCTTGGCGCCGAGCTGGGCTTGGCTACTCAGCAAGCCGGAGATCCACATGGAACCGTTGTCCAGACCCACTCCCCCACCTCAGCTTTCAGTGCCTTTGACTGGTCGATTGAAGGAGCGAACAAGATTTGTCGAGGATGGAGCCTCTTCAGCTGCAGCGTGCGCCAACAGCATCTGCGTCGTCTGAACTTGGATGGACTGGCGGGATGCCCTGCTCTTGTCATCAATGGCGTGGAACAAGGCTGTCTTCTAGAACAAGCTTGCATATCTGCAGATCATTTATCGCGCGCTGCCTTACACTTCACACTTCTCCAATTTTGCCCACTTTGATCTTAATCCGTACCTAGGTACCTTAAGTTACAGCGTACCCCTCGGATCCGAGACGCTTAAGCTTCCATATCTAAGAACAGCACCCTGGTCATTTTCGGATTTTCCACTCA
Organism: Thermochaetoides thermophila DSM 1495; assembly: GCF_000221225.1. Classification (NCBI taxonomy): domain Eukaryota; kingdom Fungi; phylum Ascomycota; class Sordariomycetes; order Sordariales; family Chaetomiaceae; genus Thermochaetoides; species Thermochaetoides thermophila. The sequence goes on from NW_006383032.1 coordinate 3,749,340, forward strand.
AGGTCATCATTATCATAGATCTATTCTTCTTCCACCCTCCATCATCACACAGTCTCGGATGAGAATATGTCGACCGAGTCTCGTCCAGCCCAGCCCAAGTCCATCCTGCGCGGCCATAAGGCCCAGGTGCACGCTGCCGCCTTTGTATTTGCCAACGAGCGCCTCGTGACTGGCGACGCAGATGGCTTTGTCATCTCGTGGGACCTCACAATCATGCGCCCCAGAGCGGTCTGGCGAGCCCATACGAACTCCATCTTGGGCATCTCTGACTGGGGTCGCGACCGCCTGATCACGTAGGTTGATTGTTGTTACTTGCTGTTATCGGTCACTGTTGGTGTCTGCCCGAGACATGAAGTAGATAGATTGCTGAAACAATGGGCATTCGTAGACACGGAAGAGACAACAAGTTGATTGTCTGGAAACTGGGTGTCGAGGACGAGAGCCGCTTGAGCACCAGTCCTCCCTTGGACCCTGTCTCGAGAACCCGACCTCAGCCAGAGATGCTGCATCTGCTTGAGGTCAACACTATGAACTTTTGTTCCTTCTCCCATTGCCCCGAAGTTCCGGCTTCAGGCACATCATCCGGGGATATCCTAGTTGCCGTGCCCAACACTTTGGCATCCGAAGCTGTGCGTCTAAGGGCCATATCATACACCCAAGTCGCTCATACTGATAATTGCCATTACAGATTGACATCTACCATCTCCCATCTCAAAACCGGAAATACACATTAAAGCTAGGGGAGAAGAACGGCATGGTCATGGCCCTATCACTGCTCTGGTTGGGACAGACTTTGACACTTGTCGCAGGCTACGAGAATGGGCTAGCTCTCGTTGCTCAGCTCGACGACCAGGGTAACTGGCTTGTCATCTATCAGGCAAAGCCTCATACCCAACCAATCCTCTCTCTAGATGTTTCCCCAAGCAGAGACTACTTCATTACATCAAGCGCTGACGCCATCATTGCCAAGCATTCCCTTTCTGTCGGCTCTCAACAACCGGGAAAGCAACCAGTACCACCTCGAGCAGAGCCAACCCAGGAAATACCAATCCCCCAAAAGCCAGCGCTGCGCAATGATGACAGCAACCGACCCCCCGAAACAAAACCCCCTACCAAACCCGCCCATAATGACACCAACAAACCCAAATCCCTCCTCTCTGCAGCCCTCGCAAACGAGCCACGCTCCCCTCCAGTCTCTCAACTAACCCCCAGCAGCATCTCTCCCTCCTTTTCAACCCCCTCCCCCCTAAACAACAACACCCCCATTAAACAAATAAACACAAAGCACGCAGGCCAACAAAGCCTGCGCATCCGCTCCGACGGTCGAATCTTCGCCACAGCTGGATGGGACTCCCGCATCCGGGTGTACAGCACGCGGACACTGCGGGAGGTCGCCGTCCTGAAGTGGCATGGGCTGGGGTGCTACGCCGTTACATTTGCCGCTGTTGGTACTGATGCTAATGCTAATAGTAGTGATGGCGACAGCGCTGAGTGTGCTCGCAAGTCTTCTGTGTCAGAAAGTGGTCCGGAAGAAGAGGTGATAAAAGGTGACAAAATATCCAAACATAAGGAGCCTAGGAGCCAGCAAGATCTGGACGAGTGTGGTGTGGATAGGAGCAACAGTGTCGCTGTGGTGCCAAAGCTGGTTGAGGTGACAGTGAGGGAGAAGCGCGTTCATCAAGCAATGGCGGCACACTGGATAGCCGCGGGGAGTAAGGACGGAAAGATCAGTCTGTGGGATGTATTCTAATCCAGATTGGAAAGGGATGGTAACGAGCGATAGTTCGGGTATTGAGAGCTATCTGGTGTTTTTTCAAGATTTTGCCCACCTAGTAGTGCAGTCAGTAAGACAAACCAGCTAAGGAATGAGAAACCTAAACGGCGCCAAATGAGCGATGAAGACCACAACATGCCTACAACCGAGCCCGCGAGCTCTTCCTTCTCCTCCTCTGCTCCCTGATAGACTGCTCTAAGCTCCGTTTCTCTTCAGCAGTCAGGCGCGCAGGCGCCAGTTGGAACTTCTTCCCCTGCTCTTCTTCAGTCTGCGCCTGAACCGCCTCCATGAAGAGTTGATGCCCCAGACTGTCAGTGTGTGCCAAAACTCTGCGGTTGACAGTTGGCCCGTCGCGTCGATCCTTCCCCTCTCTTCTGCTCACGGAGATACGTGAGACGAAATCCCAGAAACGGCCGCTCTCGAGAAGACTACCTGTTTTCTCGTCCCGTCCGGGCCTCCACTCGGGAGCGATGCGTAACCGTGGTGGGATCTGAGTGTCTCGGGTCCGAATGACCTGGATAATACCTTCCTCCTCGAAGCGTTTGAAACCATTGCTGATGGTTTGTTTGTTCATGGCCTCTTCGTAAGAAAGATCACCCTGATCATACAGAACCTTCGCCAGCTAGGAGAAATCAAAGTTAGTTCACGTCAAGCAACGTAAACTCGATGGAAAGCTAGCTTACCTGTTGGGCGCTTTTCTGTGCCTTGGAGAGCTGAATCCAAATATCATTGTCCTTGTACCCAATAGGTGGGGTAAGACCCATGATAGAAACAGCCGCTGCCCAGTACGAATCAATGAACGGCCAAACCAAGAAACAGTAAAAGTCAAAGTTCTCCCGACCGGCTTTCCGCTCGGCGGGATGAAGACCAACCTTCACAAACTTTCCCTCATCGTCTCTCTGGATGTAAATCACCTGATCTCTCTCGAGCCGCTCGAGCGTGTTCTGGAGATTCTTCTCCAATCCTTTGCTGGCGTAAATGAACTCTCCACGGAGAAGAGAAGACAAGAATTGAACCTGGTCATACAAAGTCTGGTACATCATGTCTTGAATTGCAGGGCCTCCCCCCTGCTTGACCTGGGTGTACAGAGCGGCGCATACCAGAGCCTCCGGTATGAAGAGGTGGATTGTCATATTTCGATAATACGCCAGTTCCAATTTGTCTGCTGGCTTAAACGTCCGCTCGGTCACCGCATCGGCCTCATGAACGAGTTTTTTGCCCAGGACACTGAGTCCACGGGCAATCACTTCGGCGGTGGGCGCATCGCCAAAATGAGCAACTCGCCCACCATTGGCCCTGATTCTTTCCGAGAGCCAATTGACACGACGAACCAGCTCTGACATTCCGATGCCCCGGCCTCTCATCGTTAAAAGCACAGTCCCGATCAGTGCTGTGGGCATGATAACGGAGACAGAGTTGATGTCGTTCAGGACCCGATATCCCAAAGTTCGCAGAAGTGCTTGTCGAATGTGATTGTTTCTTTCATCCTCCCAGTCAACGTTGAAACGAGAAGGAAACAGAGCAAGCTGAGCAAGCTGGCCTTCGACAAAGCTCCGAAGGCTCCACGGCTCCTTGAATCTGACATCCACACTGCCAAAGTTTGACTTCAGCACCGATGCGCTGCCGACGAAATCTTTCAAATTTTCTTTCTTCTTTTCCGCACCTAGCAGCTCTGACGTATAGCCTTCAGTTTCGATTACTCTGTCGTATTGAATGCTGACAGGACAGACGACCACGTCCTCGATGCGACCGGAAAGAAGACTGTCGAGAACGTAGCTCAGGATTCCAAATTTTGGCGGAAGCAGCTTGCCGGTGCGCGACCTGCCGCCCTCAATGAAGCACTCGAGGTTATATCCGCCCTGAAGCAAGATATCGATGTAGGACTGCACTACTGTGCTGTAGAGTTGATCGTCGCCAAAAGATCGTCTGATGTACATGGCTCCTGTAAAGAATGGTATTAGTTGCCTGATATTAAACACAAGATACCGATAGTGAGTGCTTACCTGCACGCTGGAGGAAACCACCGACAATGGGGAAGTTCAGATTGTCGCCAGCGACAACAATTGGCAACGCCAGTCCTAGCCGATAACAGAGCAGCTGAAGAGCGACGTAGTCAACATGGGAGCGATGGCAGGGAAGAAAGAGAATGCTTTGCTTCTTCTTTTCAGCCTCTTCGGCAACTTGCTTCAGGCGCAAAATTTCCTCCGAGTTCACTCGGATGCCCTGGCCATACGCCCTAAGCGTGAGCTCAGAGGTTACCCAGTACGCCCCGCGGATGAAATATTTGCTATCCAACTTGCAAATCATGCCGTCTAGCATCTTGTCGACAACTTTATGGAGTTGTTGCACTAGAGTTTCTCGACGGCTGGCCATCTTTGACGTGTAATCGGGCGCAGCAGGGTCGAGAAGACCCTGCTTTTCCTCATCGGCAATCTTCAGATCGGCAAGTTCGTAGATCTTCCCTTGAAGGGAGGGGGACTCGATAACTTTGTCCTTGATCTCTTTCGAGAATTCGGGGTAAAAGATTCGCTGGCCGATATACTCATCATAGCCTCTCCATTCCGTTCCGGCCAAGTGTAGGCCCAGCTCCCTAAGGAAGCTACCGATCGAGGCCAATAGCCCGTTAGCTTTTCTCCGTTGAATGATGGTAATGTCAGGAATTATGAGAAGAACAAGGGGATCTGGCTTGGTGGGAAGAGAAGAAAAACAAGACAGGACTTGTTGATGGAAGCGGATAAAAGAGGAGCAAAAAGTGAGAAGTTGAATATGTAGCTGGGAAAATAGGAGACAAACCCTATAGGATCAGTCCGGAACCGTGCCATGTGGTTCAAAAGAATTTCATCTCTCCCGGCGTCAGTGCTGCGAGAGTCTTCCTTCACTTGTGACCTGACCAAAGTAATTCGGTCGCCCTGGATGCGCAGGTCGGGCGCCGCTTTGGAGGAGTTTGAGGGCGACATTGCGCTATCGGTTCGTAATAAACGCGACGTTTGAAACGAGAAAATGACTTTGGAAGTTGGAAGACTGTCGATGGCGTTTGGGCGTCCGAGCTCTTCGTGAACCAGCTGCAGTGATGCTCACCGAAGACTTGGTTGAAAAACTGAGATGTCAGCAAGCTTAATCTTAATTATAGATAGGTATAATGAGTTTCTCTACCTCGTGATAGACACACACGCGACCGCGGGCTTGGGAGAATCGAGATAAGATTGGGATGATTGTGGTTCGTCCTGAGCTAGCAGCAGCCCGCGATGTAGGTCTGTGTGTAGGTCAAGCACTCGGAGTCGCGTCTGTAAGTTTGAGCTCTGGACTTCTGGTAGGTAGCTGCTTGAGTTGCTGACCGTCCTTTCGGCAAACCGTTCCCGCCGTAGCCCTCAGTAACCTTGAAACCACAGCTCTGCAACTCCAAATCCATGCCACATGTGCAATGTGCAGCTTCCGTTGATCTTATCGGCTTCTTGCAGGTGCACACATGTTTGAGCTTGTTCCTGTTTGAACAGTGGACTTCGTCAGGGGCGTTGCAGCACCTCTGATTCCCCCGGTCCGAGGCTCACTTCCTGCAAGCCCAGCGTGCAGTCGGGTCGGGTGTGTCCCGGCACGATGGGAGCCACTCAGGGCTCAGGAAAGCCGGAGACCGCCCATGCAGGGGTCGATCACTGAGCGACGTTGCTGTTGTGCTTCCGGGGTAAAGCGGGGGTGGTTGATGGCCAAGGCACACTAAACCATAAAAGGAAAAGGTGTATACCTGGCTTTCAAGATGAAAGACAGCGGGGCCCGGCGCGGGATGGCTTCCAAAAAAACTCAGCAACCTCGCGACGACAGAAGCAACAAACACAAACATCGACTAATTGACGACGACATCAAAACACATGCAGCCGCCGCAAGTCGCAATGGATTCTAAGAGCAAAAATAAAAAAGATCAACCTTTCGCTGCCGCACTCCTCGCCCGCGCTCACGAACCCATTGAAGCAAATCGCATCTACACTGAAAAAGTCCAGCAACGGCCACTCTTCCTCACTCCCTCGTCCCCTCCGCCCTCCGATGCCCGCATCGCCCGTCGCCGCGCTCGTGAGAAGCAGAAACAGCAGCGCCGTAAAGCACTCAAGCCAAAGCCTCTCTCGGCTACCCAACGCCGGAAACTTGGTCTGTACGACGTGCCCCGAGAGGCCCAGAAATATGCGCTGTACGAGCCGCTCCATCGCCTTTGGCTGGGCTACATCCGCGAGCTCCTTGGCAGCGAGATATACACTGGTGGTGAGGGCGCTGCAGCAAAGCTGGCTAGCGCCGACTTTCACGGCGCTGGGGTCGAAGTAGTGCGCAGCGGCTGCGTGAGTCGCGTTGGAATCAAGGGTATTGTGGTGAAGGATTCGAAGTTTGCCTTCGAGATCATCACTCCCAAAAACAAGCTGAAATTGGTTCCTAAGGAGGGTACAGTATTTCGATTTGAGGTGCCAGTCCCAATCCAGAAGCAGGTTGAAGCTGCCGGAGAAGAGCAACCGGAAGCGAAAGACGGAAAACAGCCCCAGCAAGATTCAAAGATGATCTTTGAGGTACACGGCGAACAATTTCAGTTCCGATCAGCAGACCGGGCATCACGAAAGTTTAGGTCGCACTTTTCCAAGATCCTCTGAGAGGAAAGCCCTCCTACTTGCCAGAATTATTCTTTGCGCCTTGAGATCCCGGCTTGTTCGGGTGCCATCTTAAACCCCGTCAACCGTCAGGGATGGCACACCAAGCTTTTGACAGTAAGTCCCAACGGCTTGCTTTATTCCAAATCAACACGCATGTCATGCGGTGTCATGGAATCCTGCCATTGGTGCCAAGGCTCCGATGTCCGTCCAAACAAAATCCTGAACGACAGGACCCCATTGAGCCCCAGGCACTCCACAATAGTCCAGCTCAGCCGACTTCAGTCCTTTGGCTACGGGCCATTCGGACAGGGAGTCAGGAAAACCTAATCCCCGTTTCTGAGCCCCAGATACCCCATGTCGAGACCGACCAAGCGCACGATACACCTACCAACCTGCACAGGGAAACGGTTTGGGCCACAAACAGCCAGGTTTGTGGCAAGTACGGGTGAGATAAAGTCTCGAATGGCCAGTACACCTGTGGGCGTGCTACCTGTAACCATTGCTACAGGTGGAAAGGGAGGAGCACTGCCTTCCTATGGATAACGATCCGAGTGACGAAGTCATCAACAGCACGAATCCACTCATAGTCTCGTTGATAACACTTTGTTTTTGTACAATACAACCCTTCTGCCAGTACTTATGTACAGACTCCTCGGACAATACACAGACGATATTGTCTTTCATCAACAATCATGTCTATAACGGGCTGCTATATGGTCTTTGTGATATTTATCCCAACCCAAGAAGCCATACAATGCAAACCTGGTTTCCAAGCCGAAAGCCACTCGAGTCTATGCCATCATGCTGAAGGAGGGATGATGATATTGTCGATAAGCCGGACAAGTGGGCCTCCACTATGGCCGAGATCCTCACCTGGTTGAGGATCCTCGACGGGTAGCATCCTGATCGCACCACTGAGGATAGCTCCCTTCACTGGGTCAACAGTGGAAAGCTCTTCCATGTTATCTGGGTCAGCTAATGAGATGTAGTCGACCTCAAACCGGACCCGCTTCTCAGGCGCCAGCGCCATTTGCTCCGCCAGCACGTCATCAGTGACCTTGGTCGCTGCAGCAAGGATGGTCTCCCGGTCCCTCGCGCCAGCGTTGTAGGCATCTTCTGCAGCCCTCAAGGCGCGATACAGCACGGTCGAAACAGGCCGTCTCCTCTCTCCAAGATAGACATTCCTCGAACTCAGCGCTAGCCCGTCCTCAGCCCGTGCCGTAGGACAAACGACCACCTCAGCAGGGATCATGAAGTCCCGAACCAAACGCTTAATTACCACAGTCTGCTGCACATCCTTCTGCCCAAAGTAGACCCGGTCCGGCTGCACAATATTAAACAGCTTCATGCACACGGTCGCAACGCCCCGGAAGAACGTTGGCCGCGATTTTCCCTCCAGAACCTCCCCAACCGGCGTAATTGTCACAAAACTCCCCTTGCTGTCTACCTCCTGTCCGGGAAACCCCCCAGGATACATCTCCGGTGTTGTCGGCGCAAACACAGCGCTTATCCTCCCCAGGTTATTCCCATCATCTGCCAGCTCCCGATCCAACTTCACCAATGCTTCAGCATCTGCATCCCAGGTGACCGGGTACGAAGACAGGTCCTCGCGCACGCCAAACTGCGCCGGGTTGACATAAAGCGAGACAACAACGTGGTGATTTTCGCGGGCGGCGGCGCGGATCAAAGACAGGTGGCCTTCGTGCAGGGCTCCCATGGTCGGCACCAGTGCGACCATACGCTGGTCCAGTGTGTGTGGACGACGCCAGCGACGGACTGATTCGACGGTGCGGAGGATCCGGATTTGGGAGTTGGGTAGGCGCTCCAGGGTGCTGCGGTTGGAAGAGGAAGAGGAGCAGGCTGAGGCCATTGCGCGTGCAGACGAGGGGATTCGGGAGATAGGTGCTAGGGAAGGCTGAGGGCAGCAGGCGAGCGAGAGTAGGCGACTAGGAAGTGAAGCGCGCGATCGAGCGAGATGGATGGCGGGCCTGACCGCGTGCCGGAGGAGGGGCCGGGTCGAGTTCATTGAGGAGGGGCGCTGTGGGTGGTTAGGTGATTGCGCGAAAGCAACGTTCTGTATTCTATGAGCAAATAACGCGAAAGTAAGCCTTCGGGGAAAGAGTAGAGGGCACCACAGCAGCTGCCTGCAGCAATTAGGCCGAGATTTTATTTTCTCGAGGTGCTGTGATGGTTTCTGCCGCGGAGTTTTGAGGCCGGCACCTGGACCGTCCTGGCCTGGTCGCTGGCCTCTCGGAGTGAGACTGTGGGACAGTGGACGCGGCAGGCGGGCACGGTGGATGGGTCGCTTTCCAAGAAGGCTCTTCCCGCCTTGGTCCCTGGCGCCTTGGCCCTCGGGTCCAGGGCTTACGGTTACCGAAGTCTAGGTTGCCAAGTCGTGGCCATCAGCCGCAGAGGTTCTTGCTTCCTCGGGTCGAGTCCTGACCTGCAGACTTTCATCGGAGCTTAAACCATGACATCTAGTAAACGATGACTAGAATTCCTTTGCGCGATAATCCTAAGCCAAGGATTTGATAATAACAAAGCCAACTCTTCTGCTGTTGCGTCTGTCTCAACCTTGGATTTGCCATCACCCGCCTGATATGGAACCGGAGCTGGAACCTGGGTTCAGCAGTCTCCAAACCCAGTTCAAATGTCGGAAATTCACAACAACGTTCACCAAACTACTTGAGACGATACAGGGACAAAAGCAATGACAAGAGTGGGATTCGAACCCACGCCCTTTCGGACTGCCAGTCAGGATCCTGAAGACAGCGCCTTGGACCACTCGGCCATCTTGCCTTTGCTCGAAGTTGGAGGCCGAGCGCCAGGATCAGAGTGAAGACGGGGGGCCAAGGCCCTCTTGCCCACCTTTCTTTAGTTCCACACAAAGTACCCAAATCAAACTTTCATTAATCAAATCCCTTGTGAAGCTGATTTATCTTTAGCTTATGAGTGTGTTTCTAACGATATTCCAGAGTTCATCCAACTTCGATGGCAAAAGTCACTCGCTCCAGCACATCAACCAGCCACACGCTCATCTCACAAGCCACATGACACTCAGACTCCACCGCACAACTCTCTCCCAGCAGCGACAGTGTCCAAGACAATATAATCTTGTTCCCCTGCAGTGATTACCTCGTCAGCAAGGCAACGTGCCAGAGTGGTTAATGGGTGCGCCTCGAAAGCGTATGGCTTCGGCCGCATCGGTTCGAATCCGATCGTTGTCGTATTTTTTTTTCCACTTGGACTGTTCCTGCTCCGTGACAGCCTTAGTTGATTAGATACTCACTCCATTTCGGTTTCGGAGGTTTTTATGTCTTTAAGCAATATGGACATTGCTATCCCGAAGAGATACCCTAAGTCTCCGAGTGCAGGGTAGACTCATGTAGTGGGAATGAAGTTAAATTCTATCTGCCAAAGCACATATAGCAAGGTCAAGGGTAACAATCGTTACCAATTTTGCATACCGCTCAATATTCAACACGCTGCTTCAGCGAATCACACATCCCCCATATCACCAAATCTCCCTATCACAGCTCTTCAACCAACCCTCTCCCCTGAACGCCTAGTTGTGCCAAAGTCTCAACCATCTAATTCAACACCGAGCTCCGATGATGTTGCAGGCCTGATCTCCCAACCTTTCCCTCTTCTGGACTTTCCCGCACTGGCATCATCTCCTCTTCTTCTTCGTCCCGATGCCCAGGTAAAGGAGGTCCAGGATGCGGCGGCGGCCAAGACATCGACGTCCCCATATGCCGTGATTGGGACGCTGGTATGGGACGACGGTAGTCAATCCCTCCATTTGACTGTCCATTTATCCCTTCGTTGGTCATCTCCTGTCTCATGTGTGACGTCACAGCTAGCGTTTCCGAAAAAGTCAGGCTTGGCCCCGTAAGGTTGGACTGAATTGACGCATGCGGAGAAGCCGCTGATGGGTTGGCCCCGTTGCTCACCGGTGTTGATACCCCTGAAGAATTGGACAGGTAGCCGCCATAAACCCCGCCCCAATCTTGGATGAATCCCGGTACGGGTGCTTGAAAAGATAATCCGGGACCGTTTGGAGCCATCATCATTCCCAGCGGCTGATGTGATATTGGGAAGGAATGCACAGGCGCATGTAACTGCTGTTGGCCGAGACTCGGTCGATTGGTTGGCTCCTGTATCGGTGGCAGACCAGAGTAAGCATATGGATCCTCCTCAGCAGACGCAGTCTCTTGAGAGTGTCTGCAGACCTCCGACGATGTTTTTCTCTTCAGCGCTGGTTGCGCCCCGGACCAGGGCAGTGGTGATGCTAGAGGGAGCCAGGTCGGGGGATGACTTGGGGGTCCATAGTTCCCCGATGGGCCATGGCTTAGGCTGAAGGTTCTTTGGAGGCCAGCGATGTCGTTCTGTTGAAGTAGTTGGGGGATCTGAGGCTGTTGGCTAGGTATGAACTCTAAGGTTGACGTGTGGTCCAGAAGCGGTAGAAACTTCCCTGGTCCAATTCCGTTCTGTGGGTAGTTTGGCGATCGGACTATGGGATTTGCTCGCAATGGATCGATGTGCTGTGATGTGGACGATGGGAGTTGGGGAGTGTCCCTTGTTGTTTGCATCTCAGGAGTTCGGCGATTTCGGAGACCTTTACGTTCTTCTACGGCTGCGTGTGCACGCTCGGCGAATACATCCGCAAGAGGATGTTTAGACGTCGAGCTGTCTGTAGACTCCTTGGGTTCCTTGGAGAACACCTTCCGGAACCATTTGCGTAACCCACCCATGGTTGAACGAACCGGATCACCGAGATGATGTGATAGAAGCCGAAGGGATAAGAACTGCTAGTATAAGCAATGCAACTAACATCACTAAATCAAGTATAGGGGCCGTGAAGTGTCGTCCGTATGGTTGTCGACGGTAACGTGGTTGTCGAGGACGTGAATGTGATTAAGAATGTTGAAATCACACGGATCAGAGGACACCTCCAAGGATACTAATCGACCAAGCGTTCTTGCCGAGCGAGCACCTAACGTGGATAACTGGAAGCTGCCATGATAGTCTGGCTATTCCTTCCCAACCAGTTATCTAAAGGTGGAATACCCAACTGAAACATTCATTCAAGATCGGTTAAAGAAATGGTCGGCGTGGAACTAAAAATGAAACAGAAACGTTTAGGCGCTTGGAAATATCGCCGGGGGTCTAACAAAAAGACCTGTCGCAATCATACAGATGGCAAGCTGAGCGTCAAATCAAGCTGACGGGACTCGGTGGGAGAGCAGGGTGTTGTCCCTGGTCAACCAAACAAACTCAGTCCATTTACGCCGTTAGATACATTCTCTAATCGTATGACATTCCGCTTTTCTTAAATGAGAAGAGAGAGAGAGACGGAGAGGGGTGGAATCCCACCAAAGCTTTAAGGTACAAACCAGAATCACAAAACCTCCCTTCTCCATGTATCCCAGAGTTCTTAAATCATAGAGCCACCCCGTGAGGATAGTTGCAACCTCATCCGCTTCCTGTAACAGCCATCACCTACTGTTCCACCCCTACGCCTCAACGACAATCGTCGGGCCAGAGACGACGCCCACACCATCACCCCAAATACCCACAACAGAGAGCAAGAAGCCCAGGCCAGCAAAGGCGCTGCGCACGATCTGCTTCTTGAGGAAAGTCTCAACCTCAGCGCGCACCTCCTCGCCATTGACAGCGCCGCTCTCCTCACCCTCAAGCTCCTCGCCGCTAGCCTCAACGCTGCCCTCACTGTGCGCATCAACGCCCAGCATCTCGTAGCTAGCCTCCATCCTCATGCGATCGAGCCTCTCCTTCTTCTGCTTCTGCCTCTCCTTCCTCTGCCTCGAGGCAGAAGCAGACACGGTAGCGGGGTCGAGGGAGATCAGGTAGGGGGCCAGCAAGTCCGAGGCGGCGAGGTGGGAACCCAGGGCCAGAGCCGAGGCATAGAGCAGATAAGGATGGCGATAAGGGCGCGGGGAGAATAAGTAGGCAAGGGCAAAGGCAGATGAAGATATGGAGGACAGGGAACGAAGATGGCGAGTGGCCGTCGCCGTGAGGGCGTCGAATGCCTGGGCAGCTGTCTCGGCCGAAGGGAGGGTCAGGAGCGTGGGAATTGTGAGCGAGGAGAGGGTGTAGGAAAGGCCCTGAATGCATTGCTGTGAGCTACTGACGCAAACGGATGGCATTCATAACATATGGGACATCTGAGAAATTACGATGTGTGGCACGTACCGTCATGACACCAAGCGAGACGGTGCCCACAAACTTGAGCACCGAAACGCCCTTCGCAGCCATGATTGAGAGGATTGAAGGCAGGCTGATAAAGGACAAATGCTCCGCGAACGATGTCGATGGAAATGGGGTCAAAAGATGGCAATCTGGTTCCCGAGCCGTTGGATCCCGTCACTGGGCGAAAGGATGGAGAGACTCGCAATGAAGGGAAGTACACGCAATCGAGCTTTCGATGATGTCCGCGGAGGAAGCTGGTTTACTGGAGGTGGCCCTGGCGCATTGGGAGCCAAGCAACTTCAGCACCTCGGGCTCGGGCATGAATAACGGCTCCACCCAACTGCGTCATAATTAGCCGTGGCGGCAGCGATCCAGATCGTTCGGCGAAGGTTCCACCCGCCGCCGGGCTTGGCGGCAACCCGACAGCCGCAGAGACATTGACAAGCAGACAGCCCTAACCCTTGATCCTTTTCTTGAGCTTGTTTTCCGCCAAAACTCCACATCGACAGGGCAACGTGCCAGAGTGGTTAATGGGTACGCCTCGAAAGCGTATGGCTTCGGCCGCATCGGTTCGAATCCGATCGTTGTCGTTTCGGCGAACTTTTCCAGCTTACTTTTTGCCATTGGTGTTGCTCTTCGGTCCTGAGCAGTAGTTCGTTGCTGTGCTGAGCTTGCAGCTGAAGCAGTGTCAATTTTGGCACCCCAGACAGGATACTTATTTGTGGGACCAATTGATTCAAGAGACAGAGAGTTCATCCCAGCGACCATAGCTTAGCCCTGAATGTTTCGCACCTTGGTAATCTTGTACCAAGAAAGTGCTGTCGTGGTATTCCGGCTTGCCCTTCCCGTTGACCCCGTAAACAAGCAACAGGCATGAAATACTGGCATGAGAAGGCGGAAACGCTTCCTCTAGAGAGAAAAACTTTACTCGATATTCAACCGCCAAAGCCCATCACCAAGAAAATGCGTCTCCTCCATCACCGGCCCCTTGCCCTTCTCCTTGATCTCCTTGGTGCCCATCTTTAAAATACCCACAGCAGCCGCCTCAACCTTGCCCTCAGCCATCAAGACAACGGGCTCGCCCTTCTCCAGCTCTCTGCTCCAGTGACCATCCTCATCCACACCCTCATCTGGCACCACAACCTTATTCCCTTCCTCGCCACTCTCGCCAGACTCATTCCCCCCTTCCTTCTTCTGTTCCTCAGCATCTTCTTGTGCACTCCTGGGGGCCTTCTCCCTCGGCAGTGGCAGCCTGCCACCCTTACTCGTCAACCCAGGCGCCATGAGCGTAGCGCCGCTCAACACAAAACGAATGGCACCGCGATCGCATTGGATCTTCGGGAAGCACTGGGGGAAGCGGTGGACGAGTTTCAGGTGCGGCAGCAGTACGCCGTTATCTTGCTGGTAGAAGAGCGGGCGGTTCTCAATCACGTACAGCGATACGCGGTCAGGCAGCTTGATCTGCTCGAGAGAGGCCTTCTTGGGCAGGACTTCGTCGATGTGAGGGGCCAGGAGAGGGTATGTGTCCAGGATCAACTGGCGGACGGACCGCTGGACGGAAGATTTGAGCTTTTGTTTCGGAGACGGGGTTAAACTGTTGGAAGAAGTTGGCTTGTTAGTTCTGCTGTATATTGCTGATATATTAGATTCAAGGAAAGTATCACGTACTCTTTTTTAAACATTTTGAATTTTTACTGAGCGAGTGGTCACTCGCAACGAATTAATATGATATGTTGTCGGTTGCTGTACATGTCTAGTCGGCGCGGTTTGCTTTGGTTGGACTTCCCCGCGTTGGAGACCCATTCAAGGCGGGGTTGTTGCCAAGCCTTTTGGCGGGGTCATTGTTTTGGGCAGAGGTTGTTGCAGACCCTCCAACCACCATCACCGTTCATTGTTGAAGACAAACAAAGCGATTGTCCAACAGTCAGAGATCAAATAAATTGTGGTTTCAACTTCAAACACTTTGGTATTTGCCTATAATATCCTTATGCTCTATCCATCCAGGCCTCCAACGCCATGGCTCCTGGAAACATATGCATCCTTCTTAACCATGCGTGACATGCGAAACAGTTCCATCTTCATTGACATGTACATTCAATCTGTCCGGGTGATAGTCCTTTGTGACAATCGTACCAGGGGCGATGATACGTGTTTTCTCTGGCAGTTCCTTTTTGCAGAAGGTCTGGCGAACAGCCTGTTAGTGTTTACGCCTCCGTCCATGAAAGAAAACCTAATCAGCAGGGCCAGCTTACTGTCTCTGTTGAAGGACCGTCATCGCACAGAGTCTTTCCAACAAGCTTATTCATCCATTCTTGGGTCTTGTCGTCAATGTTGTTGACCGTCACGCCGGGTACAACGAGTGGCATCTTGGAAGTATGGTGTAAGCGTGTACTGGTCAGCGGGTTAGTGAGATTCTAACGTGGTCGTAGGTGTGCCTCTGCAAAAAGTTCGCATGTGCCTGGAAACAGAACGATCGTGCCTGGAAACAGGACGATCGTCCCTAGAGCCGTTCTTTTGTATGTGTGGGTGTCAAGCAAGCTTCAGGTAATGTGACCCTGGAACCGTTGCAAGCAGGGAAGCTCTGGGCGATGACGTAGCTTGCTGGGGAGCCGTTAACCTCGCCAATGGCCGAGGCAAACCGTTGTTCTGGCCACGTTTCACCCCTTGTACGCCTTTGATGCACAACTTCTTTCGCTATTCGCTCATCTAGCTGTAAACCCATTACATATATGATAAAAGCCCTGGCTGATTGAGGCCGCGGCTAAACACCGCAAAACTTATGGCAAGTACGGAGCCAAAAGTGTATGACAGTGATTCTGTCCAGGTTCGAACTGGAGACCTTCAGTGTGTTAGACTGACGTGATAACCAACTACACCACAGAACCAATTGAACTACAACAACTAGAAGGGCGTGCACCACTTTTGTTTGCCACAAAAACAGGTTCCCTATTTCAGGGGCATGATGATGGCCCTTCAAGAACCTCCACCAATTCTCATGTGGCAGTTTGAAGAAGCTCGAAGAACTGTTTACCAGTTGGCTCCCGGATTGTATATGCTTTCTGTATTGTGAGTGACACAGGCATGCGTTCATAGATCCTGAGGCTTGCCCATTAGTTTGTTTCCCTTAACGGACTCTGACCCCTGAACCCTTTAGTCCTTCATGTAAGTAAACAAGCCAAATGCAGAACCTTGGGTCAGACCCTGAAAGGCTCTTGATATAATGATGTATGCGTGTCTCTTATGATATAATTTCCAGAGCTATGACACGAGGGTACTCAACGCAAAGCTGCGCTCGCCTCGGGCTCAGTGCTTTGTTACTCACATTCAAGGTTCTCAAGGTTGATGTAACCGTATCTGTTCTTACGATCTAAAATTGCATCTTAAAGTGACATTTACCTATCTTCACAATCTCAATCTCACACCTTATACGGAGTCAGAAAAAAACCGATAAAGAATGGACGGCTAGATTTTGCTTTCGATCTTAAGGCATGTATCCTGGCACACGATCTGCGACAAGGTTTCGTCAAGCAGTCAATTACCGTTGAAGAGGAATGGATTGTTTATGATGAAAATAGGTCATCTTACTCAGCAAGAAGTAGCAGAGTGTGGTTGGATATTTCGATGCTCAGACAGTTCATACGCTATACGTTGGAGAATGGGCATCCAAAGATAGCTTACAAGTGGTATATAAATTTCACTCACCTTGTTGTTCTCTGATCTCCCACTTCATCCTTTGTTAATTTCTCAACACTAAATGTCCTTATAACAGCGTTTATATCCAGGCTCTTATCCAGAGAGAAGTGCGTTACGCGTTCTTTCCCTGGGTTTTTAGAATATCTTCTCTTGAAGTGATAGGGTTCTAATATATTGAGCAGGTCTCACGGCATACCTGCAAACGGAGATTTAGGGACTAAAAGGTTCACTGCAGGTCATCTCTGGACAGCTTCCGATATTTTACCCCTTTCGCGGGTCCTAAACGCGGTACCACACGATTATAGTCAGCTGATAGCCAACGCCGATATGTGGAAGTGCCAGATTCTCACGGCAACGCAGTTGACATCAGATAGAAAAGACCAGCCAACAAACCACACGGTGCCAACAGTCCATTCATACTCGAGTTCACGCCGCGTGAGGATACAGAGTTGCGAGGCCAGCACAGGCCGACTCCCACAACCTGAGATTCATCTTGTATCGCCGACAACTAGTCAAGTCGCTCCGCCTGCTATCGACCACGCTATATCTGCGAGAGGTCGCTTGCCTAGAGCAGTGCGCACTTTGCGAACTTTCCATTACCATCAACCACTTCACTCGAACCGACGAGGTCGCGAATATCTGCGTGTCCCACACTCAGACCCTCGAGTACGCAAAAATCTGAGAGGAGCTAGCTTTAGCATCATCAAGTCCAGCTTGATAACCGACTACCAGTCCTGACAACCATACCTGAGATGCCCTCCAAGACAACCCAGCATCACTGGTAAGTGACTTCCCCTTTCCTGTGTGCAGCTAACTGGGATGACACCCAAGAGGAGATTGAGAAACTTGTGACTCACACTGCATGTAGCCCTCAGTGCCTAGAGATCGCAAAACCTAGGTGCCATACCAAAGGTCACATGGTGGAATGCAAGATTCACCATGTGTTTTATGCTGCATATGGAATATGGTAAGTTAGAATTAAAAGGCAGTCCCTATCCCCAAAGGCCAGAATCGCACAGTCCGAGTTGTGGGTGAAAGTTTGAGATTCACTTGAGTGGCCAGCATGAGCATGCTGGGTTATACTGAGCTTGGGCCAAGGGCAAGTTTGGTGATCGCTTTACTTTGCCCTTTGCTTTTAGACTGCTGGTATTAAGGTGGCCAGTAGCCTGAAGTGAAGGTCGATTCATGAGGGCTTGCCTGTAGAGCCATACTGCACTAGACATCTTTCAGCCGGTGTTAGCAAAGGGCATTTGCTGCTCGTGTCCTATGTGGGCATCTCCAGCAAACTCCCGTGGTGGGCGTTTGTGGAGGGCCTTCACAAGGGCCGCTCCCAGCTGCTAAGTCAGTGTGAGGGAGTCCATAACGGTTACCCATGGCGGCTAGCTCCAACATCTACCCTTAGCTAGGGAGCTCAGCGAGCCTCCAGCCACAGTGACCGTCTGCAGTGTGCGGCTCCAGAAAGCAAATACTGTTTACTAAATGCTAACACTCTTGACAGTGTCCAATGCAAAGGTGCAGCTAGACGGGCTGAGAAGCTCCAGCGTCTGGAGAAGGAACAAGCCAGAAGAGCCAGCCAGGAGTCGACCAATGATGGCGTTGGTCAGCTCAAGCTCAAATCCAAGCGGAGCAAGAAAAAGGATAGAAAGAAAGAGAAACGATCGAGAGCCTAGCAAGATTGGCAGGCCTTCTATAGAGCAGGGCCATCATTTATGGGAGGTCTCTGTTTCGTCGTCTTTGCATCACGAGACCGAAGTTTCCGAAAGCATCCAGCATGGTTCTCTTGTCGGCAGAGTTTATCCGCAAGATGACTTTAGATCGGATCTCTCAGTAATTTATTGTTGCGGCCATTGACATCCATCACAGGATGATGTGGGGGTAGTCCTGTTGTTAAGACGTTTGTCTGGGGGGAGAAGTTGTGCGGATGTAGCGAGGTTGTAATATCGAGGATACTAAAAGTATTAGCTGCCGTGGGTGGTACAGGGTGATTCCCAATGTCCCGAGTGATAGCATGTGACTTGGCGACTAGTGATAACTTTGAGTTCTTGAGTCTGGTTCCATTTCTGAGGCCTGTTAGGTACATTACTGCGCCATGAGTGCAGCAAGAACTTTTCGTCAGCTGTGAGCATTGCTGGTCTCTGTTCGGGCTGTTCAGGGTTTATGTCACTATTCCAAGTTCTCCATGTATGGAAGAGAACCTGGGTTTCTCCATCGTAGCTAGAGACTCTCAATTGAGTTTACCCTCTTTCATGCTGCAAAGGCTTGAAGGTGCCAATGAGTGTTCGCTGTGTAAGCGGGAGAAATTTCAATCAACGGTTCTAAGCCAGTTTGCAATGGCTTCTGGCATGTCCCACCCCGTGCCAATGCCACCTTTGCGTTGTAAAACGTGTAAATAGCGTGGCAGTTTCACACATAACGGTGGATAATGGCTTGTGAAGAAGGATGGCGAAGAATAATGATGAGCTAAGGCGCATGATAGTTGGCAATGTTGTTTCTGATCTATCACTCACCGAATGAGATATGTTATGTTGGACATAGCTAACCTTCATGTAAAGTATCATGACAACATGAGGGACAGTTTACGCTAGACCACGTACCAGCAGCTGCAAAGCAAGCTTTAATGATGCCTTGTTTTTGAGTTGGAATGGGAGTTCCTGGGCTTTCGAAAAGCAAGCAAAGTCCCTGAGCTGGATAATTCGTAACCATTTTAAATCTTTGTCTGTGTCTTTCATAAGAACCCGAGCACTCAGGGAGTTACTAATGTCCATGTGAGAGAAGGTATGAAGTTGTCAACTGTGATGAAGCAGGCCATTCAAAGATATCTACGCAAGGCAAAAAGACACAGGGACATACTTTGTTATAGCTCTTGAGCGATGAAACAGGCAGCTGTTACAACATTACCATGTGCTGTTCTTCACATCCACTAGCATTCTTTTAGCTTAAATATACATTCTCAAGTGATTGTTGCTGACAGCGCCTTGTGTACTTATCTATGTCCAAAGAACACAGGAAGCAGTGGTGCTATTGGCGATGACTTCGCTCAGCTTCATGGAAGTCAACCTGGAGGGGTGTGGCCTGTTGCCTGCAGGTGAGTGGCTGTGCAACGGGCATCACTTCATGCCCCGCAATTGAAGGTGAATCCTTGTCACGGCCACCCAGCAGATAACTTGCAACTCTAGGGAGCAGACTCAAAAGACTTTGGAAAGCGGATAGGCGAACAGGTGAGAACCATGAAAAATGCAAGTTGTGTTGAAGGAAGTAAAGCACACAGGAACTCCCACAAATCGATCTCAGAACACAAACAGATGCATAATACCCAAAAGACAGGCTTCTCTCTGCCTGACTTTATATGTATCTGTCAATCCAATATGTGTCGATTTAAGGGGTCAGGACCTTGTGCAGCTGCTGTTTGTCCTTGTTCATGTCAGGGATAAAGATTAAGTATCTACCTAGGTAGAGATGTTACAGGAATCCTGAAATACTTGCTATCGTCAACTCTGACATCACCTGAAGGAATCCTGCTGCACCATGAAGAGCGCAGTGCAAACCAGAGTAGGCTGTGATCGTTGTGAAAATGCCCGCCGTCTGCATCCTTCACAGAAAAGCAGTCCATCGCAACTGCACCCACTTTGGGAGTTGCACCTAAATGCTCGTCAGCTAAGTCAAACACAGCCTTGAGACAGGGGTCCAAATCGGGCTAGCGTGATGGTGTTTCGCACTATCATTGGCTCGAGTCAGTTGGATGGGTCCAACTGCCGACCTCGCCGAGACCTTCGGGCACAGCCAGAGCACCCTCATCTGTACCTTTCGTTGGGTCGCGTTGGCACACTTGGTGCTTTGGTGGTGAGCTCAGCCTCAAGAATGCCAGCGGGCCAATCTGCATATCCCGAGTCTGCTGTGGTTGCTGCTCGGCGCATGTCAAGACGGCCCCGCTGTGCACACTGCTTCTGGGCATCCCCGAGTCGGGGACAAGGGCACCCAACACCGCAGAGAGGAGGGAGGAGTGATGTGGCGAGCGGGTCAGCCCTGGGCCTGGGGTTCCGTCTTTTTGCGGTCATGAGAGATGGAAAAAAAGGAGGGACCTGTGCTAATTAAAGCTCGACCCTGGCCAACTTCATTTCTGGGTATTATCTCAACTTTCTTCATCCGTATTCAATCCCACCAACACGATCCCGATCGACGGGGCTGCAGGCTGTAGGAAGAGCGGGGGCTTGCATTAACTCCGCCAGTCTCTCTCC
Organism: Thermochaetoides thermophila DSM 1495; assembly: GCF_000221225.1. Lineage (NCBI taxonomy): Eukaryota > Fungi > Ascomycota > Sordariomycetes > Sordariales > Chaetomiaceae > Thermochaetoides > Thermochaetoides thermophila. Next base: position 3,769,877 of record NW_006383032.1, read on the forward strand.
CTCCATCTCTTCCCCTTTGCATACGACGACGCGCTGCTGAGGTTCTACGAGACATCCCACGACTTCTCCCAGCTCCCGACTCAGGCCGCCTCTTGCCTGTCCTTCAACGGTCTATACCTATTCCAAGGCTCCACAGCATTTCTCTGTAAAGGGAAAACTCGAGAGGGAGCACGTCTCACTGAGGAGTCGAAAGCAGGAACCGAGCCGAGGTTTGGCAACAATACTTTTGCTGTACGACACACCAGAGCCTCGAACAGACTCGAGAAAACTCAGCAGCAAGCAGGAGGGACTAAGAAGCAGAACTGCTAAGCACCATACTACTATTTTACGATGCGCAACCCGCTCATCACATCACTTGCTGTCGCTTCGGCGACACTCGCCTCGGCTGGACGTCTCGAATGCCTCTACACCCGCAGCCAGGAGCTTTCCAAAGCTGCATCATGCGGCTACCAGGATTCCCTTAATAACTGTTTCTCACACATTCCGCTCACCACCATCCCCGAGGCCTTAATATCCGAGGTCGAGAAGTGCTTCGTCAACGCAGGCTGCACCGACGCCGAGGCCGAGATCGAGGCCTTCTGGGTCCTCCAACAATGCGACAAGCCCACGCCCGACCTCCGCCGCAACCTGCGCGGCGGCAGTGACCCGGCCAAGCCCGTCATCGCCCGAGAACCCCTCGGCGCCATGGCCGCCCGCGCCGCCATGCCCGTCGTCACCGCCGCCATGCACGAGCCGCGCCAGGCCAACGATGCGACCCCCGTGACGACGACCAACGAACGCGCCTCCTCACCCTCGCCCTGCTTCACCGACAAGCCGACCAGCGTCAAAATCTGTCCAAGCCAACCGCCCGGCTCCAAGCTCACGTGTCACTACCAGGAAACCACGGTACCTGTTTGCCGCGAGGAGTTGATTTGCCGCTCTGACAACCAGGGCAACCCGTCCTGTATGTGGAAGCAGACCGATTTCGGCACCGACGGCACCATCATCGCCATCATCTTCGCCTCGGCGGTCGCCATCAGCATCGTGTCTGTGTGCTTCATGTGCTGCAAGGAGCGCCGCGAGCAGACACGGCTGCGCAAAGAGGCTGAGGCAGCCAAGATCGCGAAGGAAGCCAAGATCGAGCAGACTGTCGCCGCGAAGCGTCCCGGCGTCAGTGTTACTGGTGGTGTGGGAGCCAGCGCTGCGGCCGAGGCCAGCCAGCCGCTTATGTATCAGGGCGGTGCGCAGCCGGGCAATCCGTTTGGCGATGGGCAGGATCACCCTGCGTTACGGTAAGGGGATGATGGGGGGAGGGGGGTTGAAAAGGAGAGTCAAAAGGGGTTGTAGTCAAGCTGATGAGGTATATCCTAATCTTGTCCATATTGCCGGCTGAATTGTATCTGTCTGCCGAGTAGTTCAGTTTAGGATACCAATCTCTCAGTATTTACCGTTGGCGGGGGAGTACTTGGTCAAGAAAGAGCTGGCAGTATCATACCTTTGCATGTAGACCAGCGGGTGATTTGGGAGGATGGTTCTGTAGGGCCCTCCATCTGTTAGGCTCGTGGGATGCTGTCCCCCAAGCTAGTATAAAAACAAACTATGAAGTACAAACTGGGATATTTTACTTTGGGCAAGCAGGCTCCCCTATTTTCCCTTTATTATCTATTTCATATTAGAAGCGTAGTGATAGTGAAACTCGTCTGGCTCATTCTCGGAAACTTTTAGGTTGGCGACATCATCTCTGCTATGACGTTTGTCCGACAGCACGATGGTCGACTTATAGGTCAACATAGAACTACTAAACCAAAAACACTTAAACCTTTTTTATAAGAGAACAACAGGCAACAAAACACACAAGGGCAACCTTCAGGGTTATGTGAATCAAAAGATAGAGATCGCAATTTCATTGATTGCGCCTCAATGCATTTCGTTCCTTTTTCTCATGCCCTTTCGCTGCTGTCCAGTTCCAGTTAAAGCTGTGGCGTTACTGTACATTGTAATCCATGACACGCTCAATTCTCTAGTAAGCTATCCCGCAAAGCATGCGCCAGAATGACATGGTTATGCGGTCTGTCCGGTTCGCGGATGTCCTCTCAGTCCTATGTGAAAGAGGGAACACTGCGCTCCGGGGACCAGATCAAGGTTTAAAAAAATATGATCGCCCCAGCCCGCTCTCCCCTCATCATGGCACACTCCAAACACCTGCTGATAGATGCATTGCTTGATGAGGGACCAAAATGGGAAGACAAGGCGAAACATTGCATCATTCCCCACAAACAGCTACATGACGATTAGTCACCCCATTGTACGAGAGGTCGGTCTTTCGCCTCTTTCCAGGTCCGCCGCTAGCGGTTGCCGCGGATGGGACTGGTTGGAGTGGCATTGGCGCCCACCGCGCCCACTGCCCGTTGTACGCATTTTTGCCCCGTGGATTCATCATCGACAAAGCGTATCATCTTGCCTGCCTTGGGGTCGTCTCGGACGTCAAAGTTACCGCCGCCGTTGGTTTCATTCCCCTCAGTCTCACAGATATCGAGAAGTGTCTTCTCATCCACAGGAAAGTTATGATTGTATAACTCGACCCTGGCCTTTATCTTAGACAAGGGGATGAAGCCATCCTTGCTGGCTGAGCTGGTGGAATCTGGCACCGTCGTATTGTCGGCTTCAGCAGCAAGTTCTTCACAGGCGCGACGAAGCATTTTCCGGACGGCGACTGACAATGGCTCGCTGTGCCTGTCAACAACCACCGGTGCTCCAAACGCAGATGTTGTCTGTCCAGCGAGGCTCCACGGCGTCGCTAATGGGTTAGGGAATGCTATCGGGACATGACCGAAACCTGGAGGAGGCGGTGGCAATGGGCCGAATGGGTTGGGTTGAGGTACACTGGCTGGCGGACCCCAGGGACTATTGTTGATATGTGGGAACATGGGATCCGTCGCAAAAGGATTCATGAATCCTGGCGCTGGCCGTGGTGTCCCTATTACAGAACCTCGAGGCAGGCGGCCAGGGAAATCCTGCGGGCCGTCGTCGACATCGTCCAAGAGTGCACTGCTACCCAGATGGGCATCAGGCTCCGATCTCAGCGGAACACTTGGAGAGTCGATGGAGGGTCTTTGCCCCTGGACAATGGTTGCGGGCCGCCCGATAGGTGTTGGACGACTGACGGACTGAGAGGCGCTTGATTCGAAACTGCCAGAGCCCTGGCGAGAATGGGCTGAAGAGCCATCCCTCTGCATGCCCGGGCCCATAACCGTAGCCATGCTGGAGACAGGAGATGACTCCATGGGAACATGGAAGCCTGGTGGTGGAGCAACAGACTGATATCCTCTGCTTCCGATCGGCCCGCCCAGCCCAGGAGGGGGTGCGGGTCCCATACCACCCAATGAAGACCGGTAACTAGAGAGTGACGAATATTGAAAGCTGTCTCGAAGTATCGGACTGGGAAAAACCGGTGGTGCTTGGGCTTGCCCAAGACCGGGAGGAAACGGTAGATTGCCGGAGGGAGGGGGTAGGCCAAACAGACCCGGCTGCGATGAGAGTGCCGATTTGGACGGCATAGAGAGCGGAGAGGCTGTGTGAGACGTAGGTTGTGGGCCACTCTGAGCACTTAGGCTCCCGGCTTTGCCCGGAGGGGCAATAGGTCCAGGACTTGTATGTACCGGAGTAATAGGATGAGGAGATGGATTTTGACTTGCCACAGATGGAGGATTTGAGATTGGCGCAGAGGGAGCCGGAGCGCTCTCCTGCTGTTGTGATGCTTGCCGTGGACGCATAGAGGTCGGGGCTTTGGGCAGAGCAGGGGTGGCAACAGAAACCTTTGGCGAAGCATACGAAGTCGGGGGTTGTTGAGGGACAACAGGAACCGGCACTGAAGCAGTCGCTGTTGTATTCTGAACGGGCTTCGGCTGCTGTTCTTGCTGTTGCTGTTGAGAGAGTCGCTTGGGAAGCGTGACGGGGACCGGAACGGCGGCTGCCGGTGCTGTGGGCTTTTGCACAGCCCTCTCCTCTTGCTTCCGCTTCTCCTTAACCTCCCTCGTCCTGGCTTCTTTCGCCTCTTTGGCTTCTCTCGCCTCACGCTCCCTAACTTCTCTAGCTTGCCTATCGGCCTTCTCCTTGGCCTCCTTTTCTCGCCGCTCTTGCTGCTCTCTCCTCTCACGTTCCTTCTGCTCGCGAGCCTCCTTCTCCTTTTGCCGCGCTTCCTCGCGAGCCTTTTTCTCCCGTTCCTTGGCCTCGCGAGCTTTCCGCTCTGCCTCTTCACGCTCCTGAATCTTGCGCTGCCGATCGGCTTCTTTACGCAGCCTCTCCTCTTCTTCCTGCTTCTTCTTCTCCTCCTTCTTCTTACGTTTCTCTTCCGCCTTTTTCCGGGCTTCTTCCGCCTTCCGGGCTTCTTCCGCTTGGCGAGCAGCTTCTTCAGCGGCTCTTTCAGCCTCTCTGCGAGCCTTCTCCTCGGCTTGCTGTTCCTTCTTCCGGGCAGCTTTGTCTCTCCGTTTCTGTGCTTCTTTGGCCTTTTTGGCCTTCCGTTCGGATTCTTGCCTGTTTTCGGCCTCAATTTCTTCGAGGAGTTTGGCTTGTCGCTCTTTAGCGACCTTTTCACGATAGGCTGTCAGTACTCTTTGCTCGAACATCCGAGCAGCGAAAATTTGAAACATTCTTCGGCCTTCCTCCATGCGTTGCTCCTCGGTCATGGTGTCCTAGTCCAAAGGTTAGCGGGTTTGACCGGGACTGATCAGTAGCGAGGAGGGCATCTGGGTGCCAGCTGCATACCTCCTCCTCTTGGCTATCATAATCATCCTCCTCGTCCTCTTCGTAGTCCTCCTCTTCGTCATCATAATCATCATCGTCGGGGGGTGCCGGATGTCCATGACCGTAACGGTCTCCGTTGGCGTGGTCGTAGCCGCGCTCGAACTGTTCTCGAGCATCCTCTTCGCGAGCCATTCGCCGTTCGGCCAGTTGCTCCATCATTTCAATGAATTTCTTGCCGTCGTTCTTGAGCAAGTCGTCGGCCACAGTAAGGATGCCGCCTAAACAAGGTGAGCCATAAGCGTTATTGCCAGCCCCTGAGAAGGGATAACACTCTAAGAATGACGGAAGAATGGGAAGTCTGTCCCTACCCTGCACAGTCAGGCTATTTCCGAAGTTGAAGAAATCGGCAGCGTAGTCGGATCGGTGCAGTTCCGAGGGCTCTTCATCGCTGTACACGTCCTCCTCCAGCTCTCCATCACTGTAGAAGTCGTCAGCCTCGCCGTCCCCACCACCATCATCGTCATAATCGGCCTCTTCGTCCTCCCCATCCCCCAGCTGCTCGACGATTCGGCCATGGGACGGTTGGTGGTTGGTATACCTCGCAGTCAGGCCGCGAGACCGCGTCCCGCGCATCGAGCTATACGACCTACGCGGGCGCAGCATCGGAGGGCCTTCGCCTTGGTTTGGGTGATTGGCGTACTGCTCCAACTCCTCGTAATAAGCGTCGTACAGGCCTTCGAGCTCCTCTTCGATGGCGGTTCGCTTCCTTCCGCATACGGTACAACTGCACGTATGTTTCTGCTGCTCCTTCATTTTTTTCAGGACGGCATCCTTCTCGACCTTGACGAGGGACTTGCGCTCAGCCTCGCTCAGCCCTAGCCAGAACTCCTTGATGCGCTCTCGCTCTTCCTGTGAACTCGTGTTCCAGATCTTTTCTCTGGACATGCCGGAACTTTTGGATGAGGACGGATTCCCGGAGTTATCGTTCTGCCCTGCCGCATCCTTGTCCTTCTTCTTTTTCTTCTTTTTCTTTTTCGACTTTGACGTCCCGTTTTGCTGCGCTTGCTGTCCCTGCTGATCCTGCTGATCCTGTAGTGTCTCGTTCTGGTTGCGTCCATCTTCTTCTCCCTCAGGCTCGCCGGCGTCTGGCGCCGGCTGGTCGCCGGGTTTGGGCTCCTGTTCCTCCTGCGCAACATATGCCCCGTTTGTTGAGGGCGGCTGTTGCTCTTGACTCCGAGCTTGCTCCGCAGCCGCAGCCTTGGCCGCTTTTGCTGCGGCCTTAGCGCGGCGCTTCTGCTTCTTGCGATTCACAGATTGGGTGGGCGCGGGCGCGGGCGCGGACTCGGGAGTCTGCGCGGGCTGCTGTGAGGGTTGCGGCGTAGGCTGGGTAGAATCGATGGCAGGGGCGCTCGTTTTCGGGATGGTGATGACCTTAGACCCATCCTTACTTGCGATCTTGGCTGTCAAGGAGCTAGAGGGTGCCGGAGCCGGCGGCGGGTTGCGGGTTCCCTTCATCTTCTGTTGCGGTTGGTGAGGAGGTAACCGATGATGAGGGCATGAATTGCGGGCTGCAGGGGGCTCGCTGCAGCTCCAAGAGCCGGGCGAAAACTAAAATAATAGCAGAATAAGTAAGTCGGGTGGTCGAGATGGTGCGATGCAGGAAAAAGTTCAAGTAGACGGGAGTGAGGGTTCGAGTTTGCAGGCGAGTCGGCGGGGTTGCGGGGACCCAACGCAGCAGACGACGCAGGGCAAAGCACCTAGCCAGCCAAAATGGGAAGGGCAGGGCCTGGCAGCAACAGCGTGAGGGACGACAGGGATATTGGGAAAGCCAAAGGCAGGGGATAGAAGGCAGGAAAGAAACAAAAGGGAGAGACGCGACACGAAGCCAAAGCGGCGTCGCGGATAAGGCGGCAGGCCAGGGCTTGGATGGAATTAACGAAAGGGTCCAGGGGCCCGGCGAGAGAAACAGCCTTAGCCAGGTCCTGCAGACAGGGCGCCAATGCGAGGGTAAGGTTGGCGAGGTGAGGGCTAATTGAACGCTGCGGAGGGGCTCAGGCCGAAGAACACTGGTGAACTGAACATGGAGCAGAACTGCAGGATAGCACTCACAAAAGATGGGTTAGCCAGTGACCAGACGCCGTAAAAAAATGACAGAGATCTTGCGCCAGGATGTGTGCCGATTTGTACAATATTCGCTTCGTAGGAGTTGTGAAAGGCGGTTGGCGACCAGGAGTGCGGGAGTGCAGGAGTGCAGTGCTTCGCGGCACACGATGCGGGCCGAACACGCCTTGCGCTTTTAGAGCTTCGCCAAGTTGTTCTGATGTTCAGGGCAGCGCTCTAGCCAACGCTGCCTGCTCGATTTGTGGCCCTGCCTCGCCCCCCGCCCTCCCCCTATGCCTTTGATTGGTTGGTTAAACACGTGATTTCGCAGCCTCGCCAACTGCCTCCAGTTTTTGGGTTATTTTTTTCCCACACAGCAAGTCCATAAAGATTTGGGTCTGTGACATTTGGCCTTCGCAGTCCCAGGGTGCTTCTCTGCTCAGATATTGTCTCCTCAACCAATTAATTTTTCCCATTTGTTTCAATCTGAGTAGTACACCAAGATTCATAGACTCTGTGGGAAGCTGGATTTTTGCAAGGCCTTCTTTGAAAAGCTAGAATCCACACCTCATGACTTGCCGATCTTTACAAGCCATGAGAGCAAACCTCATGCAGACGGTTTGCCAGGGTTAGCCGGCAAATTGTTTTCTCTGTAGCTTGCAAACTGGAGAGAGTCCGCTGATATTGGTCTCATGTATTGTTTTAAGTCGTTCAGGTCTGGGCCTGCCACATACCTAGGGGTAGGTATCGCACTTCCTATCCATGCGGCTTCTGCTAAAATTCAACAGGACTGCTTGTAGCAACAAACTCGCACAGACAAATCAATTACCAGGGACGAGCTTCTCCCTTCCGCTGTGTAGGGTGTAATCTGCGAACCTGGAATTGGCAGACCATACACCCGTACTCGAGAAGGTGCTTCGCTCATTCTCCTAACAAACGCCTAACTGTTCAAACTGTTGAAAATAGCTTTGTGAATGCATTCATTAGTTGGATTATGTCCTGGCGCATCCTCAGAGATGGAGACGATTTAGCAACTCCAAAAACGAGCTGCAGTGCTTCGTACAGTTATTATTGGAACACTTGGCTTCCCAAGAGCATGCCTGATTGCTGCTCTGGAGCTTCTTTGGGTTGTACGTGCACAGCCTCAACTTGCCGAGCGTTCAGCTTCGCTGTATCGGGGACAGCACAGCTGTAACCTTTCAGCCCAAGGGTCCAACGTCATGCAGAAGAGATTTGGTGGCGAACGCCAGGGGTACCATTTTACTGTGAGGTCCGAACAGTCCATCTGTCGTTTCTGATTCCTCCGAATCTGAGCTGGAACACGGGCCATAGCCATTTACGACCCTTTTCCGACATAGCACCTAAGCCTCGTGCAGAGCACGGAAGATCCGTAGCCCAACCTGAGCCCCGATGATCAATGGGAATCAGTTCTTCAAATGGAGTCCTAGAGCTGGCCAAGCACCTTCGTTGGTGTGTCGACCCACCGTCGTCCAAAACCGGTCCTGTCAGCTTATTGAATGTTACAGATTAGACCATAACCGTAAAGCCCTGCCTGAACCTCCCAGGTATCCAAAAAGAGGTGCGCAGTTAAGATGTGGAGAGAACACTTGACGCTAAAGCATTGGATCTCAAAATCCACAACACAGCACACATAGTTTTTATCTCGTTCGTCAAACACAGAGAACCCTCACAGCTTTGTGCCTGACGAATGGGTTGGCGGCTGTCGAGTGGAGATGGGACAAGGCGTATCGTATCATGGTGCCGTTGTGTACTGACCCGTACTGTCCTGCCAAGCTTACCAGGAGAGGACAGGGGTCCTCCAGCTCGGGCATTATGTAATTGGCCCCCCAACCGCTATCAACCCGCAAGTCCCTTCGAAACTTCCCCAGAACCTCTTCCAAAGAACACGAGTGCAGGCGCGCATCCACACTGTAATCTGTGCTTAGCGGCACGGCCACACCTCTTTGCATCAGGTTCCATCTTGGTTCTTGAAGAGGTCCCATCTCCTTTTCTACCATCTCCTGCCCATCGACTCTCAAAGGACCCCAATACCTCAACGATTGCGCAAAACGGCAGGTTTTTGAGCGAACAGGCGCTCACCTGCTCATTTGCCAACCATGGCAAATGATCGCAATGCTCAAAATGTCATCCGCAGGTACGCCGCACACCCCTGGTGGTCTCGATAGTGCCTGGTCCCGTCTGGCTGGCTGATTCCGAGAGTCATCGGTCCGTCATGTCAATGAGACCATTCTCTTCAACTCCGGATGCTTCAAACACCAGGCGCGCTACGCTGCGACAGCACAGATACACTAACATTAGTATCATCTTTTAGAAAGCTCGTCATCATCGGTGATGGCGCTTGCGGAAAGACGAGCTTGCTGAGCGTGTTCACTCTGGGTTACTTCCCAACTGTAAGTGCGCTTCTGGAAAAGAGTTGGGTTGTGAATATTTCTTAAGCTAACACCACCATCTGAAGCATTATGTGAGTATATTTTTGCCTTGCAATATTGCGAATAGCTTTCGTCTACGACCTTTTCTTCACTGTAACCACCAACCACCGATCACAATGGCCATCATACCACATGTCATGTTGCGAATATAGCCTGACCTAGTTTTCGCCTATAGATACCAACCGTCTTCGAAAACTATGTTACGGACTGCAGAGTAGACGGAAAGTCAGTACAGCTAGCACTATGGGATACAGCTGGGCAGGAGGACTACGAACGATTACGGCCGTTAGCCTACGCCAAGGCCCACGTCATCCTCATAGGGTTTTCGGTCGATACACCAGACTCTTTAGACAATGTTAAACACAAGGTACGTTCGTTCTCAAAATTCTCAGTCGACCCTCTTGCTCTCATGTTGAGGCCTAAGGTATCCGCTGGCTTGCATTTCTTTTACGTGTAACCTCTGTGCAACAGACACAATCATGGCCTTTTCCGAGACATTCATCCCATTAGGCTTGGCAGCTTTGCTAACATTACCGGTCGCAGTGGGTCGTTGAGGCGAACGAACGGTGCCCCGGGGTCCCAATTATCCTTGTTGGTCTGAAAAAGGACCTACGGGACGACCCCGTCGCCATTGAGGAAATGCGCAAAAAGTCTCTTCGCTTTGTCTCTCCTCAGGACGGGGAAAGCATGGCCAAGGAGATCGGAGCTCGGAAGTATCTCGAGTGCTCCAGTCTAAGCGGTGAGGGCGTCGACGATGTGTTTGAGGCAGCTACTAGGGCCTCTCTCCTTATGTTCGAGAAGAATGAAGGCCCTGGGTGCTGCGTAATATTATGAGATAGCAGGCCATGGATACCGCACCTGTCACGATGAATGCCAGTCGCCTCTGGAAATGGTCTTCAAAACCCATCTACCTCGGGGGTGGTCGTGGCTGGCTTCCTCCATCCGAGTAACAGCTCGGCTGGCCGACCATAGCAAGTTGGCTACTTCATCAGAGGTAGCCCGGTTCGCCTACGCCTTTGAGTCTTGATTTCCTCGGCAGCCCTGGGGCTATGGCACACTGTTCATGTCGACTATGAGCCGAGAGATGAAAGCATCAGCAACCTTCCTGTCAGACGATGAACACTCTACACAAGCACCGTAACATGACTGATGCCGGTCTTTGTATTAATACTCGATAGAATTTTGGAAGCCCCTTTGACTTTCGTTCATTTACTTGGCGCTTGGGGTTTGGATGCTGGAGCAATATGGTTATGGGATTGCAATGCTAGGCTTGTAATGCCTAAGTGTGGCAGGAATAGTTTATCAACGTCATGGGCTGAAGTCATAGTGCAGTCCGAGGGTATTGTTATAGAGTGTCTGTCGCTTCTTGTTTTTTCTGCATGTATGGTATAGGGGGCAAAACATAGCGTTTTGGATATCGAGTCTCAAAACAGATTTCGTTTCGTACGAGCTCTGCATCCATCCATTGAGCATAACATAAAAAGTATGATACAGGTTTAGTTCTACATGTACAGATTTGAGTTGCCTGCCCTCTAGCATGGAAGGGGTATCCCAAGATAGAAAAAGCACGTGCGAGCAAGACATCAAGGCTTACTCTTCACGGCCCAGCTATTCTCGGCCTTCACATTCATGGCTCATTCCCCAACACACTTTTCCATCCTCATCCCTCCCGTTCCCCTTTACCGCTTCCAATCATGGTTCCACGCCTGCTTGGGAGGAGTCTCGACTTGCGGCCGAGCGTACTCGATTGGGATGGGATTCAAGCCATACACGCCCTTCTTCTCCATGGCCACACGGTACAGGTAGCCCTCCTCCCTGGTGCCGGGACCAGAGGTCAAGCGCAACTCCTCGCAGGCAGCATACATACTCTGCCACTGACGCATCCAGTTGCGTTCCCGCTCCTCACGCTGCTTCCGCAGCCACAGCATCCACGCCCGGTGGATGGTCCAGTGCCGCAAGTACCTGTTGCGACCCATGCGCAATGGGGGAGGAATGCGGCGCGGGGACAGCACCGCGAAATGCTTCAGCATGTTAATAATCTTGGGGTCGCGCTGCTGCTCGCCTCTGCCCTTCTTCTTCTTCTCTCTCTCCTTCTTTTCGGCCTTAGTCTGGGCGCCTGGGGGCGCCTGCGTGGAGGAAGTCGTCGAAAGAGCCCGACATTGCTGAGTGAGGGCGAGGGTGGATGTGAAGGCGAACGGTCGGCTCAGGAGCCGCGAGGCAAGGCCCCGAAATGATGGGAGGAGTGAGGTTGACATGATTTCAAGTTGCGCGGCGCACGGGTAAGTCTAGAGGCTGTGTGTGGGAACGATTGCTCAGTCCTCAAAGCTCCTGAGCAAGATCAATACAGCCAGCCGTCTCTGGGACAATATGGGGTTGGTTGGCAGTAGGCCGTCTAGCAAAATTTTCTAACGCCGGAATCTGTCTGCGAGGCGGCAGCCGGCGGAGACGGGATCGAGGCCGAATCGGAGCGGCTGTGTCGTTGAGATGCGGACGGGAACCGGGCACGGCGTTGGACTTAACGGTCGTTGTGGATGCTCTCAGCAAAATTGTCGGAGGGTCGCGCCAAGACGAGAAGCATCCCACTCGCTGAGGGCATAGGGCGATCGATCGCCAAACATCTGATTGGACGCCTTTCCCCACGCAAGGTTTGCCAATGCCGCAGCAGGGGTCTGCTGGTGGAACAGCATCATCTGGTCCAAGCGTTCCCCTCTTAAGTCTTCTTGTCCCATCTTGAACTGGTGCAAAGCGCTCGCTGCGCCGATTCTTTTTTTCATCCTAACACCGCCGTCAAGGCTTTCTTTATTAATATATTATTAATAAAGTTGGACGTTATTTAGCCTCTTGGCAGCAGGATAGGCAGACTTTTTGCAGAGTTCTCTGCGAAGCAACTACAGCTCCGGGCTGTGAGTGGAACGGCATGGACTTGATCAAAAGTTTTCATGTTCCAAAAACTGGATGAGAAGAACAAACATGGAATAAGTGAGCTGAGTGCTTCAATTGCCTGTGCAAGGGGATAGATTCCTCGTATTGTTCTTCCATCTCAGCTTCATTGCCTTGAGCTCCTACTCGGGGCTCATAGGAGCAGGCTTTGAAGCTATCGTATGAATCGGGTCACAAGCCAAGTGGGAAAGCATTGTTGACCGCCCTGACATGAGATATTACTTAACACTCATGGGCCCTGGATGCTGTGACTGTGAGCCGGGAGAGTCCAGTGATGCTGCGCTTGGCAGCCGTCCAGTCCAACCTGTCCCCGTGTGCTGGAACAGCCCCACCATAAAATTTCAAACATTACTATTACTACGTGCCCCGCCCCCGCCTTCCGATGCTCGCTGCTCAATGAAAAAGATGCGTCTCTCGCCAACCCTCCCAGCGAGCTTTTTGCTCCCTGCCGGCTAGCCCCGACCCAGCCAACATCGCCCCAAATCACCAAACCCATCGCAATCGCCATGCCGTACCTCACGCTCGCTGGCGATTCGTGCTTCACGGCCTCTGAGGCCCAGAAGCTCAAGGACCAGATCAACCGGGTGGCACCCATCAAGGTGTCGGTCTTGCGGGGAGAGTGGCTCTACTACGCCCACGTCGACGGTGATGTCGATGTTGCGAAGCACCAGCTCGCCCAGTTGCTGCCGCTTCCCGCCGAGAAGACGCAGCCTCTCACCCACATCGGCTATACGCGCCAGTGGTATGTCACGCCGCGCTACAACTCGCCCTGGAGCACCAAGGCCACCAGCATCGCCCACGTCTGCGGCTTCGAAAAGGAGATTCGCCGCATCGAGCGCGGCCGTGTTGTCACCATCGAGTTCGAGCAGCCCTACAATGACAAGAATGTGCCCTTCCGCGACATCATCCACGACCGCATGACAGAGTTCCTCACCACCGAGGCGCCCGATCTCGATGCCATGTTCGTTGAGGGCCAGCCTGCTCCCCTCGAGGTCGTTGACATCTTTGCCGACGGCCGCGACCCCATCCAGGTGCTCAACGAGTACAACAAAGCCCGCGGCTTGGCTCTCGACCAGTCGGAGATCGAGTACCTGGTCGAGCGGTTCCGTCAGTTGGGCCGCCCTCCCCACGACATTGAGCTCTTCATGTTCGCCCAGGTGAACTCAGAGCACTGCCGCCACAAGCAGTTCAACGCCAGCTGGACCATTGACGGCATCACCAAGCCCCGGTCGCTGTTCGAGATGATTCGGAACACCCACAAAGCCACTCCCGACTTCACTGTTTCGGCCTACAGCGACAATGCTGCCGTCATGCAGGGCGAGCAGTCCCATTTCTGGGCCCCTGACTACTCGACTGGCTCCTGGAAGCTGCACAAGGAGCTGCTCCACGTCTTGGCCAAAGTCGAGACGCACAACCATCCTACCGCCATTGCTCCGTTCCCTGGAGCTGCTACTGGCTCTGGTGGCGAGATTCGGGATGAAGGTGCTGTTGGCAAGGGCTCGATGCCCAAAGCTGGCCTTTGCGGTTTTTGGGTGTCCGATCTGCTGATCCCGGATCATCGCATGCCCTGGGAGCTTGACATTGGCCGCCCAGCCCATTTCGCCAGCAGTCTTGACATCATGCTGGAGGCTCCCATCGGCAGTGCCCGCTTCAACAATGAGTTCGGCCGTCCTTGCCTGACGGGTGTCTTCCGTACTCTCCTTACCCCTGATGATAACAAAGTCGAAGGGGAATATCGCGGCTACCACAAGCCCATCATGATTGCCGGCGGTCTGGGTATGGTTCGGGAGAAGCATGCTCTTAAGCGTCCTGAGGATGTGCTCGAGGGCGCTCACGTCATCGTTCTTGGTGGCCCTGCCATGCTCATCGGTCTTGGTGGCGGCGCTGCTTCCAGCAAGGCTTCTGCCGAAGGCGATGCCGACCTGGACTTCGACAGCGTCCAGCGCGGCAACCCCGAGATGGAACGTCGCGCTCAAATGGTCATCAACACTTGCGTTGCCCTGGGCGACCAGAACCCCATTGTCATGATCCACGATGTTGGAGCTGGTGGCCTCTCCAACGCCCTGCCCGAGCTGGTTAGGGATGCTGGCTTTGGCGGCAAGTTTGAGCTTCGCCAGGTCGAGAGTGTCGACCGCAGCATGAGCCCGCTCCAGATTTGGTGCAATGAGGCTCAGGAGCGCTATGTTCTGCTCGTCAACCGTGATGGCATGGAACGCTTCACTGCTATTTGCCGTAAGTTCTTGTCTTGTCCGATGTTTTCCCCTGCCTTGCGTTAACTGCTCCATCCAGGGCGCGAGCGCTGCGGCTTCTCTGACGTCGGCACTGTCCTTTCTAAGGACGCTGACGGTGTCTCCCGCCTGATTCTCACCGACAGGGAGTCGAAGGAGTATCCTCGCCCCATCGATGTTCCCATGGATGTGCTCTTCCCCAAGGGCCGTAAGCTAGAGCGCATCGTCGAGTCCAAGAAGCCCCAGTGGCCCGTTTTCGACCCTGTTACCAGCATGAAGGAAGCTTTCGGCAGCTCTCTCAGCGATGCTGAGCTCTTTAAGCAGGCTGTACAGCGCGTCTTCTGGATGCCCTCGGTTGGCTCCAAGTCCTTCCTCATTACCATCGGCGACCGTACTGTCGGCGGTCTCACGATTCGTGACCAGATGGTTGGCCCGTGGCAAGTGCCCGTTGCCGACGTCGCCGTTACGGCTTCTTCCTTCAACCTCACTGGCAGCAGGACTGGCGAGGCCATGGCTATGGGTGAGAAGCCGACTCTTGCCTTGATCTCCCCTGGTGCGTCGGCCAGGATGGCCGTCGCCGAGGCTCTGCTCAATCTTGGTGCTGCCGATATCAAGGGTGGCAACTACCGTGGAGACCTGCGCCGCGTCAAGCTTTCGGCCAACTGGATGGCTGCGGTCAACCATCCTGGCGAGGGTGCTGCTCTGTATGAGGCTGTTGAGGCTATTGGCATGGATATGTGCCCTAAGCTGGGTGTGAGCATCCCTGTGGGCAAGGACTCTACGTCCATGAAGTCTACCTGGAAGGATGGCGAGACCAAGAAGAGCGTCACTGCTCCTGTCTCGGTCGTTATCTCTGCCTTCACCCTAGTCGATGATGTTCGCCGTACCTGGACTCCCCAGCTCCGCCGCGTCGAGGACGTCGGCGAGACCATCCTGCTCTATGTCGACCTTGCTCAGGGTCGCAAGGCTTTGGGTGGCTCTGCTCTCGCCCAGTCTCTGGGTGCTATCGGCCATGAGGCTCCCGATGTTCGCGATATCGACCTGCTGAAGGATTACTTCGATGCTCTTGCCCAGCTGCACGAGAGCGGTATCGTCCTTGCTTACCACGACAAGTCGGATGGCGGTCTCATCACCACTATTGCTGAGATGATGTTCGCTGGTCGCTGTGGCGTCGATCTCATGCTCGATGGCATTGCCGCCTCGGGCAGCCTGAAGGACATGGTCGATGCCCTCTTCAACGAGGAACTCGGTGCTGTCTTCCAAGTTCGCGCTTCTGACGAGATCAACTTCAAGAGGTGCTTTGCCACTTGCGGTCCTCCTCCTGGTCTCATCAAGAAGTTCGGTGTTGTCCAGCCGACCTCGAAGCAGACCCTCACCATTCGCTACGGCGAGGGCAAGCCGTTCATTACGCTTGACCGCGGTGAGATGCAGCAGTGGTGGAGCAAGACCTCCTACGAGATGCAAAGGCTCCGTGACAACCCGGCCTGCGCCGATTCCGAGTATGCCGCCATCTTGGACAACGAGGACCCTGGTCTTTCGTACAACCTCACCTTCTCTCCTGCCGAGAACATCACCCCTCTTACGGCGTCCATCTCAAGCTTCTTCGGCAAGATGCCTAAGGTCGCCATCCTGCGCGAGCAGGGCGTCAACGGCTATGCTGAAATGGCATTCGCCTTCCGCGCCGCCGGCTTCGACGCTGTCGACGTGCACATGACCGACATCATCGCCGGCCGCTCGCTAGCCGACTTTGTCGGCCTCGCCGCCTGCGGAGGGTTCTCCTATGGCGATGTGCTCGGCGCCGGCCAGGGCTGGGCCAAGTCGATCCTGCTTCACGAGAAGGCACGCAAGGAGCTCGAGACCTTCTTTCAGCGCAAGGACACCTTCGCCTTAGGCGTGTGCAACGGCTGCCAGATGCTTTCTCGTCTTAAGGAGCTCATCCCTGGTGCGCACGACTTTCCCTCCTTTGAGGCCAACGCATCGTGCCAGTTTGAGGCCCGCTACAGCATGGTGAAGATCCAGGACAACCCAGCGCAGCCATCTGTCTTCTTCAACGGCATGGACGGCTCGTCTCTGCCCATCGTTGTCTCACACGGTGAGGGCCGTGCCGAGTTCGCTTCCGAAGAGGACTTCCGCACGCTCACCGAGGCCGGTGGCATCCCACTGCGCTATGTCGATAACAGGCTCAACGTCACCGAGATGTACCCCTTCAACCCCAACGGCAGCCCTGCCGGTGTTGCTGGTGTTATGAGCCGCGATGGCCGTGTGCTGGCTATGATGCCTCATCCGGAGCGTACGATTTTGGCCGATGTGACCAGCTATGCGCCACCGGAGGCTCTGGCTGAGTGGGGCGAGTTTGGCCCTTGGCTGCGGATGTTTAGGAGCGCTCGTCGCTGGGTGGGCTAGATTGATAATTGGGAGGATGTCTGATACACGGTGTTACTGGTGACGGCTTGTTTTTTATATGGTCTAGGCTATGTGATGTAAGAATCGGGAGGTAGTCTGAGCTAGGTAGAGGGAAACATGGAATGAGAATCTGTAACAATTGCCTTGATAGATTTGATGAACCCTTGACAAGGACCCGAGTCCCTTACTGTTGCACTTTTTGAGTTTGTACTTTATCACAGGGATCGGCAGCACGTTTTGATTGCCAGCACATGGGTATGATGTCTTGTGTTAACAACTGAAAAATTGACCGCCTGTCAGTCCAAACCAGAGTCTACTGGCAGCACACGAACGAGAAAGAACATCCTAATCCAAACGCCCAGTGTTCATGATTACCGCCCCCGGCCAGCACCACCCATAAAGGACCGAGCCCTGTAGACATGTTAGAATCATGTTTCGTAGTATCTCCAGCGGAACCAGAGGCACACTTACAACTCAGCAACACTGGGATCCGACATCAAAGACCCAATATCCGGCATGCCGCCACCGCTGCTAAACTGGCTGGCCAGCTCGCGCAAACGCGGGTTGTTCATGAGGTTTGACATCAGCTCGGGGTTGCTCATAAGATTCTGGGCCATCTGCGCGAACATGGGGTTGTTCATAATGGAAGCAAAGTCAGGCATACCGCCACCACCACGGCCAGCGCCACCGCCACCAAACATGCCGGCAAGATCGGCTAGGCTAGGGCCGCTGCTGCCGGCGCCATTACCGCCGCGCGTGCCGGCAGAGCTGTTAGAGCTGCCGGCCGCCTTAGCCGCCTCCTCAGCAGCCAGCTCCTCCACGCGGCGCTTGGCCGTCTCGTAGCCCTTCTTCATGGCCTCGCTGCCGCCATTGCCCTCGTACTCGATGCCCTTCTGGTAGGCCTCCATGGCGCCCTTGGCGTCGCCTAGCGCGAAGCGGGCCAGGCCCAGACGGCTCCAGGCCTTGGTGTAGTGCGGATCAATAGCGACAGCAGCTTCGGCGTCTGCCTGAGCAGATACGTGGTCGCGCGCGGCGCTGTAGGCGGCCGCACGGTTGGACAGGTAGATGGCGTTGCGGGGGTTGATGGCGATAGCCTGTGTGTAGAAGTCGATGGCGGTGGCATAGTCCTTCTGCGCCATGGCGGCGTTACCCTTGGCCTTGAGTGCCTCAGCCTGCTTCTTTTGCTCTTCGGTCAATTCGGGACCGGAGGAGGAACCAGCAGCAGCGGTGCTGGAAGCGGGGGAGGAGGCGCTGGCCTTGGCCGCTGCGGTCGCAGTCTTCAACTTCTCATAGACAGAGTAGATCTGGAATAGATTCTGAGAGCCGATCGCCTCTTTGATAGCGTCCTTGTCGTTGGGGTCGACGCCGAAAGCCTCGCCAATACAGTTGATGGCGATGTCAATGGAGTCCTTCTCCTCAGCTTGGAGCGTACCATCCGTCAGCGAGGTCGACAGGAAGTCGCAGATGGCCAGCGCGAGGCGCTGCTTGGAATTGAGGCCCTAGCAATCGTCAGGTCATATCGTTGAAACAAGGCAATATCAGGTCGCAGAGTAACTATTAATGAACAGTTCTGAAGAGAGGATGGGAAGCCTACCATTATGGAGGAGGATGGGACTAGTGCTTGAGGCTGCGTTGATCCGGTCCCAGGGACGAAGCGAAAGAGAGTGTGGTACGGCCCAAAACTATCGTCTAGGCCGCCTGTTGGAGGCTAAATATGAAGAGGCACGACAGCGTCGCAGATGATGGTGGTTCGATGCGCCAAAAAGTTGTGACTCGTCTAGCTTCCACACTCGTCGATGGCGGGGCTGGCAATGGTGCCAGGCCGTTGCTGCTGATAAGGTGGGGCACCCCATGGCAGGCCGTGGAGCCATCATGTAATAACGTTATGTGTAACGGCCGTGTAAGAGACAGTGCAATGTTAGTTACAGCTGGGGCTTTTCCATTTAGAAGGTCATTTCAATGCTGCTACCTGATCCCAGCAGAAACAGAAAGACTACAATGTTTCGCTTCTGTGAGTAGTTCAAATGATTTAGAATCAAGAGTAAAACGGTCGCTTAAGGCATCATCAATGGGATAGCAAGGCACATCGTTCGTCCCGAGATGATTATTGTGCGTCGCTGTTACTGTGCATTGTATCTTACAGTCAACGGGGAACATCCCACCCGCCTGACCAGCGTCGAAGGCCCATCAATTATCGAGTTCCCCAGGAATGCTGATGTCAACTGAGTGCGGAGCTCCTTGTCAAGTCGGATGGGCCCTGATTCATCGTCAGCCGCAAACCAACAACATCATCAGCAGTCACAACAACAAGCTGATCAATAGAATTATTAGGTGTTCTGCCAAGCGCTGTTCTACAGGTGTATCGACTTGTCTTTTGTGTTAGATTTTCCATCCCATGTTGGTGAGTATCCGATCTCAGTCTGCCGTTACCGACACATTCATACCGTCCGAGTGGTTGCTCTTTGCGCATCGCACCCGTTGACAGGTCGAGTCGCAACACTAGGATCCCGCCAACAAGCCATTTCGTGTTTGACTTAACCATCAGCGCCTCGGGCGCTTAACATCTCTTTAGCCATAATTCTCTTCACCAACCTGACTGTTAGCAACCATGGCGTCGCCAACTCCAAGCAGCAGCTGTAGCAGCAGTTCAGCGTCATCCCACTCTTCTCCGTCCAGCTTCAACATCGTCTCGACGCCCATTGCCACCAACGATCAGCACGTTTGTTTCATCTGCCTACAGAATGAAACAGACACGCCCAACGCGAGATGGGTAAACGCCTGTCCATGTACTCTCGAGGCCCATGAGGAGTGTATGTTGCGCTGGATCGCCGAGATGGAGGGTTCGAGCGACCAGCAAAAGACCGGGCATAAGTGCCCTGCCTGCAAGGCGCCCATCATCATTGAGGAGCCGTACGACCCCATTGTTGCTTTTCGCGACAAGCTATACCGAAAATACAGCCGGATATCACCATACATTCTGCTCGTTATTGTCTCTGGAGGTACTATGGCTGGTGCTGCTGCTTACGGATGGAGCGCGGCCTGCATATTCGCCGGTCACGACGCCGTTTCGCGCTGGTTTGGCACATTTTCGCGTCGTAGAATACCGTCAACCACGCTTAAGGTGGTATTCCTGTCCGCACTTGGACCTGGGTTGGTGATCACACGGTGGCTGTCCTCGCTAGGCACGGTTGTCCTCCTGCCCTTTAGTGTTTTGGTAAGCTCAAGCCAGGCATTCGGCAACCTGTCTTTCGATGCATGGCATTCCCATACTAACGAAGAGTGTTTCCTCTGTGCAGTACAGCGCCTCTTTGGTCGCTCGCGACGACCTTCCGACATGGCCGCCATCCCCCCAGTGGGCAATCGCCATGATGCCCTATGTCCAGCTCAGCTACAACTTCCTCTACTATGACCTTTTTGGCTCACTAGAGAGGCGCTTGAATAATGCCCTGCGCGGCCGGCCGCCGACTGAAGAGGCGGCCCCTCGACAAGAGCAAGCACCTGCTGCTCCGGCCGCCCAACAAAACAACGTTCAGCCCCCCGATGGCGTGTGGGGTGCTGTAGCTAATGTCGGTCGTGCTTTTCTTAATGTGTTCATGGACCTTCCAGCAGCAGGGCCCCTAGATGCCATCGATGTCGAGGCCGAGATCGAGCTCAGGATAGGAGGAGGTGATGACATCAACGACCAGGAAGGTCAAGGCAGGAATAGAGCCGGGGAAGCAGCCGGCCAAGGGAACGGCGGAAACGGCGGACGGCCAGCACAACAACAGCAGCCGGCTCAAGCACAACCTGTTCAGCAAAACCAGCAACCGCAGCAAAATCAAAACAACCAGAACCAGCAACGGAACAATAATAACAACGACGGTGAACCGTCCCTCCTAACCACCGTCATCAACGGTATCGTAACCTCCCTCCTCTTCCCAGCCATCTCCTACGGCATGGGCGAGCTGATTAGGGCCGTGGTTCCCAAGGCGTGGGTGACGCCTCCGCGCTTCCGTCGGCCGGCTACGGGTATCCTGCAGGAGCAATGGGGCCGCAGCCTTGTTGGAGGGTGTCTCTTCGTCGTGCTTAAAGATGCCTTCGCGCTGTACACTAAGTATCGACGGGTGCAGGTTAAGGCGCATCGGCGGGTAAAGAACGTAAAGAAGCCTGGGGGAGAGGGTCTGAGGGATAGGTAATGTGGGATAGAATTGAAACGACGGGCGCTGGGTTGGCACGTATCGGGTTGGTTGGGTTGGATGGCGATCTGAAGCAGGTAATGCATGCCCATAATCCAGGGGTTGGAGTATTGGACAAGGCATCATGATGGAACTGGATGGGGCATATGGGTTGTTCCAAGCATTCGGGAGCTTACCACTTCACCTGTCGTCCTTTTGAATCGGCATATATATTGCTTAATTGCCTACCCAGGCATAGCAAGTGACATTCCGCCACGGCTAGGGAAAAAAAAAGAAAAAAAGACCGCTTTCTCCAAAATCAAACAAGTTTACAATGCCATGTCCGATAATGATGCATAGATCAGCCTTTTTTTTTTAGCCGACTCCTCTGCCCGTCCCTTTCAAAGCCAAGTCCCCTTAGACCGACAGATCATCACATCAAGCTTCAAAAGGAAACGTGATGAGACCACCCCCTCCCATGTCATCCCGAAAACAACATCCTTTTTCTCCTTCCCAAGCCCTCATCCCTCATCATTACCCCTTAACCAAAAATACCGCACTCCCGCTTCCCGGCCGACTAACCACCACCGCGGCCTCCTTCTGCTGATCCGTTAGCTTTAACTTGCTATAATACTTCTCCTCCCACGCTTGCCGCACAGCAACCACCTTGTCGGCCGGCACAAGATGCACGCTGCACCCGCCCCAGCCGGCTCCTGTGAGCCGGCTGCCGTAGCTGCCTGCTTCGCGGGCGATGGCGCACAGCTCGTCGATCTCGGGACAGCTACACTCGTAGACATCGCGGCACGAGGCCTGCGTCTCGTTGAGCAAGGCACCGAGCTGACGGTTGTATTCTTCTGTGGTGGCGGAGTTGGTTGCGTCGGGGATGGGCTGTTGCCGGAGGAGGGACATGAATTTTAAGACGCGGAGAGCTTCGGAGTAGACGTGCAGTGCACGCTGGCGGAGCTTGAAGCGCTCAGCACGGACGGGGAAGCGAGAGGTGAACCGTGAGTTCAGCTCGTCGACGGAGATTTGGAGGGCTGCGGCGATCTCTTCGCGGGTGTAGCCTTCTTCTTTGACGAGGACTTTTTTGACAGTTGAGATAAGCTCGGTTAGTTGGTCCTCCATGGAGTCGGCAGTCTTGGTACCCTGGGTGGCAAAGAAAGTTGTGTGGAAGCCATGCAGGCTTATGCCCAAGGGTGAAGCGTCAGCGGGCAAAGATGTCCCAGGAGGATTGACCAACGCATTGAGATATGCTGCTGCAAGACTGCATTCGACAACGCGGAGATTGTAGTGAATTGGGCCTGTGACAAATTTGTCTGCGGTGACAAAGGACTGAGCGATAACGAAGGCAAGCTCGGGATTTGTCTTGGGGAACTGGACAGGCTCGGCCTTGAGTGTTGGGGTAAAGGACACGAAGAGAGCAGAGCCGCTCTCAGAAAAGACTGAAGCCGACTGATCCATCCTGGATTACATAGAGTCAGATCAGCATACTGATTGCATCTTCGCACTAATTTGAGTCCTTACCCTCCCGAGTTGACACCAACAGCCCGCTCGCTAACAATCGCCAACTCTGTCAATTCCTTCTTGTTGATCGCTTGTTCCCCATTGGCAACCATAACTGCCAGGGCACTTGCACTGACAAAGGCTGCACTCGAACTGAGTCCGCCACCCGCAGGAACAGTCCCATCCATGAGGATCTTCATGCTCTTGGGCCTAAAGTCATTGCCATGCTTCCTCCGCAGAAGCTCCAGGGCACCACGCAGACCTGACTTAAAATAATTGGTCCATTCGTGAACAGTAGCATCGATTTCGACGGTATCGAAGGGGATGTCAAACTCATGGGACGGGAAGCGAGCCTCTTGGACGTTCGCGATCTTGATTTTGAAAGTCCCTGGCTTGGTAGGAGTTAGGTTGGTTGATACAGCAAGGAGAGCATCGGCAGTGATGGCCATCGGCAAGACTGAGTACAGCGAGTAATCGATGTGCTCGCCAATGATGTTGACACGTCCCGGGGACCGCGCCACGAATTCGGGCACGTGTCCGTAAATGGACTCGAACTTTTCCTGGAGGGCATCCCATCGCTCCATCTGAGCCGGCAAGGCATCCGGGGTGTAGATGTCCTCCAGCGAGTGGGCGATGGGAACGGTGCCGGCCATGGTGAAGCAAGTGGTAGGATAAGGTTGGATGATGACTCTGTTCAAGCTAATGTTTCTTGGGTAAATAGACACGATGGAGTGCAGACAATGAAAATCGAGAGAGGGAAAGAGGGAACTTGTTAGACTGAGATAACAGAGGGCTGAGGGCAGGAAAGAAGTGAAAATCAAGGAAAGATGTAGTTTGAGATACTTGCAGCTCCGCCAGTCGGTTGATTCCAATTTCGAGGAGCGGAGATGGAGACGAAGGATGGGGGAGATCGGGGCAGCTTGCAAACTGCCCCGCAGTCTTTATTCTAAGTCACATAGAAAACCGGCAGTATTCCGAACAGAGAATGTACCTTAGAAGCCAGAGCTAGGCCACTGCCGACTCAAGTTGCTTGGTTTTTGAACTCGTCACATACACAAGCTGGCATCCTGTCTCATACATTCTGCAGTTCAACTCACACAACAGGCCAAGAAGCCAGTCAAACATATCGCAATGGTGCAATGGTGGGGATAATGTGCAAGATGGAGCGGGGGCGGGGTATCAATCCCATGTGGTCCACCCCAGTCCCACAAAGGGCTGAATCCATCGTGATGGTCCCCGCGGCAGCACCGGACCCCAAATAATTCCAGCAGAAACTCGATAACATTTTAACAGACTGTGCCTGCATGGGATGACTACATCACAATGGGCTCTGCCGTAGTTATTTTGTTCAGATATGTACAGGAAACCCATCATGAAACTTACAGTTCTAGTCACTCAATGGCTGAACAGCCCCTGGGGGTCTTCTATTGTGTATGCTCCTCCTTATCCCTGGACTGGAGTCATGTACAAGACCCTGAGCTTCGAGTTTCGACCGCCTGTGTTCACTTCAGTTCGTCTGCCTAAGCATTGTTGTTTCCCCACATTTCTCCCCCAAAGCCACCATGTGGATCGTGGGGTCGAACAATATCGGTCCATTCACAACGGTCAAATATGAAGTGGGTAGAGAAAATGCCGGTGTGTTGGATAATGAAGTTTTGGCAGAGGATGTCATACAGGCAACATGACCCCCGGCAATGGTCTACTGTAGCCACCTGTCTTGATTGCCTCTACCTCCTTGATTTGATGCTTCAAGGCACCTTATTTACATGTCGAGATTCAAAAGCCTTGAAGCCCATACCGTTCTCAAGACCAACTGCCACCGTAACCGTTACCTGCTGTGTTTATTTTAGGGCTTCTCACACGTCCATCGAAGAGTCTATTAACAGTGGTCACCTGACTCATTTGTTGGTTGATGACTCCCTTCATGGTATCTCGAGTGCCTTCTGCACGCTCTAAACGGGTGAAGACATTCATGAAAATCAAGTAGCCACTCATCGAACAGTTATTGCCAATATAATTCATTCACTACAGCATCCAGACCAAGGGTGAGAAGCTCGGCCTCTTCTATGACATGTCAGTTACGTCACCTCGCCACATGACACTATCGTCTCTCGCCATCCTGGAGACAAGCAGAGTTTACCAGTCAGGGTATTTAGCAATCACTCACCCCACAATTTCACCTAGTTGGTGCCACGGGAGTCGGTATTTGGTTTCTCATCTCATTTTCTTTCTTCTTCTCTGTTCCTCTTCGTCACCACTCCCCAAAAAACAAGGTAAAAAGAAAGTGAAAACCAAATAGCGTTTTGACAGCTCATATCAATCAAACGAAGCGACATAAGGCATCTCAAAAAACACAAAAACCTAATCACGCGAGTATCAATAAAGATCCGCCATGAGCGACTGTGGATGCAGCTCAACCGGCACATGTACCTGCCCTCCGGGCCAGTGCACTTGTCCCAACTGCCCGGTAAGTAAGACCTTGAAAAGGTCTTTTTGTCCAATTCACCCCCAATTTGAAGTTGGACATGGCTTCATGAACAGATACTAATTGCAGGCTGGCTGTGGTGCCCAGAAACCGAACAAATAAGCACATTATAAAATGAAGCCACGCCTACTTCCCCCCCGTGAGAAGGCTTGACAGTTTTCGGGCCACTGTCCGAGGGGATGTGATAAAGTGCACACCACAGGGCACGCTCTGGCACTGAGCAATTGCCATGTCGTTTATTGCTTTTTAACTCGTTGCTCTTTAACTCGTTGCAAACCGCTGTGTACGCATGTTAGAGTACTGCTTGCAAGCATTTGTTAGGCATTTTCCTTTGTGTGTTAGTGACTTCCTCTCCATCACTGCATATATCCTCCCTCAGTTTCCTACACCTTATGATTTCTATTGGCAGTACTAATGTCTGAAAGTAAAAACATGAAATGAAGGATATGACTTTGGTATACGAGTATCGTGGTGGTGGTATTCTGTGCATAGTTAAGGACGATAATCCCAAACACAAAGTCGGAGGCGAAAACCATACTTTTCTTGTGCGATAGCGTATAGGTACAGAAAAGACCTTGATTTGCTCATTTATTCCAGTCATTGAATGTGCTGTTCATGCACTCTGCTGAGCAATAATCCTGTTTGCCTTTCTGAGTAACATACCAGTAGCCTGGCAAATAAGCCTGCCATGGCTTTTTAAGAAGGCATGAAGATAATGAGGTATCATGACCCTCACAAGTCACCTTGGCCCTAAGATTGAGATTCACAAAGAGACTTGAAATAGTCGCATAAAGCAGCGCATTAGTCTCAAACCGCAGTAGAAATCTGATAAAAAATTCCCTGTCAACATTCAAGCAAACCCAAACCCCGCATGGTATCCTTTCCTCCACTATGTACAGCCCGGTTCGCCTTATCCGAGTTGGGATATGATATCCGAGACGACCTTGGATCAAGGCTTCCCTCCAAAATGTTAAGAGACTAGACCCTACAAGAAGTGATCTGCAACCGACTTTTTGCTGACCCAGCGATGCCTTTTGAATTTCCCCAGCTGTTGCTTCTCTGATAGCAGCAATCCCCGTTTTTATTTATTTCCCCGATTCCCCAGATATGACAAATAGAGAGCACACCAGCATTGAGAAATAAAAAGAATGTAGGCAATGGTTCCCGCGTAAGTTTTGTCAAAATTTTGAATGAGGGGTGATGACTCATTTAACCATGGAGACCACCAGTGCGTTGCCGCATCAGCTCTCTCCTCTTTTTGTCTTTCTCTGTTGTGATTGTTAGCAACTGTTATCAACAGAAAGGAAACTAGTAGAGAATACATACCACTGTCCCAAGTAATGAACTCGTGCAGGGCAGACCCAGCAGGAACCATGGGAAGGACAGGCACCTTCTTGTCGGTAACAACCTCAAGTAGAGCCGGGCCATCCGTCTCAATCAGCCACTTCAGAGCCTCACGAGTCTCTTCAGGCCTGACGAGACGCCTGTGCTGGATGCCCATGGCATCAGCCAGCTTCATGAAGTCGGGATTTTTCATATGAGTGTGCGAGTAGCGGTCTTCGTAGAAGAGGTTCTGCCACTGGGTAACCATGCCCTGCTCCTCGTTGTTCAGGACAATAACCTTGACGCCAATGTTAAACTGAGCAGCAGTGGCCAGCTCAGTCAGAGTCATGGCGAAAGAAGCATCGCCATCAATATCGATGACCAGAGCATCAGGCTTGGCTACCTTAGCACCAATGGCGGCCGGCAAGCCGTAGCCCATGGTACCAAGGCCACCCGAGGTGATCATAGTGCGCGGGTATCGCCAGCGGTAATGCTGAGCAACCCACATCTGATGCTGGCCGACACCAGTAGAGATGTAAGTGTTCTCCTTGCGATCAGCAACGAGGTCGCTCAGCTCCTCGATCAGAGCTTGGGGCTTGATCAGGCCAGCGCGCTCCGAGCGCTCGAAGTCGGACAGGGGCCACTTCTTCTTCCACTCATTGATCTTGTCGAACCACTCCTTGCGATCCTCCATCGTCTTCGGCTCAACATGGGGGAGGAGCAGCTTGAGGTTTGTCGCCACATCACCCTCAATAGCCTCGGTTGCCTGAACAACCTTGTTGATGTTTTTGGGCAGGATCTCAAAGTGGACAATGCCACCACGGCCCTCTGCGGCAGCAGCCTTGGCAGCCGGGGCGAACTTGGCAACACTGCCGGTCACACGATCATCGAAGCGACCGCCGAGGGCAATGATAAGGTCAGCCTCCTGCATAGCCATGTTGGCATAGGCAGCGCCGTGCATGCCAAGCATGTGAAGCGACTTGGGATCAAGCTCGTCGAAAGCGCCCAAACCGTGAAGAGTGGTAGTGACGGGCAGGGAAGCCTTGTCGGCAAGAGTTCTTAGCAGCTCTGTGCCGCCTTCGGAGCAGATGACACCGTGACCAGCATAAATAACGGGCTTTTTGGCGATGTTAATGAGATGGGCGACGCGGCGAATCGAGGCCTCGAGCTGCTTCCGGGTGAGCTCGAGAGCAGCGCGAGAGGCGGCGCTAGGGATGGTCGGAATGGTCGGCTCGGTGGGGATGGCGCGCCGCAGGACACCCGCAGTGATATCCTTGGGAAGATCGACAAGGACGGGGCCGGGCCTGCCGCTAGTGGCGATCTCGAAAGCCTCGTTGATCCTCCGGGGAAGCTCGGCCACGCTCTTCACCATAACATTCCACTTGGTGCAGGCACGCGAGATGCCGACGACATCGGCTTCTTGGAAGGCATCGCTGCCAATGGCGCTGGTAACGACCTGACCAGTGAAGACAACCATAGGCGTGCCATCGGCGAGGGCATCGGCCATAGGGGTGACGACGTTGGTCGCGCCAGGACCAGAAGTCACCAGCACGACCCCAGGCTTGCCAGAGGCGCGCGCATAGCCCTCTGCCATATGGCCGGCGCCCTGCTCGTGCCTGGGCAGGATGAACTCGAAGTGTGGTGAGTTGTAGATCGCATCAAACACGGGGAGAATAGCACCGCCAGGGTAGCCAACTGTTCAAGGGCAGGCGCATGGTTAGTGAGTCAACGTCTTTCGCATCCGCACAGAAGGCCAGACAGACATACAGATGTGTTTTACACCGTGCCTGAGCATCATTTCATGGAAGATCTCGCCTCCCGTCTTCCCAATGAACCTGGGATATCACGATGGTCAGTTACCTTCCCTGGTCAGGCCGCTGCGGGGCAGCGAGGGGAACATACGATTCGTCCATATTCCCCTTCTGGGGGTTAACGAGGGGCTGGACATGGCTCCGATCCCTCGAGGGAGTGGAATTGAAGGACTGGCTGGATTTCGTGCGCACCTCGCTGCTCAAATCTGTGTTAGCAGATTGCGATCCGGTCCGGGGCAGTAAGTCACTACAGACGAGGGCCCTGGGGTTAGGCAGTGGACCAGACATACGTGCTCGTTGAATTTTGGGCCGCCGACGAGGACTGATATCTCAGGTTGGAGGGGGCATTGTACCCCAGGGCCATGGGCGCGGCCCTCTTGATGGTCGTGAGTGCTCGTTGCTGGCCGGGCCGAGCTTCGGCGAGCCCCTTCAGGGCGCGCGAGGAGTTACGGAGCATGGCGAATGGAGGGGAAGCGAAGACGAACCGGGAAAGCAAGACTAGAAGGGAAGGGGAAAGAACGGGGGAAACACAGCGGATTGGAGATTGCTAACTGTGGAATTGCGCGTGGGAGGAGTGCTTCTTCATATGAAGAAGAGACTGGTGACAGGATGAAAGAGTCACAACGGATGCCGCCACAGGTCGGAGAGTCTAGAGCTACTGGAACAAATGAACCCTGACCTCAGTGGGACCCAAATCCACAGGCAAGGCGGGTATGAGTCGCTGGTCTCAAAAATTTTGGCCGTTGATTGTGGGGTAATTGGGCGACACAACAGGCGTGCACGGATCGCATGCTGGCCCTTCGTGGCGATGTCGGAAATCGCTCTTACACCCGATTGGGGCCAGCGGCTGCTGCATGCAGCGCTCTGCGCGTTCCTGGCCACCGGCAAACGTCTTGTGTTCCAGTCGCAGTCTCCAAATTTTTGAAACTTTGCTCATCGATGATTCAGAACTTGCGCCCATGGGCCGCCGGGGGGGGGGCGTTCGTAACCCTTGTTTTCCATTTTGTTTCTGCCATAGGACGTGTTTCAAGTCACAAAACAGCGACACAGCGTTGCTGGCCTGGGCCCATCTCTGCTGTGCTCAGGTCCGCAGGTGAAGTGATGTCTCCAAACAGCAAGCTGTCTGTTGACTTCATGCTGGATGTGATGTGACACAAGAACCTTGGCGGCCGAGGATGTTCGGCCGCTGCAGACCCAGGCACCCTCACTGCTACTCTGCCCACCCACCAATGACAGCCAGTCCATTTACTCCAGGAACGGTTTTTGCCATGGCCATTGGAACGAGACTTGCGCGGCACACACCCATTTTTTTGAGAGATGCTACAGGGCAGCCACAGCAAGCAGTCACCAAAGCGCAGTCAACAGCAGCAAGCAACATCAACAACATGGCTAAACAAACAGAAGCGTGGCTTTCAGTCGACCAACAGCCGGCAAGCGAGGTGTGGTAGCCTGTCGTCTCTGGATTTTTAGACAATACGGATACTACACGACCCGGATGTCGGGCACATGCGAAGATGCTACTGCAACATCGTCCTCCTGTCTCTCTCGAGGTCTCCGAATCCGGATGCGGAACCCCGCTTACTCCTTAGGTCCCTGCCGAACAAGGCAACGTGGAGTCGTACTTCTGCCCGGGTCTTGGCATCTGGCAGGCCCTCGGCCCCGCCTCATCTCCATGTGCCCGGGGCAGCAGACGACGTCCGGCCCCTCACCACCCGATGAGTTCCTCTCGGGAAGCCATCTGGATCATTTTGGATCATTGTTGCTTGTTTTTAATACTGCCTCACGCAAAAGCAAACGCCGAGGCCCACTCCGCTTTAATCTTTCTACAATCGCCACTCGGTGTGTAAGCTAAGCCGCATCTCAGGTGACATGCGATTGTCCGATTCTCGGTGCCGCTGAGTTGGAGACTTGGACCGCGATCCCGATGGCAGGGTTCCCGAGTCTCGATCGCCCATCTTGAATGCGGATCCCATCACGGTATAGCGGAGCCGTCGCATACCAGCACCCCACAGATGGGGCCAGATAAAAAAACAATCCAGTTCCGATCCATCCACGATAGTTTCGTAGACTTGCAATAAGAAGCCTCTGGGTTTCTCAAACTGACAGAAGCCCATCTCAGAACTTGAGCATCGGGTAGTTGTAGTGAGTGCAAATTAATCCTGGCTGGAATGTGTGTACAAGCAAAGCCTCCATTGAGCCTTTTATTGTCACGGAAGACCCAGGGGCCCTTTGACCAACGACGACATACACTACTTAGGTGCTTGATACATATCAATTGACCCTCTGGAGCTTTCTCGTTCAAAACTCTGTCACGTGGTCTTTCCAAAGTACTGCTCGATCATCTAACACATGCTTAAGCCCGTTGACGCCAACCATGCTAAGTGTGTATCGTGTTATTGTTCATTAACCGTCCCTGAAATACTATCGTTAGCTCAATGAGTCCCTCAAGCCTCGTCATGGACAGCAATTTGAGATATTAGCGCAGGAGAAATCAAGAATAATGTCCACAGGAGGAAAGTAGCAAGACTTATACACAAGCAAAGCCGTTGTTTCCAGATGCAGGCCCTTATAAAATAGTGGGGGCGTCAACGATATGAGCAAAGGAAAACAGGACTGCATACAGCAAAGCCAGCGTC
Organism: Thermochaetoides thermophila DSM 1495; assembly: GCF_000221225.1. NCBI lineage: Eukaryota > Fungi > Ascomycota > Sordariomycetes > Sordariales > Chaetomiaceae > Thermochaetoides > Thermochaetoides thermophila. Next base: position 3,800,632 of record NW_006383032.1, read on the forward strand.
AAATCACCATGGATATGCGCCTTGAGCTCGGTTTCTACCTCGAGGTTCAAATCCAGTCTTAGCCGAAGTGGGTTTTTGCTCCTGTCTCGCTCTCAGTATGTTTGAACCTGTGGCTGTTGCTGCGGTTGCATCATCATTTCTTGCTCTTTACGATAAGTCAGCTGGCTGTTATAGTCGCGTTGACCACTTATATTACGTTGACGCTGTTCGTGGTGAACTTGTTGGCGGGTCTGACAGGCCGGCTCCATTTGTTGATCCGCTTTCTTGGCCGACTGCAGCCGCTGATCCATCCATTTGGGCCGAGGCTTTTCGTCGTCCCTGGGTGTTGAAGGCTGCGACAGAGCTGGGCTCTCTTCTTCCTCCTCCTCGGATTCCTCCTCGCGCGCAGTTTGCACTGCCTGGTCTTCGTCGGCTTCTTCCTCGGACCTTTCATCTTCATCTGCTTCTGCCCTTCTGCTGCTACCCGGCGTGCCATCCTGATAGTTCTCGTCTAACACTCTTTGCTCCTCGTCTTTGGACACATCCTCAGAATAGTCCTCACTTTCATCTCCAGGTTCGACAGGAACCAGTGGTGGTGGTGCCGCTTTCAGGGCCTTCTTTTCCTGGTCGTTTGTAGCAGGTTCTGGTGCCTTAGCTTTGTGCTTTTGATCCTTCTCTTTCTTCCGTTGTTCCTGCTGTTGTGGAGGTTGAGGTCGAGATACAGACGGTGGAGGGTGCCTGTTTTTGATCTTTTTCTGTTTTTATATTTTTTATATTAAGAGAGATGCCCTTAATTATGATCGAAACGCATAGTGCTGTGGTTACTCACCGAAGGCATGATCCCCAATAAACTCCTACAGAGTGTTTCGAGAGTACGATTGCACTGTACTATAAGACCTTGGTAGCATGTAGGCAAAGGTGGGTTGTTTGAAGAGTTCTCATATGTCAATTCATCCCAAACCCACAAACTCTGAGGATGTACCATTAATGGTGGTATGTCAGCTGATGAACTGGCAACCAATGCGAACGCTTAGTTTGAACTTGGTGACGACATAGGCTATCGTTGCCCGTATCGGCATCCGGTGATCAGGAATATATGCAGCGTTTAATATCAATGACGTAGCTGCTGGGGACAGCAACTCAAACAACTCTGATCTGCCACACATTTTGGACTAATCTCATATCTCCCTAGAGACCCAAATCAGATCGAAGCTACAACATATATTAGACTGGGCTCACATAAGGTTCCGCAGGCAGTTGGGCAGATTGGCATTGAGGTGGAGTTACATCCAAAATGGTTCTCTGTCTCTTGCTTATTGCCGGCATTCCAACCACCATCGGAGTTTGTGAAGCATTGAGCGCGCAGAAGAAGGAAAACGCTGCAGCCAAAGCAAAGGCCAAGTTTCATCTGTCAGTTACTCTTTCACTTGGAGGGGAGGGATCAGTCGAATGCGGGGTTGTTTTAAAAGATGGATTAGTGTGTCTCATTGTGTCTGAAGCTACAGCTTGATCCGAGTGCTAACAAGTCGCAGCTCTGGATAGATCATCCCAAGTACCCAGTACCTGGACATAAATTTACGGGGTACTACTTCACTTACCCATCAGAAGAGCAACCGCTTGGGCTCGTTAGCACAATCGCAGACGACCCACCTATGCTCAACTGGATTTTTGTCGACAAGGACACAGGTTTGTTTCGTCATGGAGGGCGTAAGGACACACTTGGGGGTCACATAGTGGGTCCTTGGGACTGGTCTGAAGATGAGCAGTGGTTAACCCTTAAGGGACACGAGAGTTGTTTTGTGGCTATTCAGCTTGAAAACAAGAACTGGGCAATTGGATGCGATGGGTATGATAGGTTCACAAGTGGATTGTGTGGAAGTTCAACTGGAAACGAGCAGTCAGAGGGAGAAACAGACGTATCCATGTCACTAAGCTCTCGTCCCAAGAAATGGGTACCCATTAGGCTGCGCAGGAGGATGCAGCTAGGGATGGAGAGCCGGTATGTCAAAGAGGAGAGCTAGCCACCAAAAGGCTCCAGGCTGATGTCACGGAGAGGCAACGTCACTGGAGGATTTAGATAAAACTAGGTTCTCCGTAGCCATCATTTTGACCAATAATTTGACGTATCTGTCCCTCGACCATTGCATGACCTCATGAATCCACATTCGGCAGGTCTGGCCAGTTTTCTTGAAATTATTCCTTCTAGAACTGGGTAAGTGTTGTTAACCGGCTCTCTAAAAAAAAAAAGACAAGATCTCGAGAAACTGTACATATCTGTGAAGAGACATCAATACACCTGCCAACCTATAGGCCGTTGTATGCCGTCGTCTCTTCTGTGGCTCAATTATTGCAAAGCTTCAAGCAAAAGCAAGAGTATTATGTCTCAAATACCATCTGAAGAAAAGAAACCAAGACGAAAACCTCAAGCTCGCACCTACGAGTCGGAAGTCGATGAATCCGAAGAAGTCCCTTCGCCCATGAGAAGGAAGCAACGTCAACCAAGGGTGCAGCAGGGGGCACTGGAAACCTTAGATATACGGAACGTACAGAACACGGCTGATGGTCTTGTCAACACAACAGTGGGAGTTCTCGATGGTGTCGCCAATACCGCTCTTCAGGACCGCAGTAGCAAAGGCAGTGGCAAAAGAGACACCCTTAGGCTACGGCTTGATCTCAATCTTGATGTGGAAATCACACTCAAGGCCAAGATCCATGGAGACTTGGAACTTGCACTTTTGTAAGCAGCCGGACAATCTTTTATCTGATACGCACTGTTTTCAGCACCCCGGAAGCTGCCATTTTTGGTAGTCCCTACATGGCTGCTAGCACCCAACATAGCAGTATATCTCAGTGCATCCTTCTTTCCCTTACCTGCCTCTTTTCTACAAGACTAAATAAACATTCCAATTAGAGAGTCTTGAGCGAACATTCTCCATTTTTTTTTAGGATGCATCAACCTATTATATCCTGAGGTCCCCAAGAGAGAGGTTGTGTATTTGATAGGAACAAGATGGCTAATTGATTAGGAACTAAAGTACTTGAAATGACTCGCGCGTGCCTATTTGCGCTCCAGGATGTCCAAGTTGGAGTGGTGTTGATGACAGGAGAGTTTTGTGTTCAATTGAGTTACGAAAATCTCGATTCAACGGCGCGGTTGGGAGTTAACTGCGTCTAGATAGATAGAAATTTGGGAGTATCGTAGCGCAGAGGACACACATCTGAGCCAATTGATGAATTATTTACGACCTTACATGCACAGCCTCCTTGTGATCCGATTCTAGTCTAAATATATAGAGATCATCTTCTTCAGAGTTCCGGGTACGGTAAGGAATAGAGTGATCCGGAAATACCATGTTAAAAGACGGCAGCAGATCTGTGTTCCATCAACGACTGGCTGCGGTACGTACTCCGTCCTGTATGGACCAGTGGATCAGGATCGACGGCCAAGACGGGAGCCACAGTCTTGCTACCCCACAATGTGTACTAATCGTGACATCATAGCATCCTGCAGGTCTTCACCCCATGTCGAATACCACCTGCCTTGCAGCTATATGTCGCCCTAGAGAATGCTAAACACTCGGGCAGGGGTTGATTCAATTACCGAAAACCTGAGGTCGAACGTGCCTAGCCTGGTTCTCGACAACACATCCATTATCTTATCTGAGGCCGGCTGTAGAACCCTAGAGTGTAGCAGGGGGTTAAGAGGATATGGTTCGACCAAGGACTAAGGTTGGATGGTCCCTTAACATACTAGTACTACATCAAGAGGATCCTCGAGTGAAATATTAAGACAACATGGGCACCGAGAGTCAGTCTCAGAGAAGCAGTTCACAAAATATTCTCAATCCCAGAGCCGGCGATAACATCGAAGGCGACCCGACCCAGCCAACCAAACGAAGCCCAGCTTATGTTTCACCAATCCCAAAGATCGGTACCTTCACGCCCATGTTTCAAGACATCCAAATACCAGCCCTCGGTCGACCACGTCTATCGTCCTTCATCGGCACTCTTCTCATCGGAAAACCGATAGACGAAGACGGCGACATTGTAGACGAAAAGACAGGCCAAGTTCTAGCTCGAGCTGGTGGGGATCTACCGTCCATCGTAGGAAGGGTAGTGTCCAACAGCCAGGGCGATATACTAGGCGATGATGGAAAGTTGTTGGGTTATGTGGCAGATGTAGAGCTGGGTCGCACACGGCCGCCCATTTCTCCTGAGCAGCCACGCAGCTTGTTTGAGCTGATGGGAAAAGCGGCCAGCTCGTTGATGGTTGACCATCAAGGGAACATACTTGATGCGAGCGGATTTATAGTTGGAAAGTTTTACTGTCATGAAGATGCTATTCACGACGCCGATAATGCCGAGGGGAACATGCCGCCCAATGACAAAACAGAAAGGAGACAACAACAGCCATCATGTCAATCACAACATCTTACAACACCTCCCGAACAACAGCCAGAACAGCAAAAAGCACAACCAACAGGAGATTCGTCCAATGCAGGGCAAAATCAAGGCAGTGAGAGGACGAATGCCAGAGCTTGGAAAAAGGAGAGTCCAGAAGAGAGTCCTTCGGATATATTTTTGGACGTCAAGTCTACAAGAGAGGGAGTTCAACTGACCATTCGAATCCCTACTGTCTTCCCTGCGCCAAGGCTAGCACCTCCTGATTCTTCATGATCCCTCGCTCTGTAAACTGAGCTGAACTACGATATAATGTATATGCCTTCGCGTATGTAATGTTCTTTTGTGAGAGATAACGTTAGATGAGGAACTTGAATTGTCCTCTTCACTGCGATACCAGACCGGCTCGTCGAAAGACTCAAGACTTGCATGGATGTTGCCCTACCCGCATCCCGCTGGGCATGCCAAGAGCATCTATGACGTTTGCACTTCATCGAATCAAGATAAGCTTGAGAATATTTTATCCAAGAAAAAGGCAAAACCAATCCTCAAACCCCGGATGATTCATAGTGGCAATATGTTCGGAAAAAGCTGGCACGATTTGTGACGTAGGTAGGCTGAGCTATGGGCTGGTCCTCGTGTATCAGGTTGTTGAGGGAGCCCAGCTCAATAGTTTTAATACCACTCAGCATCTCAATACTCGAGGGTACGTTTAGAAAGTAACGTCTCAGCAGAAATTCAAATTTAAAGCAGCAAACTGTACTACTAGTTTTACAATTGATCTACGCATTCTTCTCGCTCCCTGATACTCTAGTCTTTATTCAGTTTACCATCTCACCATGAGCGACATTGTCCCGGAAACAGCCACACCTGGCGCTTGGCCATACAAGGGCGAGAGCAAAGAGGGTAGCGCTGAGCATAGTGCGGCCACACCGCGCTCATCCCTTGCTGCTTCCCACGATGTTGGTCTGTGTCCGGGAGAGCCAGAAAGTGGTGTTGACATGGAGCAGGGGGAAGGGGAATACAGTCATCGAGATATCCACGCGGAACGCCAGAAATTGGGAGAAGCGCAAGGGGAGCCCGAAATGATCAAAGTGAAAGCCGGCGGATCGGTGCCAGATGTGGATCAAGAGACAGTCAAGATGGAAAATATTCAGCCTAAACCTATGGAAGAGGGGAAGGGGAAGGGTAAAGAAGCGGTGAAAGAACAAGCAGCTGCTGACACGGGCAACAAGAAGTCGGCACTCACTGGGATGGCGAAGTGGGGATTCGCCAAAGCTGCTCAAAACTCTCAGGTACAAGGGGCCTTTTTGAAGGCGGCTAAGGACATGTTCTCATCGACACCACAATTGGCGGGCAAAACAGATCATCCTGTTGAGCTGCCCAGTCAGGCCGAAAGAGAGAAGGTTACTCCGCAGCGTGGTCCATCGGTGGAAGAAGTTAAGGATATGTTTTCATCTGCACCAGAATTGGCCGGGAAACCAGACCGTCCTGTTATTCTACCCATCCAGGAGGAGACTGTGAAAAAAACTCCCGCAAGTCCGCCATCTAAGCTAGAGGCCAAGGATACCTTTTCTGCAACAGCAGAGTTGGCAGGCGAGACAGATCGCCCAGTAGTTCCCACTTCTGAACTCGAAGAGCAGAAACAAGCCCCTGAGATTAGCGCCGAAGAAGGAGCTGCTGAACCTCTTGAAAAGCCGACGGATGTTCAGGGTGAATCCGAAAATGTTATTATAGAACCTGAAGAAAAGGTCGTTCAGGAAAAGGAGGGAATTTCAGAGGAAACAGACGAGACTGCTCTTCATGCCGGAGAGCATGCGCTGGAGGAACCAGTGAGCGCTACCGATAAAGCACTGGCCAAGGGCCAAAACGCCTCCCAGTCTTTTGCATATGACGCCGAACACGAGGGCCACTCAGCAGAAGGAGAGATACCTGCCCATGAAAATCACGGGGTGGAAGAGCCAATTCATGATCAAGAAAGGGAAAGAGAGGAGCTCCAGGTTCTCGAACCAGTTGCAGAGAAAGACAGCAGGAGAGAAGGTATCCCAGAGGGAGAAAAACTGGCTCCCAATATCCACGAAACAGCCCAAGAAAAATCAACCACCTGTATCGAAAAACAGAAAGCTGATAAGCCATTAACTGGAGAAGAGCTGCAAGAGGAGAAGGCTACTGACTGCTCGATTCTCAAAAATGGGACTGTAAACAAAGGCGGAAACGTCATTGACGAAGACGGCAAACCAGTTGGAAGGGTGACCGAAGGCGTGCTGCAACAGCTTATTGGAAGGAAAGTTGATGAAAATGGAAACATCTGGAGCAGCAGCGGCACAATCCTGGGCAAGGCAGAACCAATTCCCGAGGATGAACGCGAGATATTGCTCAAAGAGCCAGCGCCATTTGAGAACTTTCCGGATGCTAAAGTTAGCAAGAATGGGATGGTGATTTCGAATGACGAAGTTGTGGGCAAAGTTGTGAAGGGTGACTTAGCCATCGTTAGGGGTAAGGCTGTCGATCCAGATGGAGATATACTAGACAGGAGCGGGAATGTCATTGGGCACGCTGAGAGTTGGGAGCCAGAGCCTGAGACTGAGGTGGATAAGTCGATAATGGCCGGGAAGAGGGTGAACAAAGCTGGCAATATCGTCGATGGCAGTGGTACAATATTTGGGCGCGTGGTGGAAGGTGATGTGAGGAAGATGATTGGCCGCATGTGTGACAAGAACGGGAACGTCCTCGGCGAGAGCGGTGACATTCTTGGTAAAGCTGATCTTGTCCCTGAGGGTGAACGAGAAGGTATGAAAGAGGGTCCATTTGCCGAGTTGCAGGGCAGTATGGTAGTTAAGGATGGCACAGTCATCACTCCAGCTGGAGATATCGTGGGCCGACTTGTGAAGGGGGATCCAAAGTTGCTCTTCGGACGTCAAATAGACGAGGATGGTGATGTTCTCGACAAGAACGGCAATGTGATTGGGTTCGCAGAGCGCTGGGAGCCTGAAAAGGTCGAGAAAAAGAGGAGCCGTATGTATGGCCGGCGAGTCAACCGTGAAGGCAATGTGGTTGACGAAGATGGAAACGTTATCGGCAAGCTCACGTCTGGTGATGTCAGGATCTGCGGCGGGAAAGAGATCGATGAGGATGGAGACGTTGTTGATTCGAAGGGCAACATCGTTGGGCACTGCAGCCTTATCGAGGACATCCTCCCTGAGGAGTCAGCCGAGGAAAAGGAGCAACGAAAACAAGTAGAGCAAGACAAAAGGCTGGCTACGCAAATGGCAGTTTGCATCGAACAATGCCTTGACAGCATCCGGCCAATTTGCAAGCTGATCACCGAGGTGAGTGAAGCTGTTGGCAATTGGATACATGGATACACACTGGGATGACGCACGAGACTGACGACGACTCGGTAGAAAATTGACAGAGCAGAGCGCATGCCCGAGGACGAACGCGATGAGGAGCAGCTGGTCAGTGATGTTCGTCCCTTGATTGAGGAAGGGGGCCGCATTCTTAGCGAAGCTCGGGGCATCATCAAGGGCCTGGACCCGGATGGAAGGATCGCAGCTAAGGCCAAACACAGAGCAGCATCCCGCGAAGCAACACCCGAGGAATACCACCTGGCCGACGTGCTGAAAGACCTAACGGGTGACGTCACCCAGTGCATCGACAACGCCAAGCGTAAGCTAGAGGACATGCCGTACGCGAAGAAGGAGCTCAACCCACTCTGGGGGCTGCTCAACGAGCCGCTGTTCCAAATCCTCGCTGCTGTTGGCCTGCTGCTGGCTGGCGTGCTGAACCTCGTTGGCCGACTCCTTGGTGGCCTGGGTCTAGGCGGCATTCTCGATGGCCTCTTGGGTACTCTGGGCATTGGGCGCGTCCTCGAGAGCCTGGGCCTTGGTTCTCTCGGGAAAAGCGCAAAGAAAAAGGGCCGTGGGCTTCTTGGGGGTGTACTCGGTGGCTAAAAGACGAGGACAAACCCTCAATGATTATAAGTACATCTGATGCACAGGTAACAGCCCGGTTACTAAACCATATGCATCAACTTTGCGGTATCTCGGATCTGGTGAAACTTGAGGCTTAAGTTCGATTGAACGATTATCTGGTATCTGACTGTCTAGGTACGGATCCGTACTGTGTATAAGGTTTATGCTCCAAGATGTGATTGAATTTGTCATTTTTTGTTATTCATCGGAGCAAATGAGTGCCAGCTTTGTGTACGGATTAGGTAATAGAGGATACGACATCGAAGTGCCAGCGACAGAGCTGGAAAGCAGCGTGATTGATGCCTTCGCACGAAGATGAAGGTGAGCCCTGTCCAATTGCCCGTCTGTGGATTCCCAGTGTTATGCGTCACGTGATCACGCTCCAAGTAGGCGGGTCGCTCATTTACCCAATCGCGCCAGCTCGCGTTCGGTTTTCTTACTAAGAATCCTTCTTCTGCCTGCTCTCTTCTGGGATTGATCAACTCCATGTTTGCAACCTTCACCTCCTTCACCTTGACAAGGATCTGACATGCTGTAGACAATCTCATAAGAGACTACAGGGTTGAATTGGTTGTGTCGAAGCGCTCATTTTCAGCGAGAACATCGCGTGTTCTCAAGTTCAATTGGGTTTCCATTCACATCTTGCCATCACTTTTACCGCCATAACTCAGAAGACAAACAATGCCCCCCAGAGCATCCAACAAACGGACACATTTGACGGCATCCTCGTCTGACCTGCCTCAGAGCAGTCGTCCCACAAAAGCTCCCCGGCTCCCATCTTCGTCCTCACCTTTAACTCAACCCACTGATGTCGGTCTGAGTCAGCATGCGGTTGGATATTCCAATGCCACGTCTAGTTTTGCTAGAAACTTTCCGAGCCAATCTTCGGCATCACAGTCGAATATTTATGAGGATGAAGATCCCAACTCGATTGTCCTTACCCAGGTCGACGATGGCCCGCTGCGAGAACTGTATGGTTCCTTTGGTATGTGGGTTCCTTTTTGAACCCCTTCGTTGATTTCCTTAATGAATTCTGACTCGAAAATAAACACAGATGGTAAGATCGTCGGGGTGAGATACTATAACGGAATGGCCTCCGCGGGAGAAGTGGTTATCTGCACTAGAGAACCTTCAAATCCGGTAAGCCCCCTTAATATGGTAGGAATTTAATTGTTTCCTTTATGCTGACATGGCCATGTCCTCAGTACGACTCGAACGCCATTCGAGTTGATAACGTGCTTGGTCGTCAGATTGGTCACATCCCAAGAACAGTGGCTGCCAAACTTGCACCCTATATTGTAACCTTTGAGGCCTGAAAACTGTCACTCCTCGTAGTTCCCCTCTGACACTTCTATTAGGACAGCGGAGCGATTTCCATCGAAGCCACCCTCACAGGTGAAAAAGGCTATTACGACTGGCCCGTCCGTATTTCTATCTACGGTACTAGTGATCCCGTGGGCCGTGCGGAGCTCGAAGAACGCCTAAAGAAAGATAGGCTTGTATCAGCAATTCAGCTTAAGCAGACCCGGAAGGAGAACGAGAAACGGCGGGGGGCTATGGGCCTGAAGAGTGGTCGTAGCTCTGTCGGGTTTGCTGTTGACGAGCCTGAAAGCCTGTCGCTAGAAGAGTTGGCAAAGACTAGCCAAGTCGTGAACCTACGTATGGGCGGGGACGTCATTCAGAAATTGGCCATGAGCGAGGATCAGCTCGCCCAGATGCCCCTTGCTGAGCAGCCGAATGAGCTGAAAGCCCAGTTGCTTCCATATCAGCTGCAGGGGTTGGCTTGGCTGAGGGAGAAAGAGAACCCGACGTTTCCAGAGCCGGGCTCTCCAGACTCAGTTCAGCTTTGGAAACGTGATGCACAAGGCCGCTATGTTAACCTTGCTACTAATTTCACCGTTGGCACCCCCCCCGATCTGCTGTCGGGCGGCATCCTCGCCGATGATATGGGTCTCGGTAAAACGCTTCAAATCATCAGTTTGATCATGACAGGAGGCGAAGGCAGCACGCTCATTGTTGCGCCAGTTGGTGTAATGAGCAACTGGGAGCAGCAAATCCGACGCCATGTCGCCAAGGAACATATACCTTCCGTGGTTATCTACCACGGAGGTAACCGACACACGTTGGCAGAATCTCTTAAGGATCAGAAAATCGTCATCACCAGTTACGGCACCTTAAGTAGCGACACGATCTACGGCCCTCTATCGAAAATCCAATGGCGGCGTGTTGTGCTTGATGAAGCACACAGCATCCGTAATCCAAAGACAAACGCAGCTCTGGCTGCTTGCGCCCTCAGCGCGAAGTCGAGATGGGCCTTGACTGGCACACCCATGTAAGTTTGTTTTTCTTGCGCCTTTGTGCGATGTCTGGAAGACTATTTAGTACTAATCGCGCTCAGCGTTAATAATATTAAAGACTTCCAGTCCCTCCTCAAGTTCCTCCGAATCACCGGAGGCCTGGAACAGTCTGAAATTTTCAATGCTGTTATTGCCAGACCGCTTTCGTACGGAGATGCACGGGCTGAGGCTCTTCTGCAAGCCCTCATAAAGGACATTTGCTTGAGGCGTAGGAAAGATATGAATTTTGTTGATCTCAGACTTCCTCCCAAAACCGAGTACATTCACCGCATCGCCTTCTGGCCGGAAGAAAAGAAGAAATACGGTGCTTTGCTGTAAGTACAGAAACTTCGGTTCGTTACAATGGGACTTGCTAATCGGCTGTCTAGTGCCGAAGCTCAGGGTGCTCTGGAAGAGTATCAAAACAGGTCTCTTCTGGGCCAGAAGGTGCGGTTTCAGAGTGTTCTTGAGCGGCTCTTGCGCCTTCGACAGATGTACGCGAAGCCCTCCACGAATATTTACCGATAACAGTCACTAACCCAACACAGATGTAACCACTGGGCCTTGTGCAAGGAGCGGATTAATGATTTGATGAAACTTCTTGAGGAGCAGGATGTAGTGCCTCTCACTCCAGAGAATCGGCGTCTGCTGCAGGAAGCTCTCCAGCTTTTCATAGAAAGCCAAGACGAGTGCCCTGTTTGTTACGACGTGATGATCGACCCTGTGATCACTCACTGCAAACATCCTTTTTGCAGGAAGTGCATTACCAAGGTTATTAAGCTTCAACACAAGTGTCCCATGTGCCGCGCTGAGCTCTCTGAGGACAAGCTTATCGATCCCCCTCCCGAACACTCTGCTGAGGAGGAGAAAAAGACCCTCGACACAGAGGCAAAGAGTTCCAAAATCGAGGCCCTTCTCAAGATCCTTCAAGCGACGCTGAAAAATGACCAATCCAAGGTCATCATCTTTTCGCAGTGGACCTCTTTCTTGACTATCATTCAGCGCCAACTAGACGAAGCAGGATATACTTATGTCCGTCTTGATGGGAGCATGAGCACAGGCCAGCGCGATGCAGCCGTTAGAGCACTCGACAATGACCCCAAGACCCGAATCATGCTCGCAAGTCTCAGTGTCTGCAGTGTCGGGTTAAACTTGGTTGCTGCAGACACAGTTATCCTGGCTGACAGTTGGTGGGCTCCTGCTATCGAGGACCAGGCTGTCGACCGCGTCCATCGGCTCGGCCAAACCCGGCCAACAACTGTCTGGAGGCTGGTCATGGAGAACAGCGTTGAAGAACGCGTGCTTGATATCCAAGCTGAGAAGCGAGAGCTGGTCAGCAAGGCTTTCCAGGAGAAGGCTAGCAAGCAGAAGAAGACCAAGGAAACGCGTATGGCGGATGTTATGAAGCTGCTTTCTTGAGTTCATCTTTCGCCCTTTTATGGCTTTCTTCCTGAAAAATCTACACTTCCTATCGTCAAGTCCTGTCAGACGAACGAGGTGCTCTCTTGCTATATAGGACATGCTGGTAAAGAGGATATGTCTGATTAAAGACTTTCAATCTTCAGTCAGCTAGCCTATGCTCTACTTCTTGTTGTCTTTTAGATATCTGGCCTTGAGCCCTCCTACATAGGTAGAGGTAACTATGAAATGTTGATTGTGTTGTTGAAATCAGCAGAAAGTAAATGTATGAGAGATTGCTGAACATTGTCCCCTTGTTTATCGAAGAAATCTCATGCACTTATTCAAGTCATCAATCTATCGTTAACATAACTGCAAAAGAGGCAAGCGAAGGTAACATGATATCAATGGGAATTCCCGCCACAACAGAATCGAATGCATAAAGCTACTGAGGTCCTGCCTCCGAAGAATCGAAAATTCATCTTCTTGACACCCGTCTTCTACCATCACGAAGCAGGTGTCAACCGGAGCAGAGCAGTGTTACGCCATCGGCTCATAAACCACCCACCTCCTTTGTTGCTGCTTCCGTGTCGACTTGCAATGAGGACGATAGCCCTTCCCCTTCCCGCCTCTCGGCGGTGGAGACACAGTAGGCGTAGGAGCTACCTCATCATTCGGAATCGGAGTAGGACTCGACGTCACAACGGAGGTTGGCACAGCCGAGGTTGTAGACACAATGAACGTTGTGGCCTGACCACCACCGGTATTGCCACTGCCACTGCTACTGCCCCCACCGCCCGACACAACTTCACCTTGCTGTCCAGCATTCACCGGGTCCGGCAGCTTCCCACCGGGGATCGGGCTGTCAACCACCGCGGTCAGCTTCTGCCCCTCATTCGGCGGGCCCTGCCACTGTCCCGAACTGCACGCCTGCTGCAACACCTTGCATTTCTGCTCCTCCCACACGCGGCAGCCCTTGTTGCCCGACGGCGGCGCCGTCTTGTAGCACACCTCCAGCTGGTTCCAGCAGTTCTCGGCCGACGCCCAGCACCCAGCCTGGTTGGTGTAGCGGGGCACTTCGACGCCGCACCAGTTTGCGTTCTTGACCAAGCAGTTATCGGGTATCAGGCCGTCGGTTTGCTGGATCGTGGGGTTCTGCGCCTTGTTGTTGCCCGGGGGTGCCGTGGGGAAGTAAACTGCGGGGCCGGGCACGCGATAGCTGCTCTCCTTACCCTCGCCGCGGTAGACGTTGAAGTTGAGGCCTGGGTCAGAAGGGGAGAGGTGACCGGGAATGGAAACGGTCTTTTCGGAGGGAATAGCAGTCTCTGGTGGTACGCTGCTTTGGATGAAGAGTTGAGCGCAGCCGACATAGGGCTGAGGAGAGACAGCATTGCTTGTGACATTGTGAAGAGCGATCATCTCGGTACGAATGAGGTAGTAGCTGGTTGGAAGGCCCGAGGGAAGGTTGATACTTAGCAGGCCCTGGCTCGCATTAAGCTTTGTGACAGCCCACATATTGGTTGCCGTGTCAAAGCCCTCCTCGTAAATTTTGAACCAACCAGGACCGACTGCAGAATCGATGGTGATGTTGGAAACACGTTTGAGGTAAACGGCAATAGGGCCCTTGTGGCCTGCATCGATGGCTCCGGGCTGCGAAAGATCGGCCCACATCCGAAACTCGAAGGTGAGTTTGGCCCCGGCCGGAGCCGGGCAGGTGAAAGCCACAGGGATGTTGCCATCGCGGCCTAAGAGGTTAGTTTGAAACTGGGGGAAGCAGAGACTAGGGAGATTGGCTTACCACAGGCCAAATCAGGGTTATCATAGCCATAGATAGGATGCGTCGAGAGACTACCATCTTTTGGCATACGAACGCATGTTCCATCGCCCTGGTTGACATCGTTGATGAAAAGGGTAGTGAAGCAGGTGTGAGCAGAGGCCAGTGAGGCAAAAGCGGTCGCCAGACCGACTGTAAAAGCAACCGGGAAGCGCATCTTGCTTCTCTTGGTCTTCAAGGAATGGCCAGTCCTCAAGGACAACGAATGTAAAATCCCACTGGGAAGGTATTGAACAGAATGTCTCAATGAAGGGGCTTCTCTGTCGAAGGAATGCGGAGTGAGAAGCGAAGAGTAAATGATACCAAGTTCAAGGAGTTTATGTCAGACACTCGGATCAGGAAGCATAAGGACTGTCGAGAAAGAAAGGACTCGAAAGGATTGGAAAGGACGTTAACTGAAGGAGAGCGAGGAAGCCCAATGGGGATGATGACCTAAGGAATGAGGTTTAAAGTCTAAGACCAAGTCTGGGTTTCCAAATGAGTGAAGTAGCGGGCCCTGAAAGAGACTCGAGGCAGACACCCGCTACGACCTGGAACTAGGGACCAAATGACTGTGTTGATAAAAAAGATGGCTGCTCCCGCGCTAGGACAAGAAGAATCGGCCGAGAGAGCGGTTATAAATACCACGCCCATGGAAAAAAAGATACCGGAGACAAGGGAATGGAAAGGATTCCCGGTCACCAGACACTCGAGTCTATATCCGTATCGAGCCCTTGGCCCGTGTCCTCAACCTGCGTATGAAGTGATGTCTCCTGCATGTTCATCACCTGTCTTGCCGCATTACCCCCTGGACCCTGGCTGCTCGAAATATTCACTCAATCCTATCCAAAGAAAGGGCTGAAGGAATGCGTCGCAAACGCAGCAAGGTCGGGCCAGGACTTGGAACAACCAAACCGGGAGGGAGGGATGGCCTTTGTCAGACCGCGTTGTGCAACATGCCCGCCATATGGTTTGGAACTGAGCTGCCGCCGTGCCCCTGACAAGGCCGCGGCCGGGTGATAGGCTCTTGAGAAGGGCCTTCACATCCAAACGATGTGTGCCAGAAACCATCACCCTCCGGGCCTGTGCAACGTTGCTCCAGTGCTTCGGGACAAGACAAGCATGGAAGGCGACGAACAATATTCCCAGCTGGGATTGGGGTCCTGTGGATGCATGCTGGGTTGACAAGCTCATCAGGATCGTCGACAACCATGGCAGGAACCTAGAAACGAAACATTTGTGGGGACCGGCAGCTGAATGCAGCGGGCCAAGATTAAGTAGCGTGTTTCGAACTTTGCAGCCCTATGGTTTCGCCGCTTTCGCGCGCAAGGGGCCAAGGCCAGTGACAGCAAGCGCCGACGGGGCCAGAAAAGCGCCAATCCTGTGTCGTCTTACAGCATACCGTAGACATCGGGAGAAGCCAAGCTTTTGCTGTTGTCAGTCGAAAACATGTTGACATTCTGACGAACCTCTCGGCAGACGCATATTTAGGGCCTGTATATATCTGACAGTCAACACGCAGTCAACTCAGGTCCAGATGCACAACTTTCGGCTCGCCTGTCATCATTGCAACGCAGGCAACGTAAATATCGGAGCGCTGCATGTCAGCAGCCCAAGCTGAGCCGTGAGCCGTGCGGCATGCAGGGGCAAGGGTTAAAATTGTGATGGCGGTTTGGGAGAGCGGGAAAGTTACGCTGCGGTAATAAATCCCCCGAAAACTTTTCTCTTGGCAGCCATCCACGCTGATGCCGGTTCCCTCAAGACCTCCGAACGCATTGTAGCTGCGCTGCTGGCAGGGCCGCGCAGCCCTCTGCACTGAGAAAGGCTACCCGTCATAGGCCCCTTAAAGCTGATGGCGACACAGTACAAAGCCCCCAAAAACCTCACAGATCCGCGCGGGATCAGAGAGAAATTGCCGTGACAATAAGAACTGAGGGGCAATCCGTATGAGTGGAGATGACCGTGTATTCCTTTACAGAGTGCCGACCCAACCGAGAAGTTGATGCAGCCGCAACCGCAGGAACCTGTCCAAAACCTGCGCCAGCCTTCCAGCATTACACATGGCCGCGATGGCCTCCCAAGGATACTCATACAAGAGTTGTATTGTAATACATCATTATAGTACACGTTGCTCATGCGGGTATCTTGATTTCTGTACATTCAGTTTACTCGTTGATCTTGGCCAGAATCCTACACGCAGCGCATGTCAATATACCACACTCATATTGCCACACCTTCAGTGTTGACTGGCTCTGGCGAAGCCCAAGGGGAACATAGACTTACTCGCTATCCCGGAAGATGTGGTACTCCTCCTCGCCAACCTTGATCGAGGTGCCACCGTACTGCAGGCGTTTGCGTCAGCATCATCCCAGAGAATCAGTTTGGCAGACCAGAGCCCCGGAAAACGCAGTATTATCATACCTGAGGGATCAGCACACGGTCGCCAGCCTGTACGCCCATAGGCACGCGCTTGCCATCCTTATCAAGGGCTCCAGGGCCGACGGCCAGGACGCGAGCCTCGTTGAGCTCCTTAACCGAGGACTCAGGCAGGTAGATGCCGCTGGCGGTCTTGGCCTCGGCCTTGATGCGCTGCACGAGCACACGGTCGAGGAGGGGAACAAGTGACTTGATGTTGCGGATCGCGGTGGCCTTCTGTAAGCGTTAGTGGTAGCGTGATAAGCGCAAGCGGAGAAGAAAAGGGTCTGGAACGAGAAGGCGTTCGAAGCTTGGGTTCGAGGTATGCAGTTTTCTCTATTTCTCTTTCACACACGCTCTCTCCTCATCCCAAGCTGTCCAGTCCCAATGGCAGCGCAGACGCGGGGCTGGAGCTCACCATTGTAATAGATTGGTGTGCTGTGCAGCAGCTGTAGCAGGCTGTAAGGTGTAAGTGAGGTTCAGCAGAGGGCAGGCTGACGGGATGAAGTTGCAGCGAGGACGTGATACCTGATGGAACGGAAGATGGAGAAGTTTAAATGCTGAAAGAAAGTTCCGTTTTCTATAGCACAAGAGCAGACACCATCGGGGGGAGCAGGGAGCTTCTAAAACCATCTAGAATGTCTCCAAATTTTTAGTGGATCCCCGGCCAGCCGGCAGCACCGCTCATTGGTTGTCGGACCTATCGGATCCGTCGTTTCTCCCCGCCGAGTGCCGGGCCCAGATCCACTTATCCAGCGTCATGTTGGCTCCGCCCAAAGCGTCCCTGTTCATCGGCAACTTGGACAAGAAACAAAACATGGAAAATTAGAGAAAGCAAATAGAAGACAAGGCTGTTATCCCCGGCGAGGAGCCGGGCTAGTCACAGAGTATTGGAGCTATTCTATGCCACTGACGGTCGTTTGGAATGCCATTTGACCTTCGAACAGGGACCCCGAGTCACTCATTTCATTACCTTGGGGTGTGCAAAGCTCACGTTAAAAATGAAATAGGAAGTGTCAACAAGATATCTCAATTTCAGGTCCTCTATCTATACCAACAGTATGCGCAGCTATGCATGCAGACAATGAGCTCTATCAACAACTTGCCCAATCTTCCTAACATCCTATGTACCCATGCTGATAAGTCCAGTCGCAAAAAGCAGCTTGCCCCAACCACCGACTGAGCCCAGGTCTATATGTCCAGTGCCCGCTTTCTTGGTCAGACCAACCCAAACGCCCAAAAACAGTAAAACGGTAACTGCAGACAGAAACCCATAAAAGGAAAATCCTTCTCCGCCCCACCTTCTAGTATCCTACACGGCGGACGAGGGGGCCTTACCTGAACGGGATTCGCTAATCCTATTCCAAAACCTATCCAGCATTGACGACAACAAAGACATGTGAAGTAAATGTTATCTGGTACCGTGACAGTCCGCCGTGTCAGACAGCTCAACACCAGGGCTCTATTTCTGTGGAGGAGACGGAGGCTCCAACACGTGCGTGTGGTCATCGGCGTTGAATACTTGGCCGTTCTCGGCCTGCCGACAGATGACCGTGTTGGCCACCCACGGATCATCCAATATTTCCTGCATTGTGGCCCTCTTCTTGGGATCCAATTCCAGCATGCGGCCGATGATGTACCTAGTCTCCCTAGGGAGCAGTCGAAGGATACGCCAGGGCCCGCGTATCGTCTCCTTCTTCTCTCCGGCCGGTGCTGGTTGTTGTGGCTTCCCATCCTGCTGATTGGATGCTTCTCCCGTGGCGTTCTCTGACTTAGAGATGGGCTCCTCTTTCGCTCTTTTCCCGTCCTCCTTTTCAAGGGCCTGTTGATCAAAGTCTCTTGCCGGTGTGTCATTTACCGCGGTCATGGACGCCGAGTGCGGAAGGATCAGCTTCTTCGGATCATGACCCGGTGTCGGTTCGGCCGCGAACAGCTTGAATGACGTGTCCGACAGCCTTGGAATCTTCCAGGGAAAGCGTCGAAGCGTCATACAGCAGAAAATGATTGCTAAAGACCAGATGTCCACTGCCTGCGGGTCGTACTTTTTCTCATCGTACACCTCTGGTGCGAGGTATGGATCTGAACCAACAATGCCTGAGGGACACGTTAGCAAAGTTTGTCAGGGTAGTAAAAAGATGCCACTAAAGCCATGCTACTTACCCGACGCAAGAACGAGGCCGCTTTCAAATGGGTACTTAAAGACATGGGCACTACCAAAATCAATGATCTTCATAATGCCCCGTTCGCTGACAACCACGTTGTCGAGCTTTAAATCCCGATGTGCTAGGCCCATGCTATGAAGGTACGTGACACCACTCAGAATCTGCAAAAAGCAGCAGCTGATTTCCTCTCGAGTCATCTTGCCTGTCATAACGATGGCAAACAGGTCGTACGGCGCATATTCCATCACCACATACCACTTGCCCCTTTCTTGCACGATATCCAAGGTCTCGATGATGTTGCCGTGATGGAGCGACGAGCCCATACAATATTCCGCCGTGAGCTTCTTAACGTATTCGCGCTCTGTCTCGTAAGAATGCCGGGGCCGAAACTCTTTGACGGCAAAGACAACCCCATCCTCGGCACGTCTCATGAGTCTGACAGACCCTCCTGCACCAGCACCGAGGACCTTGCCCAGTTTACCATATTTCGATGACAGGCCATGGTCATCGCCGAACGGTATCTGAGCTCCTTTGGCGCTTGATGATGTCTTCCCCGATCGGATGGACGCGGCCGGTGACGCCGTCCGCTTGGATTTACTGGTCGGAACCAACTTGAAGAACCGTTTCAGATCGGCCATCGAGCTGTTCCTACTATGTGTAATGCCATCATCTGACTGCCGTTTGTCCCCCAAGGCCCGAGGCAAGCTCAAAAGGGACGAACTGGAAGAACTATGCTTCTTTTTTTTTGCGAAGATGAAGCGCGGCTCAATGCCCTTTTGCGCTGGTCGTCTGCTTGCTGCATAAGGATCGTCTGCCTCGGCAGGAGGTAGAATTTGCCGGGTATAGAATTGAGAAGCTGTGGCAGCTCGCGATGGACTGGAATCACGGGATGGAGAGACTGAACTGGCTGGTGAAACCGAGGCACTTGCAGCGCCGATAGAGAAAAGGCCCCGACGATGGTCACCGAGAGGTGTATGTTGCATCTGATCTCTCCCTTCCGAGGTAGCTGGCCGCCGAGCAAGCCTTCCGCGATCGGCCATCGTGACATGAGGAACAGCTAATTGCGCAGAAGCCGGGGATGACGGCTCCTGGGTTGACTCATGCGGGGCGATGATATCGGGGCCACGACTTATCGGTTCATGGTTACCAGAGGGCTCTCGCTTTTGGCCCCCTTCAGCAAAGCCGGTTCCAGCTGGGGTGAGAGGCGGCGAATTCATATCCGCACCACGAGCACTACTAGTTAGGCAGGGTGAGCCATGACCGCCTGAGCTTTGTGTAGGCTGGCGGCTCGGCTCTCTAGACTCATCGTCGCGCGACGTAGACTGGATACGCCGGATGTTAGCTAAATGCTTTAGCACCGAAATATGCCCGCAAACGCTCAAACAAAGGACAGTGCCATTTGTTGGGTCCAAAAGCTCTGTGGGAAGGAAGAAAAGTAACACGGCCACTCCCGAAACACAAACGAACACAAGCCGGACCACGAGGTCGCTTCGCCCAGAATTTGACCCGAACACGAGAGCACAGAAACGGTACTAAAGGCGGAACATACTCTTGATGGAGGCAGAGAAAACGGCTCATAGGAAAAGATGTTCATCTTTCGCTCCTGAGGTGGCCAGGCACTCAGTCTGTTGGAAAACTCGCGGATTTCATCTGTAGTCACCTGGCCGGGGTCACTAAGAGAGCCTGCAGTGCCGTCGGCGGCCGGCAGGGTTGACGATGGTGCATCGTTGGGGGCAATCGCAATCTCTTCGATGGTCGACTTAAAGCGGACTGCAGGTGGCGACTGGATTGGATGACTGTTTGGCGTTTGGGTAGTAATTCGGACTGCATCTGACAGTTGAAAGGGCCAATGTCAACACACGAACACAATTGCGATCGTATCGAAAAGCGATGGGACCTGAGAAGTCGCGCATTCCCGCAAACGCTTTTGACGGCGTTTGTCTGACAGTCCTCGGAGCGTGGGGGATCGAGCGATAAAGAGGGGCAAAGGACCTCGGGTAAATCCTTACCTCCCGTCCGGACGTTGAGGTCGCCTACGGTCGTGCTGGTCGTCATGGTGCTGCTGAGAGAGCGCCTGCCGCGCTGGATGCTGCAATGCCTTTCAAGTTGCAGCAGCGCGAGGGAAGGCACAGTGATGGCGGGAACAAAGAGGAAAATGGCAGCGCAGACGATAACAGCGCCGGCGACCTTGATGTCGTTGCGACGTGGTGGGGTGTGGCACGGGGAGCTACTTGGCAGGTACTTCCATAGATGGCTCCCGGCTGTCACAACGCTACGAACGCTGGCTGCATTCCGCGAGAGGCACGATGACGAGCTTGTAACTGCGTGGTATTGTCAGGGTGCGATGGATCCGGCTGGCCGGCGCCCCGTTGTTGGCGATTCTTTCCGGGCAGCTGTGGGCCCCAAGCCAAGTAAAGTCCCCTGAAGCTCGCCGCTTAGTGTCCCTCTTAGATTTTTTTGGCTTTTTTACCCCTTGTGACTTTTACCAGCACATCGCAATCCACGGAGTTCCCCTCCGTTTCAGCTTTCACCAAGTTTCGATTGACTCAATGACTCGTGGGATGTATCAGTATCAGTCAGGCTTCCAGCCGTTGGGCTAACACGGACCGGTACAATGCAAAGATAAGGCTGCTTAGGCAACCTCCAGAGGTCCACGGGTATTCTCGATCAAGGGCACATGCTTCCCAAAACGGAAGAGTGGATCCCTACCACCTGGTTCCACGCATTGGATTGAAGTGCGACCCGAGATTATTCCTGTCAACAAGAGCCGAGACGCTCCCAAGACGCATTTGGACTTCGGCTACAGATCAAGTCAACTCTGTTACGGCGCAACGAGCTCCTTGTAGGATGCGGTGCTGCCATCCGTTCATCGTCGGTCTTTGGACCTGCTGACAGCCCAGTTCAAGCGGGCTGTCTTAGCTCCGCCGGATCCATCATGCCGGAAGGATGCCGCAATGCAGCCGGTTCGCACTTTTGGGTCAGTCGTGCGGCCAGCATGCTTGGGTATGGGTAGCCCGTTGGTGTTTTCGTAAGTCCTACTGAGCTTCGAGGTGGTCACCGAGGACGTGGAACCAGCCATATCCCCCGAAGCTGCCAGGCCGTGGAGGCGCATAGAACAACCAATCCCGCCATGGACTGATAGCCCAGATCCAAATTTGCTGCACCAGGAATCTTCTGTCAAGCAACAGATGTGGTATTGTACAACAGCATAGTATACAAGGCGACGTAGTCTCTATGCGCCTGATGTGATGGTCGTCACTGATTTCGCTGTTTGTCCGAATTGCCTTAAACAACCGTAAACGCCGTATGCAACCAACCAGCCCAGCCTCAAAACCCATAACCCTCTGCCCTCAGGGCACAACGTTAATTCCTATCGACTTGGCCTGGTAAATGATGGACCTGCAAAGGCCCTCGAGGGACAGCCCGGAAAGACGGAGTTCGGAGTGCTTGATCTTCGCGATTTCGTAAACATGTTTGAGACTGACTGTGCCGACAGTCTCGTGGCCCGGGTTACTCGCTCCCTTCCTCTTGCCCTTCTTGCCAATCGGTGCCTCAGCCGCGTTAAGGAGAAGCCAGGAGGTCTGAGGAGTCCGGATCTCGAAGGTAAACGACCGGTCGGGCTTCACTGTTACCCGAACAGGTAGAGGGGTGCCGGGAATGATGTGCGCTGTCCGAGCATTGAACTCCTGCAATGTTATATCAGCACTTTCCTGTCCCTCACGTCACTTCCCACAGAGCCCAGACCTTGCAAAAGTCCATCGACTTGATACCCTTGCTACCAAGAGCCGGGCCAACCGGTGGGCTGGGACTTGCCTGACCAGCGCCGACAATGATCTTGACAACCTGCTCAACACCACCAGTCGCGGCCCGTGCCTTGGACATTGTTCTGTCTGGAGTCGGCTAGGCTTGGAGAAGGCAGTCGTGGCAGGTGAGGATCTGCGGGGGAGGGGGAAGGTCTCGGGCGCGTAGGTCGAGCTTCGGTCTCTTCCGGAAAGGCGTTATTGGGCTGTCGAGGAGCCGTCGTGTTCTGGAGCAGGACGCAGCCCCAAAAATTTCCGCCCTTCTGGGTGGATGTACCGTAACGTATGAGTGAGCAGAACACCAGCCACATTGCCGTTACACAGTCTTGCAATGATTGTAATTTACGCAATGAACTGCCATTTCTTACATAACCTATGTAACGACTTCCCCTACACTACAGACACGTGGACACGGATATGGTGAGTTCAGCCACAAATGCCCCTCTCTAGCGGGTGCCAACCCCCTTTGCCAAGAGACGAGCGCGCTGACTGTGACTTGAGCTAACAAATCGACCTGTGAGGTGACGTCCAGCGTCCCACCACTGGTCGGGCTATTAGCGCCCGTTTTGCAAACTCCTCGCTTTTATTCGAGCCATCCCCCCTTGACGGCGGTGAACCATTTGAACTCAGACGCAACACACCCGCAGTTCGACGTCAAAATTAGCTAGTTCCTGTCTACCTGGCTGCCAGCGGCTCGATCCTATTTTGATTTGTTGTTGTTCTATTTATCGCCACACTTCTCATCATGTTCAGGTGGGCGCAGCAAGCGTAAGTTCAAAATCACCCTTTGCCGCTTTCCCTTTTCCCCCACGCGAAAGCATATGGTCTGACTTGTTCTCCTTACGCAGGCTGGCCAACGTCGCCGGCACTCAGGAGCCAATCTATGGCCCCTCTGCCATCAAGTCCGTCGCGGAGGAAACCGTGACGACCCCGTACACTGAGCTCACCCGGGACGATCTCCGGTGGGAAGCGTTGGAGTCAACCTGTGTCGAAACGCAGACCTTCTACTTCATGTCGGAGGGTGGCCAGCTCGCGTTTTGCCAGGTCATTTACAGCAGCCTGGCGTATGCTCTGACCGCTACACCCGTGCTCGCATTAGCTAACAGTTAGGCAGCGGCATCCGAACAACCTGCCAGTTCAACTGCAAGATCTTCAGCCTCGACGGCTCCAAGCCCCACCTCTGGTGCTCGACTCCCTTGATAAACCACGAGTTCAGCGAGGATAAGACTGCGTTTTATGCCAACGACCTGGCGGTTGAGCTTTCCGAGGACGGCACTACCTTCACGATCAAGTCGATGAATGACCCGAATGCCATCGTCAACTTGGTAGTCAGGAGGACGGCACCGGGTTTCAAGGCCGGCAAGACAGGCAAGACCCTATTCGGTACCGATCTTTCTAACCCCTGGGGCTCTATGCGTCATCTCTTTTGGCCCAGATGCGAGTCTGAGGGCACCATCACCACCAAGGACGGGCCCATTGATTTCAAGGGAAGGGCATTCTTTGCCCATGCTCTCCAGGGGATGAAGCCTCATCATGCCGCCGCCAAGTGGAATTTCTGCAATTTCCAGGGGCCTACTTACTCAGCCATTCTGATGCAATTCACCACCCCACCTTCATATGGCTCGACAGTTGTGGCTGTTGGTGGTATTGCTAAAGATGGTGAAATCATTGTGGCTGGTTGTGAGAGCGATGTCGCCCATCTTGAGACCAAGAGCGACAGTCAAAATGACTGGCCAGAGCCCACCATCATCAAATACACTTGGGCTGGCAAGACCAAGGACAACAAGCCCGTCACTGCTGTGATTGAGGGTGCCTTGGAGGAAAGGCTCGACAGGATAGATGTCATGGCTGAGGTTCCGGGTTTTGTCAAGAGCATTGTGGCTGCAGCTGCTGGTACAAAGCCATATATCTACCAGGTTTGTCATCATCCCTAGATCTTTTGTTCATTATCAAGTTGCTAACAATGACTTGCACAGTACTCCCCTCAAAAGCAAAAGCTCTCTCTCAAGCTCAAGATTGGCGACCAAGAAGTTACTGAGGAGGGAGTCATCTTCACCGAGGCTACTTTTATCTCTGCTTGAGAAAGCTGTTAGTCAAAGTGCTGGTGATACACTTAAGTAATTCTAACCGGTGTGTTTGGGCTTGACCTTCTTTTGCAAAGAGCACATTATGCGTTTTTTCTTTCAGAAGCAAAGTGATGATATTGTTCTATAATAGCATCTTCGTTTTACAGGAGCATGAAGCATATAAACCAGCTCCACTAATATAATGATCGACTCTAACCTGTTGTGATTTTCTTGCCTACCACCTAAGTGTGAGCATTCTTTTCCCAATTAGTATTTCATTCATGAAGCTCTTTCCCTATAGTTTATAAGCACCTGCTCTATTTAGACAATAGAATGACTAAAAATGAGACAGAATCTTTTGAGAAATCTAAAAACTTCCTTGATTACATGCATAACATTCCAAATGATATTTAGATATGTGGTTAGATTAATAAGCCAACGTATCTGAGATGTATAACTTCTACAGCCTTCTAGGGCGCATACCAAGCGACGCATTGGCAGGCGTTATCCTCGAAACAATCTCCCCTTTTCTCTCACTTTGTAAATTTCCAAGTTCGCCTTTTGACACTTTGCTATCTACAAATGCACAAATCTTCCACACATCGCACTCCTTACCGAGTCAGCAACACCTACGATCCAATTGTTGAATGTCATTGTGTTATATTTACTCACAGCGTCTACTAGCGCAATGCGGCCTGCCATACCAGGTGGCTCAAAGCGCCCTCGATTGGGGGCAAAGGCCCTGTGCTTAGTACAAAGCAAAGAGCCATCGTTAAGATTCACCCTCTCAACCTAAAATCCAAACAGTAGTAAACATCATTGGAAGAGTCATTAATAAATTAATATTATAAAATCATAAAAGATTCCATTCATGACATTACAAAGCCTGCTATAAAATATGCGCTATAAAATATGCACACCCAGTCATATCATTGTAATTCTGTAGTCGGTAGCTGTCACCTCATTTGGAGTTGTGTTTTCATTTGATTCATCTTTTTCAATTGATTTCACATCATTTTACCTTTCTCCTCCCATTTTCCTCCACTCACTCGGATGATTTTATATTTCTCTGGATTTTGCATCAATGGATCAATCACTAACGTGCTTAAGGCCTCTTGCTTGCCATGGCGGCGTCAAGCGGATTCGGCAAGAATCAACAACGAGGTTCGGGGTGTCCTCAAAACACGCCTATTATATGGTTAGTCCTCTCAATCTTAAAACCCCCCCCCCAACCAAAAACACACCCACGTACCCATCACCCAACATACAGTTCTAACATGAATCAGATCCTTCACGATTGTGTCACATTCGTCAAGTATAGAAACACAAAGACCACTACCGTAAACGATGCGATTTTCGCTTGCGCAAAATTGGGAAGCCTACTTGCGGCTTCAACCCAGAAACTTGATAAACCGCCCAAAAAAATTGCAATAGGAGAAGATGGCGACCCGCAGATATTAGCTCTTTATTCATATAGGTGTTGGGAGGATGGAGGTGGGCTCCGTCCAATCTGCTAGTTGAGGCTTAACAAGAAATCCGTCATTGTCACGGAGCCCAGCGAGTCAGTGCGCAGCTAATCCTTCTATCACCTAGCCCGGAGTTTCCATGTTAAACAGACCGAAGCCGGGACCCGCACCGAGAACCGACCGTCCTTTGCCGTGGGCGCGGCAGTGCCTGCGCTTTCTCATCTAACTACTGCAGTGTTGATATATTGTTTTGAGACATGCAAATTTTAGAATCATGATGTGTGCCCGGTGGTTGAATGCCGATCAAGCCCGCTCATTGATTTGTACTCACAAGCTGTGATGATGTCTGAAGTTTCTTGGCCACCTACCTAGGTAGGTCCCTCCAGTGCTTCGGTAGGTAAGGTATGTAGAATGTATGCAGCCGGCTCCGCCGGACGGGCCTGGTAAACTGTTCCCGGGATTCTCCGGAAGGCAGGCTGACACCCTGCTTTCCAGGGACAAGACCTTCGTTTCACCACCTCCAATAGAATCCGTGCTTCACTTCCGTGTTACACTCTCCAGCAAGGTCAGGAGGACTGGAGGAACACCGATCAGAGACTGTCAACACGAGCTATGAATGGATTCTGGCGAAATTCACATCCCTGGCTTTCCCGAGCGGTGGCATTTGTTCAAGGATGGCTTCTTCAGGGTTTTTATGATCTGGTGTGCCGCTTATCATCCGCTCTATGTATATATAGGCAGCACATAGCAAAGGTTGGCATCTCAAGGATTTCCAAGCATCACTCCATGTTGAGCACTGCACTCCAACTTGGCTCCGTTCGACTGCCATCTGACGTTAATCTCAGATTTCCTTCCCCATGATACTGATCTCGGGTAGGAGGAAGCTTCCTATCCTCTCGTTGAAGCAGGGAGTTCAGGTCACTAAGATTGCAATACCCAACCTATTTCCAGTGTGCCAAGTTGGACTCGGATACTCTATTGCTCTTCGGGTTGCTGCAACAGCTCCTAGACTTAGGGATTCGTCTTCATCTACACGAAGTTTCACGACAACATGTGCCAAGCAACTTCGTGACATTTTCCCAGCTAAAGAAACAGCATTAATTCGCCGAACACCTCCAGCCTGGCCGCACCATGGCTTCACACAGGAGGAATTGGAATCCGCCGTTCCAGCCCACCGGGAGCCACGGACAATGAGCGACTGGATCGCATATAAGTTTGTGAGGACATGTCGGTGGTTCATGGACCTTGCAACCGGCATGAAGCCAGGCCAAAAACCCAACATGCAGGATCCCAGGGCATTGGTTGCGGAGAAGCCCTTGACGGAAGCACAGTGGTTGGGTATGTTTCCCTGCAGAGCTGGCTCGCAGTCATAGAATGCTAACAATCGCAAAGTGCGACTGATCTTCCTCGAGTCTATTGCCGGTGTGCCTGGAATGGTGGCGGGAATGCTCAGGCATCTATCATCGCTAAGGCGTATGAAGCGGGACAATGGCTGGATCGAGACACTGTTGGAAGAGTCATATAACGAGAGGATGCACCTCCTCACGTTTATGCGCATGGCTCAGCCGGGGTGGTTCATGAAAACCATGATCATCCTTTCTCAGGGCGTCTTCTTCAACGCCCTGTTCCTCACCTACCTGATTTCTCCCAAGATCACACATCGTTTTGTCGGCTACCTCGAGGAAGAGGCAGTCCATACATACACGCGCCTTCTCGGTGAAATCGAGAGAGGTGACTTGCCCAAGTGGTCTGATCCCAACTTCCCCGTTCCACAGATTGCCATCGAGTACTGGCGCCTGCCCGAGGGAAAGAGGACGATGAAGGATCTAATCATGTACATTAGGGTTCGTCCATCCCGCAGTATGGTTGCTACTGTGGAGAGGAATGCGGCTAACACACACGCTAGGCAGATGAGGCCGTTCACCGGGGAGTTAACCACACGCTGAGTGGTTTGAAACTAGATGATCCAAACCCATTTGTCAGCGAGTTCAAGGCTGCTGGCAAAAGGCCAAATCCGGTGCTGAAGCCAACAGGCTATGAACGCGAAGAGGTTATCGGATGAGTCTTGAAAAGCAATGGCCTCAGTTCTTATTCTCTCATCTCTGCTTCTCGACGGCTCAACTGTGTTTATTAGGTTCGTTTCTCCTTCAGAACGGGTTGGGTTGGCGCATTAAAATTTAGGTTGTGTAAGGGATGCGGCGAAATGGATGCTGATCTCCTCTTAATTGAGAGTGCTGAGAATCAGCACTACTGTGTACGTTACCGCTGAGATCAAAAGTATTTCTCTCTCGTTCCCACTGGGAAAACGATGCAGGCCTGATAACATGCTTGTCAGCATGGGTATGATGAACCTCACTCTCTGTCCAGTTGTGTAATTCGTTTAAGTAAAGGCTATCGTCCCTCGGGGCTAAAGCAATTGTTAAGAAACCTTACTTAGGGGGTAAGCACTGTACTACAGCAGCAGCCCGCAATGGAGCGACCAGTTCTGCGCTGCGTAATCTGTAATCCTGTTTCCCTAGCTCTCCTCAAACGATTGTTCATATCGGTTGATCTCAGCAGAGGGAAGACTTGAGCGCACACGATTCTCTCCAGGGGCTAGTAGGTCCAGAGATAACACCTACGCTCTCGATTCCTGTCTTCATTCCACGGGGAATCAACACGTCTTTTGAAGGATTGAGCAGTCATAATGTGGGCAGCGGCAGCGGCAGCAGCACTATGGGCCACAGTTGATACACAAGAGACACCAGGCGACCCGGCCAAGCAAAAGCTGGCAAATAGAGGAAAGGATGGGGATCAATGCATGTCACGGAAGGTGAGCAGAGAAGTGAGCGCTGATTGGCTGCCCTAGATCCATTCGAACCCCTGCAGACCGGCCAGCGTCTGGCGGGACCGTCAAGCCCCGCCACGGCTCCTTGGGGTCCAACGCCTGGGAGCGAAGGGAGGAGCGGGGTGGAGGGGAGGATGCCGGATAGCCCTGAACAGTGAGATTGAGGGACGGGGCGAGGGACCAAGCGCCCGTGACGGGACCACGGGCGGCTACGCAGTGATTCCCCCGATCAGGCGCCCAGCACCCTGGGCATTCATTCTCTGCGACAGCAACGAGACAGGCCCAAGGCGTAAGTCGCATCCAACCCGACCTCCATCGTGGTCGCTGTCGCGCGGGGCTCAAAATTGCAGCGCAGCAGACTTGCGGGTGTGCTTGGTAAAAAAGAGCGGTTTTTTCTTACCGTTCCAGTTGGCAGCGACCCGACCGATTGTCCAAGCATCCATTCAATCCATCCACTGCCCGGGCTCATACAAGCACTGCTCATCATTCCATAGGTCCATCGGCGCGTGTCGCAGAGCACAGCCTCACAGCAACTGTAGCACTGCCACCGCGACCGGCAGGCTGAATCGCAAGATTTCGTCGCTGCGCTTCTAAAGACAGCAACACCACGTAAAATACAGTCCAGGCCCGCACAGCCCAATCATCCGCCTCGAATCTGCGATCCAGCCAGGGTCACGACGGGAGTGAGGACGAACCGGCGAATCGACGAATCCTCGATCCACGACTCCACGATCTATTCCATGGACCAACAGCAGCCCCAGGCTCGCAGGCAATCTCCTTCGGGCCCTTCTGCCGGCGGGGGTGCAACGCACCACCAGCAGCCTCATATAAGGACTGAGCACTCGCCAGCACCCGCTCCCTTTCCTAATTTGAATGAGCCCTCATCGTCCTCGTCGTCCATCGGTCTCGGTGTCGGCCTTGTCGACCCCGCCGTCCAGCACTTCTCCGTGCACCAGCCCGAGTTCTCGGTCTACGACGCAAACACCGGAAGCTTCCTGAGCAACCAGCAGGCTGCGCCACAGCCCTTCACGCAGCCCCCCTTTGCCGACCCTTCTGCTGCCGCTGCCTTCGATCTAACCCAGTCCTTTGCTGAGCAGGTCAAATCTGACCTGTCTGCCTTCGGTGCCCCGCCGCCTGGCACCTTAACTCCGCAGTCCCAAACTCAGCAGCCGCCGAGCATCGTTGCCCAGTCCTTCGACACGGACTTTACCATCTTCCCCTCAACTCCAGGCGAACCACAGTTCAACACTTCACTGTTTGGCACCGACAGTCAGCAGCAACAACAGCAACACCAACAGGAGCAAGAACAACAGCAGCAACAGCATCAGCAACAGCAGCAACAGCATCAGCATCATCAACAGCAACAACAACAGTCGCCATTCTCGGTTTCCGACCCCGGTATGATGACACAGGCAAATCCCCATCCAACCCCTCCTCATCTTCTCAGTCCCGAGCCTCACCAGGCCGGCTCTGTCAACCACTCTCCTCGCTTTGCCCCGCATCCATTCGGTGCGTCTCCTGGAAGACACTCACGCAGTGTCTCACTTGGGCCTCAGGATGCCCTCTTCCCGGGGCAGAAAGACTGGACCCGTAGCGGTCCTCAATGGCAGAGCCATCGGCGCACTCCTTCCGAGTATTCGGACGTTTCGTCTGCGGCGGCGTCGCCGGCTCTTGTCAGCACGGACTCTTTTGATCAGATAGATCCCAGCTGCTCGCCATTGTTGCCCCCCCAGGATCCTACAGTGTATAATGAGCTCCATGGGCTCCGAAACTTTAGTATCTCCGACCACGGCACACACACTCCCCATGGTGCCAGGAGCCCGTCCCATAGCCCGGCAATTTCGCCGCGGATCATGCCCCAGCGGCCAACCGACATGAACCAGCCGCCCAACCTCCTGCTCTCCTCCCCAAGCCCTAGTTTTGCTCCATCGCCGTATTTGCAGCCTCCCCAAGAGGAGTTTCCTCAACTCCCTCAAGATAACACTGAGGGGCAGCAGGGACAACAGCAGACACCGATGCTTGCCCCCCCATCCATCAACATTCAACTTGCTCCTGCCCCAGCTAAGAGTGGTTTTGAACCTCCCAAAAGCCTTGATATCGATGCTCTGACACCCCCAGAGCGAGGTATGTTCTTCGCAAGCATCCATTCGTAGATTGATCGATAGGAGACTCACATGTTTGGCTCTGAACAGGACGTCCTAGGCGCCCTCGCGCTGTAACGGATCCCTACAACACTGGCGGTGGTTATCTGGCTGTTCACCAGCGAAGTCCATCAGTATCTGGCAGTCTCTCACCAGAATCCGCGGCCATCAGGTCAGAATCTCGCTCACTGTCGCCATTTGATCGTTCCAGTAGCGCTGCATCAACAAATAGAAGACGCCAGTCGACGTCGTCGGTGCCAAACAATGTCATGGCACTGCGTCTTGCGGACCCAGAAAACGCCCAGGGGGACGGCACTGGTGCCAAGCGCGTCCAGAAGCATCCCGCGACTTTCCAGTGCAACTTGTGTCCCAAGCGGTTTACACGTGCCTATAATCTGCGGTCCCATCTCCGCACTCACACTGACGAACGCCCGTTCGTCTGTACGGTTTGCGGCAAGGCTTTTGCCCGCCAACACGACCGCAAACGGCACGAGAGTCTTCATTCTGGCGAAAAGAAGTTTGTTTGCAAGGGCGAGCTCAAGAATGGCGGCCAGTGGGGCTGCGGCCGACGTTTTGCTCGTGCCGACGCTCTCGGCCGTCATTTCCGGTCCGAGGCTGGCCGTATCTGCATCAAGCCGCTTCAAGACGAAGAGATGGCCGAACGTATGCGCGCTTGGAGCGAGCAGCAGCGGGAGCAGCAACAGCAGTTCCAGCAGGCTATGGCATTGCAGGGATCACCGGGTATGCCGGGCATGCCCATGGACCCCAACGCCGCCGCTGCCAGTTATCCCATGGATCCCAGCGGCAACCTCATCCTGCCGCAAGCATTACTCGCGCAATATCCTGTTCTTGCCCAAATGAACTGGTCGGCACCCGACCTGGGTGGCGGTAGCGGCATAGAAGACGAGCTAAGTGGCGGGAGCGCATTCGAAGCAAGCGATTATGACGATGGCGATGACGGAGGGTATGTTAGCGGTCCCGGGACAGGCTTTGGTCCCGGCGGCATGCCGGAGGGCTTTGGGGAGATGGGCTATGCCAGTGATTATGGTGGGAGATGATCTATTCCTCTTTTCATTGATCCCTCTTTTATCTGTATTGTTTCTGTTTCTTCTTTCTAATCGGGTTTTGGGCGGATTGGAAAGTACTTGATGCCGGTCACCCATGGATATCTGTATACCTTTTGTTTACAAACGGCGTGATCGCACTTTTACTGTTGTCGTTTGTTTGCCATCCCTCTAGAACACCTCCTGGACACTTCCATTTTGGAACCTTTCCATGGACAGCGGGGAGTCTTCATCCTTTTGGACGACTAGGCTACTTGATGACACTGACGATCTCTCTGTTTCACTATATTTTTCATGTTCTGTTTTAGACGGATGGTTAGGGATATCTGTTGCCCCTTTGGAAACCGAAAGTAGGGGTTAATGTGATGTGTGGCCAGAAGGGAGAAACGCAGATTTCAATGAGGATACTTCACCCCTTTGGGCTCAAGAGTTTCCTAGACAGCTGCAACAGCTGAGTATAGATACCGGTCAATATGATACGTTTCTTGTATGGTACAGATGTACACTTTCTACTGCTACTCTTGCATTACAGGTCGTTGTCAGTATGCTGACTGCTTAGTGGAAGCTGTGTTCCTTTGGCCTGTTCGCCAGGATAGCACTCAAAGTTTTTGCGCATCGATCAGAGTATCGAACTTAGAAGCAAAAGTCTTGATGGTACAACTTCGATGATGTTTTTCTCTCCAATATGCTGTGCAAGTGCAACGACACTGTGTATGAAATAGTCACATTGAGCAGAGCAGTTTTGGTATTAAATGGAGAAGACTCTTTTTCTCCTGCTTTTGATGGGTATCTCAGGAACTGATAGTGTGGACGCAAGTCAACAGTGATGACAGAATGTTAATGTGAAAGGAACAAAGTTTCCAAGCTATTACAGACACCATCATTGCCAGGTCAACTTTAATCCCCTAGAAACTGGCTGCAGATGCCTTTGCTTGCTCAACCAACTTGCTCACAACAGTCTTCAAAATGCCGATGTGGCCACTCGAGAGCTTCTCCCTGACAAACGGCTTCACGACCAAATTACAATTAATTTCCGAAATGTCCACTAGCTCGTAATCTCCCTCTTCACCTGGACCAACCACCAAGTCAGGACCCTCCTGGATCTCTCCACGCTTCCTGACCTCATAACGACTTTTTACTGTCACGCCGCCAGTTGCATCACCACGACATAGGACGCCATACTCTGAAGTTAAAAAGATGCAGGGGATCTCGACCACAGTTGTTGCCCAGTCTCCGGCTCCTGGGATGATGGGCACGCGCTCGTAGACAGTGTAGCCTTGCCAGTGGGTTGTGTTGGGAGGGTAGAAAGGGTCACGTCGGATTTCCTCCTGCTCTGCGGCATCTAGCGTTCGCAGTTCGTACCGTTCCAAATAGGGATTGGGTGTTATCAGAGACTCGTAGGTGCCGAGATAGGTACGAGCAGCTTGGGGGTCAACGATCGAGGGAATGGGCACGCGGTTGATGACGCGAAAGCGGGTTTGCAAGAAGGCCATGGTAACAGTTTGCTTTGCCATTTCTCGCGATAGATTCTATGTAGGCATCACGGGCTGGTGCTATAGGTTATTGCTTGTTGAGCTTTGACGGGTTTAGGGGGACGACGGGATAGTGTTTAGGTTGGACCAAGAGAAGCAGCAGCCTGGAAAGGTGCAGATGGAGATGATAACAAAAGCTGCGAACCCAGTCAGGAGAAAAACAGCTTGGTCTTTGTTGGCCGAATAAATCTCCTGTGAGGGGTACAGTGAGGGAGGGTTCAGAGATCAACGAACCAAACCGTGAAAGTCCACAACAGCAAAGCCTACCCAGCCCACAGGGGTTAGCCAATTTGGTTGCCCACTCAAAGCATGCTTGGTGCACCTTTCCCCGGTCGCAATTGACGAAGAGCGAAGAGCAACTGGACAGCGGAGAAAGTAACTATGTAAGGTGGCGTAAGCAAATATAATTACAGCCGCGACCTTTGCAACGTCTCTATTCCATCGTCACGGGAGCGAGCCCCAATGCTGGTCAAAGAGGAGAGATAGGGATATTTCCCCACGCCCAAGCTTGGGTAGAGCATACACTCCGCAATGACAAGGGCTAACGTCATCTTGCCGTGCAAGTATCCCGGGACGCTTCTTTGTTGAGGCATGGCTAGATCCTTTGCTCTCCATGCAGCTTGCTACTACCTAGCACAAATGGAAAGAAAAGATTACCAGGCATACGCAATGACCATTGGCTTGGCGAGCAAGACGGCTTTGGGTCCAGTATGGCGGGGAGCATTATGTCGCGCAACACATTGCGAAACGGCCTGCATGTTCACTAACAGCCTCGGACAAGCGCTCAAACTTAAACAATTGCAGAGGCTTAAGCGAACGTTTCAATCGACGTGCATTCAACCATGTGGGATTCGCAACTTGCGATAGGGCTCAAACAAACTATGGACCCTGATTGAGAGATAACAAAGTCGATCTGATGCCCGGTTTAATTTGGCCGGGTTGTAATTATCGGTGCCTGTGTTTATTCAAAGTGAAAGGACAAATTTCTACACATTGATGGAAATCTCTGGTTCTCGAGGCTCGGGCAGTAGATGCTGGACTGCGGTTCCGTCTGCTGTCCAATGATCCAACAACATGGGAATGCTGCATCTTTAACGGCATGCAGACACCAACTTCAACCGGTCGGCTCATATATTCTATCTGGCGGTGAAGCAGAGAGACCAACCAAGAACGCAGGCAGAGGCAAAATATGTGCCGGCGACACTGCCGGTACAGCCTCGTCCGAGGGTGACTGCACGCATGGAACTTGACTAGGTGATGAGTGATGATAGCTTTTGTCTGACTGGACAATGGTTCTCAAGACCTGGGGGGCGATATCCCCGCCTTCCAAAGCCCCGCAGACATGACAAGAGTCACAAGACAGATGATGTGCTTTTCTCGCGTGTTTCTGCTAAGTGTCCAGCAGCTGTCTGGCCAGCGGGCATTACATCCAACAGAGCTACAAACCTGAGATATAATTATCTATATCAAAGGTCTTGACCTTAGATATAAAGTTATATTTGTAGATAGTAGGTATTGCAAGTGACTATTACCTCTACGCAGAAATATGCGGGGCAGGCTATGACCAGGGCACGAAGTGAATGATGTTAGGCATCGTGTGTTGTGCGTTTTGAAAGATCGCCGCCGTCCATGCGATGCAAGTCACCACCGTTCGACTGGATGGACAGACACTGTGACCACCATTTTTGAGTGCGGGGCTCTCAAAAAGACCCTGGCAAAGCAAAAACCCTACGTGAGCGAGGATCGAAGTCTTCCGATGCGTTTTTTTAGGATTAAGACCAGCATGGAGTAAATCAGCACATCCTGAGCCCATATGTTGCATACCTACCCAGTTAATATGTAGTGTGTCTAGTGTAACTCTCTTTT
Organism: Thermochaetoides thermophila DSM 1495; assembly: GCF_000221225.1. Lineage (NCBI taxonomy): Eukaryota > Fungi > Ascomycota > Sordariomycetes > Sordariales > Chaetomiaceae > Thermochaetoides > Thermochaetoides thermophila. The sequence goes on from NW_006383032.1 coordinate 3,835,872, forward strand.
TTTTTCTCTTCTTCCGCTGTTCTCGGCCGTTTTAAGTGTCTTCTTGCCAGGTGGTTGGGAACCGTGTCACGAACGCTACGCGCTTGAAAGCGTCTGGCAGCTTTGTAAGTTACCGAAACACCCCTCCCTGATCTGGCTATACCCCACCTTTGGATTTTGGAAGTGCAAGACGGGCGCTCATTTGATTCAGTGCTTAAGAACACAGCCCAATGTACATTTGGCTGGAGGTTCATGGTTTCAAGCTTCTGCTATGCTCATCTTGGAATGATGGTCATGTTGGGATGACGCGTTTAGCGTTCACCAAAGTCTGGCCTGAAGGGCAGCTACTAACAAGCGAGTAATGTGACGACGTTATGTCACAGTTTAAATAGGTCCAAGACCCAGTGAAGATGACGAGACGGTGTGGCAGTTCATTCTGTGACAGGATTGGCCACACAGTGCACCTTTGCTGTGGGTAGCCAACGACAAGGTCAGGCCCCACCACCCAGCCATCGATCCTGGAATTAGCAAACTTTGACTCTGTGGCGTTCCAGTTTCGAGCGTCTAGCTTCCATGTGCCTGGAGGGCTCATGAAGTCGCCCGTGACGTGACGGACAACAGCACCAGCACTGCACGCGCAGCATCACAGCTCCATAAAAAGTAGTAATAGTCGGACTGTTTGCTTGGACGACTACTGTGGCTTGGTTGTTGGCCTGGCAGGACATTGGTGACCGAGGTATCGGGCCAGGTGCTGGCCGCGATTATCCACAGATAGCCAGGCATATCGTAGGCTGTCCCAAACTGGAACCCGTAAGTAGTGCGTCCACATGCGACTCACGTCTACCTTTCCCCACATTGCAGTCTGCCAACGCTGTGCCTACCTATACATAGGTATCTTAGGCAAAACACCCCACATGACCATCAGTGGAGCAATATTGGGCATGGAGCCATGGGCGGAGGGGAACAGATGAGGAGTGCTTGTTGACACTATGCAGGTGCGCGTGGTTGTGGCTCTGGAGAGTACAGATTCTGGAGTGCAAATCATAGGAAATGTACCTTAGAGACACATGCAATCAACAGTGAAGCTCATCTGATTGAGCACTGGACCTTTTTTTCACCTCCCGCGTTTGTCGTCGGTTGTCAACAACAAACGCTTTTAGTAGTTTACATTGCTCAAGCCATCAACGTCATATGATCCCATCGACGCTACTTAGTGTGGGTTAGGTACCCAAGACATTTTGCTTACAATCAGCCGCCTGACTAAGTGTTAAGTTTGGACGCAGCGCCTGTTAAGGAGAAGGATACATCTACGATCATGGATTATACCGATTCTATGCTTCATAATCTCAACCCTACAAACCTCCGTACCCAACAGCACTCGCGAGTACGGATTACATGAGGACTGAATTGGTTAGAGCAAGAGGACTTTCCCAAGGTAGGATTCCAACAGGGTACCTAAGTACGTACCTTGCCTGATTCGAAGCACCCCCGAGCCTGCCTGAGGTACCCAGGTGCAGCCCGCAGCCCTGCTGCCGACGGGTCATGCTGCGGGAGAGCCAGGGAGAGGGGTGCATGCCACGGCCGCAGGGTATTGCTCTTGGCCATCCACCATCCAGCGTCTAGCGTCCAACGCTCCGGCGTGCATGGATGAAGTATGGAAACTCCAAGTTCTCACTCATTCAAGCATTCAGTATTCATTCATTTCACTTTTGTCATCCACTGAATCAGCCAATGCCCATCAGCCTTTCGTCTTAAATAGCTCAACTTTGTGGCCGGCAACCACCCGTGCGGCCGCATCCTCGTCAGCTGTTGCGTCCTCGACTTTTCTGTTTGTTTTTTCCCCCCTCTTGCCTACTGACAGCCCCGGCAAGGCTGGGGCATCTGCGCGACTCACAGACTTCACAGGCGACACACAGCACATAGCATATCAGCTACACAGCAGTCGCAATCATCAGCGGTGTGGTCGCACGACGCAGCGCTCTCTATCACCACCACCACCAATCCTCTTTCCCGGCATCTCCCTTCCAGATCCCGTCTGGCGATTGGCCCCAGTGACACGGCAGCTATCGGCCTCAGGCGACGAATCTCATTCAGCTTCTGCGTGACAGAAGTTGTGTTTCTCGAAAAAAAAGGGGGGGGGTAGGGGGCATGGCCCTGACGAAGCGGTCGAGTCAACACCCACCAAGCACCCACTATTCGCTGTTCTGCTTGCGCGCTGAAACATCTACTTCAACGATATCGTCGCTGGCATCCTGTGATCCGTTGCATTCGCGAATTGCCTACCAGTACCTACGCTCGTCGTCGCTTTCTCTGCATTCAATTTGCTCTCATTGGCGTCGCGACGTCGCTGCCGGTAGTCGCCAGACAAGCTCCAGCGCCCACATGTGTCTGACAAACCCTTAGCCCGCGATCGTCAAGTTAGCGCATTTGACTCCCAGAATGGCTGCTGTCGGTGTCATCAACGCTCTCGACAGCTGGGCGTTTTGCCCCATCCAGACCCCTCCTATCCGGCCACGATCGTGGAGATTAGGCGGGGACTGGGATTGCGGGCCAGCATGGATTGACGAGATTTCTACCTTGAAAACCCAATTAGCTCTTATTGCGCGGACTTGGGTCGAACTGTGCGCTAGCTTGAAGGTAAGAATCACACAAGAGAACAAGAATGGGCAATGAGGGCCAGTGAGGCTGAGATGCCTTCTGTTCATCTGCGCCTTCTATGGGCTCTTTGAGGAGGAGAGGCCGCTAGCTGCCTGTCTCTCAAAGGCTTTGTGGACTCACGGTTCACTGCCCTTCTCATGTCGATGGCATTTGACTAAATGTGATCGCAGGAAGCACAACGCAATCCAAATCGCCCGCGGCCGACTTCGAACACACTCATCATTCCTTGTATTACGCCACAATGGCCCCGCGCGCCGAATCTTGAAGAAGACCCGCATTACCCTGCTGAGCCCAGTGATCCGACAGATAGCGGTACATTTGCAAGAAGGCAAAGGCTCGGAGAGGGGAGCCAACCTGCTATCGACACAGCGCAGGCACAGGCACAGGTCATTCCTAGCCCTTGCCCTTGCCCTCGGACCGAACGGAGAAACGACCCAGCAGTAGATCCCACCGCGTTCTTCAAAATCGACTTTACTAGCGACCACGGATTTCGGCAAGCCGCCAGAAAGCAGAAAAAGAAGGCCACCAATAACAGGCTCTACAACAGCAGTGGTGGTGCGGGTAGTGGCAACAACAACAGCAACAATAGCCGACAAGACAGTGAAGAAGCGGGGGATGTGAACGGCGGCGACACTGGTCGTGATGCTCCAGGCGATAATCCGGGCAACCCTGGCGGAGACGGGGGAAACGGAGACGACGGCAAAAAGGACGAGGGAAAGGCCGGGGCGAAGAAGAGCAAAGAAACCAAGGACGAGAAGAAAGATGATGGAGAGAAACAGAGGGACAGAGAGTCTACTCACCCGACTATTGCGGACTCGAAGACCGCTGAATCGGCGTCGGTCAATGCCAATGGCGACAAGATGAAAAAGGCCAAGGCGGAAGTTACCGCTGCGTCCTCTACTTCTGCTTTTGCTCTGCTACACGAACAGAAACCATCCGCCCCTGACCCCCCAGCAGAGGAGCCAGCGCGTGGTAAAACCGACTCTCTCCAAAGCATCAAGCTGGATAACAGGTCCTCCTCTGACTTCCATCACCAAGCGTTTGAGACGAAAAAGCATCTATTCGGTTGGAGTTCCATCTTGACAAATCCTTCTTCCCTGATTTCCGCCGTCATCAAGGGCACGGTGGATGATAAGCCAAAGTTTCATGGCGTCGGGACCGACGACAGCCCCTGGAGCTCCAGCAGCAGCAAAAACAAAAAGAGCACCTTCTCATCGTCTGGGTTCGGAGAGCCAGATGACGACCCGATCGATATGGAGCCCGCGATTGACAATGACCGGCGCTCCAGTAGTCGGCGGGATATTTCTGTGGGTCGGGATAATAATAATGACAAAATGCGGGGCACTCTGGTGGAAGAACCAAAGATCCAAATCCCCCAGAAAGTTGCACCTTCGGATCCCTGGGCTTTCTGGGGAGCTAACAAAAAGAGAACAACAATAGCAACGGAGTCCTCAAAACCTTTCAATACCAAACCTACAGAGCCAGTGCCCAAGCCCAAGCCCGCGGAACCAGTGCCGCAACCCGCAGAACCTGAACCCAGGCCTTTCCCTGAGCACTCTGCTAAAGCAGACTTGCTATTGGACACGACAGCAAAGAAGAAGAAGAAGAAAGGTAAGAACGGAGCTGCTGACGAAGTTTCCAGGGACTCCGAGCCTGCCCCGCCTTCCGATACGACTCCTGAGAAGAAAGATGGCAATGACGAGTTCTGTAAAAGCGCACCTTTTGTCCAAGACAAAAGGAAAGAGAGCACAGCAAGTCCAGGGGAGCAGCTCCAATCTGCAGAGCAGACGAAGGCGGGTGAAAAAACAGTTGAGGGCAACTTTGTGGAGGAGGGGTTGACGTCCAAGCCAGACAAGAAAAAGAGGAAGAAAAGAGAGAGCATCGTGGAAGAGATCAGAGTCTCGGAACAGCCCCCTGCGCCGCCGCCCCCGCCAGCACCAGAACCGGCGACTCCTGTAGAGACAACGAGGGAAACGAAAGAGGAATCTGAGAGCGGCAGCTGGTTCTGGTCCTATGGCAAGAAGAATAAGGATGGCAAGAAGAATACCTCAACGCCCAGCATCGAGCCACTAGACGATCCGAATCCTGTTCCAGAGCCCGCCGCAGAGCCGCCACCACAGGCTCCAGACCCTCCGGCACCTGCAGAAGAGACAAAAGAGGAGTTCGATAGTGCATCTCTTTGGGAATCCAGCAGAAAAGACAAGAAAGATAAGAAGGACAAGAAAGACAAAAAGAAAAAGAAGAAGGACTACATCGACGACACCGAGAAAACCAAGGACCCGCAACCTAAGCCAGAGCAGATCTTAGAGCCAATCCGCACTGCTGCGGAGGCACCACCGCCGGCTCCAGAGCCTCCAGCAACTCTAGAGGAGACAAAGGAAGAATCTGAGAGCGGCTGGTCCTGGGGTACCCGTAGGACGGAAGGCAAGGAAAAGAAGAGTTCTTCCGTTGATAAAGGGGAGAGCAAAGCCCCAGAATTCACTCAGGAACCGGCCTCAGAGAATGTTGACGATACAAGCGAGTCATGGGGCCTCTTTTGGCCACTCAGAGATAAGAATAAGAACAGGGCAAAAAGTCACGAGCCGGAGCAAGTGCCCGAACGTCAGCCGGTGTCAGAAGCACAACCAAACACGCAGCCAGCCGACCCCCCTGCTCCTGAACCGCAGCAGGAACTAGAGCCTGAATTGGAGCTGCAACTGGAACGGGCAGATGATCTTTGGCCCGTTCCGGTACTCAGCAAGAAAGAAAAGAGGAAAAAGAAGAAGGCCGCTAGCGAAGTTTCCAGGACAGTAGAGCCAGAAACGACCTCGACTCTGGAAGCAAAGCCGGAACCAGAAGTGGTTGTTCATGAGAAGGAGGACGACGGCTGGGCTGTGAGCGGGTCAAAAAAGGGTAAGACGAAGAAGAAGAACGCAAAGAATAAGCCAGATTTAAAATGGGAACCCGAGACAGAAACCGCCAAGGAGACAGAAAAACGACCAGACCCAGATCCTGAACCCGAAATAAAAAAGGACGACAGCTCAAGTACGCGATCTTCGTCCAAGAGAGACAAGGAAAAAAAGGAAGCGGAGAAGGAGGAAACTAGAAACAAGGACCATATTGATCTAGGAGATACACCCAAGTCTGCAGCCAAAGATCCCGCCTCATTGGACAACAATGACTTTTTTAAGTCGTGGAATATTGGTTTTGAAGGCGCTGACGACAGAGCGAATGATGACGGCTGGGGTACATGGGGAGACGATGCGATGGGAGAAGTCGAACTGAGAGCGGCCAAGGAAGAACTCGGCCAGTATGCCGAAGAGGAGGAACGGAAAGCCCGCGAAGAGGAAGAGCAACGGCGACGGGAAGAGGAAGAGCGCTGGATGAAAGAAGCCGAAGATTTGGCGGATGAAGAAAGAGAGCTTGCAATCCTCAGAAATAAAAAGAAAAAAAAGCTTACCAGCGCCGATGTTCAGAGGATAAAACAACTGATAGCAAGCATTGAGCGGCGAAAAGAAGCGATCACAGCACACAAGGCCGAAGAGGCCGAAAGGAAGAGGCAGGAAGAGGAACGAGCTGCTAAGGAGGCCTTGGAACAGGCTGCCCGCAAGGCTGCAGAGACTGAAGCACGACGGCTTGCAGAAGAACAAGCCACCAGAGAGTCTGAGGAAGAGGCCGAACGCAAACGAAAAGCTGAGGCTTCCGAAGCACCTGCCGAAGCCGAAGTTAAGGCTGAAGCAAAAACCAAGAAAACCTTGACAGAATTGGAGGATTCGTCGGCAGAGCCTGAACCCGTGCCAGCACCCGAACCAGAGCCAACATCTGAGCCTGCAGCTGAGCCAGAGCCCGACGCTGAGCCACAGACTCAAGAAGAGCCAGGAACATCAGCAGAGCCTCAAGTACATGTAGAACCGGAGCTTGCAACTGAGCCCGAACCAATAAAAGAAGAGCCTGAGCTAGACGAAGTCCCAACCACCCATAAGAAGAGCAAGAAAGACGAGAAGTCCAAGCATAAGAGCAAGAGCAAAGAAAAGGAGAAGGAAAGGGAAAGGGAGAAAGAGAAAGAGAAGGAGAAGGAAAGGGAAAGGAAGGCAAAGGAGAAAGAGAAGAAAGAAAAGGAGAAGAAGGAAAAGGAAAGGAAGGAAAGGGAGAAGGAGAAAGAGAAGGAGAGGGAAAGGGAGAGACTAAAGGAAAAGGAGAAGAAGGAGAAGAAAAGGAGAAAAAGGAGAAGGAGAAAGAGAAGGAGAGGGAGAAGAAGGGAGAGCAGGCTGAGGAAAAACTTGAGTTCCTAGAGCCGAGAGGAGAGGTAGTGGAGGAACCGCTCGAGATAGACAAGGATGAGGCCCTCGACGCAGCGCAGGAGGATGCCCCAGAACTGGCGAAGGTGGGAGTCAAAGAAGTGGCTGAAGTGCAGGCCGAGCAGGCGGCACTGGAGGATGCAAAGGAAGGCACCAAGCATGCCGGTATTGATGACGACGGCGGGTTCAAGGATGTCAACCCCGTCGCCGAAGAAATCGATGAGCTTCTGGCCGATCCGGCCGAAAAGGCCAAAGAGGAGAAACCAGCTCCATTTACCACAAGCATTTTCAGACAAGCATTCGGAGTTGCAGGGGGAGACGCTTTTAGTTTTTGGGGACTTGGCAAAAAATCGAGCACAAAGTCCAAAAAGAGCTCGACCTCATCGTTACCTGAGGCACATGATGCCACCACCCCTCCCTTTCACTCGCCTGCTCCTACTCCCCCTCCCCCTCCTCAGCCAGCTGAGTCATCCCAGCCCGGAGATGCCACAGCCAGCGACCCTGGTCGTGTTACCGTAAACGAAGCCGCAATGGCTGAAGAGGGCCGGGCGCCAGCACCGCGAGCTGACATGGCCCAGCTCAAGAAGTGCAGAAGAATGGTGGGCCAAAGGATCGCCGATCGTCTGTGCACTTTCCAGGACCTCGAGGACAAGAGCGAAGATAGTGAAGACAGTGATCAGAGCGATAGCGATAGTGACAACAGCGACAGTGAGAGCGACAGCAACAGCGACAAAGACACTCGCCGGAAAACAAAACAGGAAAAAAACAAGACGCCGGCCGAAACATCAAGATCAAGTCAGGTGCCACAAGCCTTGCCAAAAATGGCTGACGACGACGTGCCTGGCGGTTTCCACTTCAGCGAGGACGAGCATCGTGACGGCGAAATGGAATATGCCCGCAGTGAGAAGGATGATGGGGCAAAGGAAATAGCGCAGGACCGAGACCGAGACCGCGATGAGAAACGAAGCAAGCAGGCTGCAAGCGGTTCTGATAATGGCGACGGCGAGATCGCCAGCACTCCCGCCGTACCGCCGCCGCCTGCTGTTCCCGATGCTCCCATCACAGTCCCCCCTGCTGTAACTAACGCACCGCTGGCTGTCCCTGATGCGCCGCCCATGCTTGAGGCACCTCCTGTGCTCGATGCGCCACCTGCCGTGCCCGATGCCCCCTCCGTCATGAGTCCTGTCACAATTCGCGAGTCTAGAAAGGAGCGACCCAAGGTTCATCGTGATGGGTCAACGTCGTGGGGTATGTGGACAGCAGCGACGCCAGCCAAGGATTTAAAGAAGTCCTCGTCCAAGTCTAGGTATATCGAAAAGGAAGAGTCTAGCTCGAGGAAAATGCCTGGCTCGCCAGAGAAGCCTGAAAGGACATCATCCAGAAGCTTGGACAAGACAGAGAAACCCCGTGTCAGGGAGTCTTTCAAAGAGACTCCTGCCCGACACCCCAACGTCCTCGCACGTTCAGCTTCCGCGCGGGAAAAACGGTACAGCATGACGGGCAAGTTGAGTTCCCGGAGGCATTCGGTCGATGTCAACGGGGACGATCATTCCAGATCTCCTCCCGAAGAAGTCTCTACTACGAAGGCCGCCAAAGTCTTTGGTGTGTCCTCAGGTGGCATCGCTGCCCCTGGCCTTTCCAGATCGGCTAGCAAGCGTGGGAAGAGGGTTGAGGAAGAATATTTGATGGCCGGCGCAATCAGGCGTACTCCCAGTCCGGACAGGATGGAACTTGAACATCACCGGCCAAAGGTGAGCCGCATTCCCTTCACATCTCACGAGTTACATCCAAGCAGTACTATGGGCTTAGTAGCTAACCCGAGCATGCATATCCAGCAATATGTGCGAGATGATGACATCGTCATGCCCGACATAGCAGACGCAACGCCCTCGAGGTCGCCTTTAAAGCGCTCCAGCTCGAACAGTAAAAAGCACTCCGGCTTCTCATCTCTGCTCGGTGGTGTTTTCTATCACAAGCCCATGCCGGAGCCGCGTCCAGAGCCGCGCTCAGAGCCTCGTCGACGTTCCACTGCGTATTGCACCACGGACGACGACTTGGGCAGGCCGGTGGATGAAACAGATGCAGAGCGGGAAGCACGCCGCGCCGCCCGTCGTGCCCGTCGAGCAGAGAAGGAAGCCATGGAGAGGGCCGCTGCCGAGCGTGCCGCGGAAGAAGCTCACCGCACTAAGGAAGAAGCCCGTCGAGAACGGCGCAGGAGACTTGAAGAGGAAGAGGAGGCACGCCGCCAAGCCGAGAAGGAAGCCCGTCGCGCTGAGCGCCGGGCACAACGCTTGCAAGAAGCAGAAGAGCGTCGTCTGGCTGAGGAGCGTCGTCTGGCTGAGGAGCGTCGTCTGGCTGAAGAGCGTCGTCTCGCCAAAGAGCGTCGACTTGCCGAACAGCGGCGTCTTGTCGAGGAACATCGTTTGGCCGAAGAACGCCGGCGTGCTGAGGAGCAGCGGCGTATTATGGAGGAAAAGGAAGCGATTCGTGCTGAACGCAGGCGTCGCCGCGCCGAGCTTGAGGCGGCCATGGCGGCCGAGGCCGAAGTTGAAGCGCGCCGTGCGACCAGGGAAAGGGAAAGCCGTCACGAGCGCCATCGTAGCACCAGCCGTCACCGCCATCACCATCGCGACCGTGAACATAACCATCATCATCGCTACGCTGAATATTCCGAGTACGAGGATGAAGAAGAGCGTCGTCGTCGTCGCGAGGCCCGGCGGGCGGCCCGAGAGGCCAGGGAACGCGAAGAGCGCCATGCTAGGCGCAAGTCAGAACTTCTCGACGAGTACACATACGGCCGGACGTCGCGTGATAACCATAATACAGGCTCTTGGCCACATTCAGGAACCGATTCATGGGTTAAGGAGCACTCGGACGCTCCCCCGCCGCCCGATGAACCCATGATCGAATCTGTCATGATGGATCACTCTCCACCGATGCCGGGACCCCCTCCCCCACCGCCCCATCGAGTTATGGAGGACCACATGCCAGAGTATGGTGACGAGGAAGCCCATCGCGAGGTTCGTCGGGCCAGGCGCCGTACGGGGTATGCTGAAGCTGAAGCAGCGGGTAATGGCATGACTCAGGAAGAGTATGATGAGGAAAGAAGGCGGAGGAGGAGGCGCGAGGAGAGAGAGCGTGAGCGTGAGAGGGAGAGGGAGAAAGAAAAGGGGAGGGAAAGGGAAAGGGAACGCTCAAGGTATTACCGCGAAAAGGATAGGCGTTACGGTGGGTCAGATGGCAGTGATGGTCGGAAAGGGGATAGCAGGAGGGCTTCATCCAATTTAATGGATGCGGTTCCAACACCGAGGAGTTCATGGTGGTCGCGGTTGACGGGTCGGGCATAGAAATATGGCCTGTATTTTCTGTGTTTAATTATGCGGAGGACGTGGGTACCATCGGGGTCTGCGTCATCTCGGGTAGGCGAGGACTTGGTTGATTCTGTATGAACGGAGTTTTACAAAGGCTCTCTGGATTCGTGTACTTTCCGGATAACGATCAACATGGATGACTGTTTTATGCCGAGTTCTGGTTGAAGAAGATGACTGCCGCCAATCTTATGTGAGTTCGTCTTTTAGTGAATACGTACCGCGATATATGACGTCTGATCGTGTCTCTTTATAATAGTCAATGGGAGATGAGTGTGAGGAAACGGCTTCAATGTATGCTTGCTTCCTAGGCTCCACATCCAGATATTTCATGAGGTACTTGTGGCTGATGTATAAGCAAGGTATCATTGTGTGATCGATAAACACTCTGGCATGGGCCTTGATGATTAAGCTTCGAACAACATTTACAATTTCACTTGCTAAAGCAAACCAGCAACACGGAAGCTGGAGTAGAGTAGTAGTTAACTCGCCACCCTTCCAAGGTGGAAACCTGGGTGCAAATCCCAGCTCCTGCATATTCGAATCTGGTTGTGGTGGCTGTTGTTATCTTTTTTTTCACGAGCTCTAAGAAATGACATTCATCCGAAGCTTCAATCACCCCACAACCAACTTTTCTATGGTCCATAGACCACATCGGCCAAGTTATGACCTTAACTCCCTTCCGCTGCTTGCTTTCCCTTGGTCTCCTGCTCCTTAGCCTTGAGTTTCCGAACCCTCCTTTCTTCTCGCCATTCGGGTCCCCATACTGACAAAACCCAAAGTGTTGGCGAAAAGATGACCAAGATAAGTGCCCAAAAGGTGTAAGTCCAGCCCCTGCCCATCGCCTGAAGCATGGACTCGATAAAGGCAGTTCCCGCTGCACCAAACAAACAGCGCACCAAGTTGTTGGCAGCCACAGCTGTTGCTGGGGCCTCGGGGTAAAGGTCGACAACGAGTGTGTTGAGAATGGAAAAAGATCCTGTGACACAGAGGCCGACTACGAAAAGCAGGACAAGAGGTCCTGCCAAATTCGTTTCAAACTGTAGAACCCAACCGTAGCAGATAACGGCAATGATGCCAGCAGATAAAATAGGGTAGACTGGCATGAGGCGGGCCTTCTCAATAGGGAACTTGCTTAGGTCATCGCCGCGCTTGTAGTCAATGGTAAAACCAATCTTGCGGGCTATCCTGCGATAGTTGTAGTCTAAGATGTATCCCTGTACAATAGCAGCCACGCAGCAGCCAAAACCATATGGTAAATAGCAAAGACCGAGCTCGAGGTCGTTAAGATGGTAGATATCGGCGAAGGTGGTAGATACGGTGGCAGCAATGAGTATGAAGACGAGGTAGATGAGGGTATTATACATGAGGAGCAATGCAAGCTCCTTTTCGAAAACAACCCGGAGGGAATGAACTGGATTTGGAAACCGTAGTTTGCGTTTTGGGACGCCAGCCTCGATCGTCTGAGACTCCTTGTCTCTATGGCGACGGAAGAGATCAATGAGTGTCATATTCCAACCCCGGGCTGGGATCGAACCATTGCCGACGACATTCCGACACGTCTCAGGCACGGCCAAAGCATATGGAATCAACCACACAGCCGCATAGATGAGACAAAACCAGAATATAGCTCGCCAGCCCAAGTACTCAGCCAATATACCGCCCAAAACAGGACTCAGAGCAGGCCCAATATTGATGCCGGCGCCAACAAAGCCCATATACTTTCCCCTTTCAGCGCTGACAGCAACATCAGCCACCGAGGCGAAACACAATGACAGAGTTCCGCTGCTACCGGCACTCTGAAGCATACGCAATGCCAGGAGGGCAGCGTAGTGGTCTTGGAGGGCGAGACCCAGGTTGGCGCACATGTAAACGATAAAACAAACAACAAAGCCGGTCTCCTTCCAGCCATGTCCCCAAAGTCACCAACCAGCGTAGGGGCAATGGCCTGGAATATCATGTAGGTTGTTAGGGTCAAGTTGATGAGATGGACAGAGACATCGAGATCTTTGGCGATGGAGTTTAGGGCAGGAAAGTAAATGTTGGCTGTCATAGGGGATACGAAGCCGGCAAAGGAGGCCATGGCGATTATCCATCTTTTCGTTGGGTTGGAGAAGACGCTGTACACAGAGCCGCTGGAGATCTGACGAAGCGCTTGGGGCTCGAGAGCGGCGTTACTGCTCTCCGAGAGCTCGTTGCCCTCGGCAGGGACGACGTTGGCAGCGCCGGATGTATTGGGGCACATTGCCAATGATGGCAGAGATAGCAGGATAGTCTGATCGAAGAGCTTTTCCCCAGTTGTTTCGACGACGGCGGAAGCATCCTGCTGGGATCCATGCCGATACGTAGGCGAGAGACGGGCAAAGTTCATTGCCAGAATTCTCCAGATCGAGAACAGATGGCGAAGGGAGGGAACAGAATAACAGGTGGGCGTCCAGTCAGTCTCTCAAGCCGATGAATGATTGTAGCACTGCTTTTGCATAAAGGCAGCGGACAGGGCTGGAAGGCCAGGAAATTTGGACAGAACCTGGGGCTGCAGGCTAGTCGTCTCATTTATTTTTTTTTTTTTGTCGTTGTTCTTATTGCCGGTAAAACCGTGAGAGAGCGTGGGGAAACAAGCGGGCCCTTAGACGAAACTAGACCTACAGCGAAAAACAGTCAAGAAGATATCTCGCCGACTTTTTGCAGCTTTAGGCCAGGCATGGTAACTGGCGCCCACGTACAGGTCAGGGCGCGTTGTCCAGCAAATCATTTGGCCTTGGAACGGCAAGGCGAGAGAAGGGACTGCGGTATCGGCCAGAACCTGGGAGAGGCCGTACACCTGGGAGCCGGCAGGGCAGGGGCCCGAGACGGGCGCAGGCGGTTGGCGCCGGAAGCATTGGCGTCATTGAGCTGCCTCTGACACGATATGGAACTCTTCGACTCGTGCATTCGAGCACTCCCGGCGGACCAGTACAGCTAGCACAGCAGCCAACACCAACACACCATGAAGGTAAAATTCTATTTCTGTCGTTTGGGTCCCAGTTCCAATTCCTCCCAGGCGCAGAAAGCGAAAGGCCAAAGAATTCCAGGATTATACCCGAACCAAATACGACTTACCGAAAGCTATTTGTTTACACTACCTGCTGTGTAGGAAACCTGTATTTCGCAGCGCATATATCGTTCTCCGGCTCCGCTAACCGGGAGTGAAAAGCCGGGCTAGTCGGTGTCTGGTGTGACTTCTGTCGGCGTTGACGACAAGGGGGGCATGGTGCTTCCGCCTGCAAACAAAAAGCCTGTGGTAGAGGGGATCTCGGCCCCCAAGCGGGCCAGCGCAGCGATCCCGCCCGGGTCCCACCGTGGCGGATCTAAGGAGAGAAGACGGTGTTCCCACACTCCGTCAAAACGGTGTGATGGTGCTGTTGCCATATGCTGGGGGCAACCGGCCTTAGGTGCCACCACATCGGGAAGAGCCAGCAAGCTGATGTGCAGGCAGGCTTTTGGGTACCGTACTCCGTGTAGGAGGCCGCATGGCTAGTTATCTGATTTGTAGTATCAACAAACACAACACAACGCAATTACGGATGTTGGTATCACATCCTTGATCTGGACCGGCAGCAGACATCAGCGATGAGCCTGTGAAGGAAACCTTGACCAAAACGCACAAATTCACCCAGGCCATTCAGTCTACAGCGACCTGGAACTTCTACCCACCGCACTTAGGAAGAAGGTAGGTAGCCGAATAGATAATCTACAGTATTGTCTCCATAGCAAAAACGTGCGCTGTGTACGAGACATCGCAAAGCTACTTCTGGACTTCCACAACCCGGTCTTGTCTTAGTATCATTAGCTTGTTGCAGTTCGTATCGATCGACTATGAACAAAAGAAACAATTAGAAGCCCTTATGACAAGAGGCATGGTCTTTTCATGGGCTCGTGATACTTCTTACTCATCGGCAATGCTCGCAACTATCGAGACGCCTTCTTGGGTTGTGGGGTGTAGGAAACTTGGAAGGCAAGGTATGGAAGTCTTGGCAAACAGCGGGGCGCGAGTTACCTATCCAAGTGTTACGTTACAACTTGACAGGTTATGAAGTACCTGGTGGGCAAACGAAGAGATGGCCGCACCGACGGCAACGACACGTTCACTGGTCTCGCACTGCCAATCCTCCTTGCCGAAAGAACGGACCTCGATATGACAAACTTGACCAGCGACTTTGATGCCCTTCTTAGGGGGCATCAGGCTGCGCCGACAAAGCCGTTTGACGCTGACACCACCGACGAGTTCCTCAAGGAAGCCTACCGTATTGTGCGTCCCTTTTGTTTTCTCAGTTCTCCTCTCCTCCTATCCTCCCTGGCCACATACCACTGCCGGCCGTCCAAACATTGCAAGCTCCCAATACATCACCAAACTGACCAGGATTGACCTTTCGCCGCTTCAGAACTCGCTCATCGCGCATCTACACAGCGAGCTTCGCAACTTGCGTCAAGCATACCTATCGACGGCCACCCCCCGGAGAACAGCCCTTCGTGGCGCTGCATCCCGAACGGGACCTGGCCAACATGTTCATCTCACGGACCGCGACCGCGAGGAAATTGATGCCAACGCCAAGATGACTCTCCGCGATCTGAATGCCAGGATTCGCTCACTCGAGGATGCCGAGCAGCTACGGCAAAACACCCAGGCAGCTCTACTCAAGAAGCGTTTTTCGCGCGGCCTGGCTGTTCTGGGCTCTTGGGCTGCGGGTGGTAAGAGCGCAGAACAGGCCGAGCTTGAGGCTGCCGCGCGTCAGCTCGGTGCACACCGAGAAAGCGTTATATGGTACCTGAGAACACGCTTACAGGAAGCGACACGGACGCAGCAATGTATGATGGAAACCCGTCTTGCAAGAGAGATGGAGAAGAGCAAGGATGTTTTGGCAAAAACGAGGCATACGGCCCTGCTCAACAACACGCACGAAGCTGCGAACGGGAGCTTTGCTAAGCCCTCGACTGACACGGTGCACATGGCCATAACCAGTGCCACAGGGCTGGCTGCTGAGGAAGTGGAAAAGAGGAGGCCCGAGTTCGATGATCTCACCGTGGAGCAACGGCAGATGTTCGAAAAAGGTAATCAGGACATGCTCAAGCACCTTGAAAGCACCCTGGACAAAGTTAGGTAGGTTTGGTGACAACCCTCTTCCCTCCCGACACGCATATGGATGGCCCTAACGCGTGTGCTATCATAGAACGGCAGAAAAGTCGCTGCTGGAAATTGCAGAACTCCAAAACCTCCTCGTTAGTAACCTTGCCACTCAATCAGCACATATCGACCAGCTCGTTGCCGACTCCTTTGAAGCCACCGAGGGGATCGACAAGGGAAACAAAGAACTTAAGAAGAGCGCAGGGAGGGCGAGTCCTGCCCGGTATACCTTCTTCGCTGCTGCTGGGCTGTGCACCGTGCTCATCTTGTGGGATTTGATCATCTAGGCAGCATTCCAAAGCTCCGGCATTCCGACGCGGTGCACTTTATCATTCGAGGGCACACCTTGGTACTGATTTGTACCATAGTCAATATTGCTGTGCTCAATGTTCCATGATACTCCCAGGCCTTGCATTCTCGTATAGCTCTTCGTACTTCGGTGATGATTAAAGCATTCTTGTGAACTCTTGATGCGCTGAGGTGCTGTCTAGTGTTATATGTGCTCGGCTCGGGCTGTATGATAGCAAGTGAGGTACGTCATAAATGATTCCAAACTGCTGGAGCACGCCAGGAGCTGCATGCTCTCGGGTAATGTTACCGCTTACCTTACTCCGTACATGCAGCGAATATGTCCCCTACTTAACCCGTATGTAATGTAAGGTACATAATGGTGTCTGCATATGGGTTTCAGTTGTTACAATAAAACTACACGTTTGTTACCGATTGCACGTAAACGGATCTCTTTTCGTATCTTACGTGTTAGTGACCGAGAGTGACGACTTGGCGAGCATGGGTCTGCACACAAGAGACGCTAACAAAGCCAGCAGGCTGCAGATGCTCGGCCGCAAGGAATCCGAGAGCCTGGTCATCCGCTAGCAGCGCAGGGGTCCACCGGACTCCAAACCCCAGAGCTCTTGTCGCATTTCCCTGCGACTCTTTGCGCTTTGCCCTTCCAACACTCCATACGCAGGAGAAAAATCTCCGCAGTCCAGCAGCATCTACAGCCGCCAAGAGTTAAAGAGACGCATACGCAGGGCAGCGGAGGGGAAAAGTGAAAAAGCGAAGAAAGACGGGCAGTTTGAGCGTTGTTGAGGTCTTCGGCGCCGGGTTAGCCTGGATGTCCGGCTTTCCCGGTCCCCAGCGACGCCACATTGGTATCTTCCGGGCTGCCCTGCGCTTACCGCACTCCCCTTCACGGTTCTTCGGCTGCTTCCCGCTCCCGCGCCGCCACATGTGCAGATAACCCGTGCCGTTGTATCGCTGCTTTCAAAGTCTGCGCATCGCCACTTGGAGCCGTGTATCCCTATCCTACCCACCTTACCTACACCTGTTCCGAAGCTGAAGCCGAAGGCAGAAGGGACAGACGCGCTGCGCGAGACACCGTCACATGTGGTAGTTTGGTAGCTTTTTGTCCTCAATATTAAGTCATTGCTACGCGCCGCACTTCTCAGTCCTCAGTTGTCGGGGGAAAAGAATTTCTGTTGCTGTCAACCGTCTCAGGCCGAACCGACAAAAAAAAGAACCAGAAAGCAAACAGATCCCAACAACCCTGGAGCACAATGGCCCTAAGCGCGCCCTCAGGCCAGATTGATAGAAGCCAACTGCGCGACGCCGCAAATGGCGCCAATGGCCTCAATGCCGCCAACAGCGCGAAACATCTCTCCAGTGACACCGATCGAGTCCTCGTCCTGTCGCCGGGTGTAACGCTCACCCTTGGAAGTGATGCCCTGCTCCTATCTTGTAAGTTTTGTTGCCCCTCTACCCACAAGCGAACTGGCCTCGCTATCAGCCGACGATTGCTCGTGACTGACGCTCTCCCTCTGTGCTCGCGCTTTGCCAATGCAGGCCAGCTTGCATCCAAGCCGAGTCGTTCATGTCTGGGAATTTGGGGCTCAGGTGAGCGCTGCCATGTCCACACCATGATTATGGCCATCATTGGCGCCCCTTGGCTATTCCTCCTGCTTGCTGACACTGCGCCCAGCAGCTAATGACACTCCAAACCGCATTCCATATTACAACATCCTCTGGGCCGAGATTGTTGACGATTGCAGATGGCTCGTCATAGACTACGCTGGACAAACGCGCGCCCACCATGTGGAAGCGCGCCGGGCCAAGTTTGCCATTCCGGACCAAACTCTCGAGCAGAGTCCTGCCGGCATCGTCGATCAAGTAGCTTCGTGGTTGGAGTGTTTGCTGGACCATGCCTACGCCGGCGGTGCGGCACGCCGCAAGCGCGCCTGGGTTCTTGTCAACCCGCACGCTGGCCCTGGCGGCGCCGACAAGATCTGGGAGAAACAGGTCCGGCCCATCTTTGAGGCCGCTCGCATGACCCTGACCGTGGTGCGGACAAGTTACTCTGGACAGGCTGTCGAGCTGGCTCAAGAACTGAATATCGATGACTACGACGTCGCTGTCCCGTGTTCTGGAGATGGCCTGCCGCATGAGGTCTTCAATGGACTCGCCAAACGTCCCGACGCCCGTCGCGCCCTGTCCAAGATCGCCGTGTGCCACATCCCCTGCGGCTCTGGCAATGCAATGAGCTGCAACTTGTACGGCACTCACCGTCCGAGCCTGGCAGCGTTGGCTATCGTTAAAGGGGTACCCACGCCTCTGGATCTCGTTAGCATCACCCAAGGAGACCGCCGCATTATTAGTTTTCTGAGCCAGGCCTTCGGTCTTATCGCAGAAGTAGACCTTGGCACCGAGCATCTTCGTTGGATGGGAGCCGCACGCTTCACATTCGGTTTCCTTAAGCTCGCATTTCAGAAAAAAACATACCCATGTGATATCGCGGTCAAGGTAGAGATCGACGACAAGCAGGCCGTGAAAAAGCACTACCGGGAACGGATAACAAGCGCAGCATCTGACAGGCCAAACGACAAGCAACCCTCTGACCCGAACGGCGATGGCGACGCTCTCGGCCTTCCTCCCTTGAAATATGGAACCGTCAAAGATGAGTTACCCGAGGGTTGGGAACTCATTCGTTGCGAAAAACTGGGCAGCTTGTACTGCGGAAATGTAAGCTTTCTGTCCCTAATATATTACCTCAAAGGATGTCTATCCACGCGTTGTTGGTGTTTGTTTGGCTAACCTGATCAATACTAGATGGCTTACATGGCACCAGATGCCAACTTTTTCTCAGCCGCACTCGCCAACGACGGACTTATAGATCTCATCACTACGGATGGTGATATCTCGCCGTTTAAGGCTATCGGGTTGCAATTATCGATAGAATCCGGTCATTTTTTTGACAATCCCCTCGTAACGTATAGGAAAATTTCGGCATTCCGCATTATTCCACGCACAAAGACAGCAGGATATATCAGTATTGACGGCGAAGCCATCCCGTGGGAACCTTTCCAGGCCGAAGTCCACCAAGGACTTGGTCTGACTCTCTCGAAAAAGGGCATCTTTGAGGCCCCGGGCCCTCGGGATTGGGACTCAGTAACGATCACTGAACGCTTGTTGGCTTAGGTCGCTAAGCTTATCTCCGTCAACGACGATCCTCCCGAACCGTTTGGCGCTAAGTTTTTTTCGGACAATTTCCCACGGTTCGAGAACCCGGATATTCGGTCCGCCTTTCCCGGAGTACCCATTTGGCACTGTTTGATGTACGTACCAGTACATCCCCCGGGGTATACTTTTAAATCACGCCATTCAAATTGGAAACGAAACATTTTGCCATAGTCCTAATTCACCTTGAGCAACAACGGAAGAGTATTAAATGGTGAGAGGGGAGGGGGTGGGGGCGTCGGTTGAGCAACATGTTAAAAATCTTGGAAACAGGTCACCATTTTTTTTCTATATACACCTTACTTTTGCCAGCAATTTTGGGACCCCAGGCATGTCAAATCTACTGAGGCACATCTGGCCGACATGCCAACCGGGCAAGATGATACCCCAAGATACCTACGCTCTCATATCGTTCGATTGAAGGAGCACCGAGACGCTTCATAATCAACAATAAGATGGAAAAAATAAGTGGAGGATGAGTTCGCAACATAGCATTCGGTATCCATCAATCTAGTCATCAAATCCTTCCCAACTGTCACTGTCGCCCATGTCCTTCGTATCGTGATCTTGGCTGCTGTTAGGTCTCCTGTTGGCTGGAAGTCTGTCATCACCCAAGGAATCCTTCGACCTAGTCCGCACCGCTGGGCTCTTAGTGGTTTGCTCGAGAGCATCTACCATGTCTGAAATCCTTTGAACGATCATGCGTGCTTCCTCTTCGTCCTCATTCAGCAGGCCGACACGTTCCACCTCGTCAACCCATATATCCAACACATGCAGCCTCATCCCCACTGGTATCTTTTGTACTATCTCACCCCCCTTCTCAGAGCTCTGGGTTATCCGCACCTCTTCAGCCAGTGAAAACGGCCATTCGGCAAGCAAGCCCAATACCTCGTCCACCTTGCTCTGATCCCAGGCCCCAGTCTTCACGGCTTTTTCTTGGCCATCATGTGTCCTCTTACCCAAGCTTCCGTCCTTCTTCATCCACTTGAAACTGGCTCCCAAAACTCTCCTGACGAGCAACAGGAACTTTTCCATTCGCAGCACGTCGATTCCGGTCCACTCTCGCGCCATAGTAGCCCAGAAACCGCGTAACCAGGTTGCGACAGACTCTCGTGGCAATTGCCAAATCAAGTCGGCCAACTCATTACACAAGTTCTGTTGCGGGATTGCGCGATCGCACATCCAAAGTGCGTAGAAAAGCCCCTTCCACAGCTTCAGCACATCGAGGGTTGTCAAAGCGGAGGCGACTTGGCGAGCTGAGAGGAAGGCATGAAGAGAGTTGAGGGCAGCTGTGCGGACTTTACGGTCTGTAGAAGTTAATGGACACGGTCAGCAGATGAGTCAATCGCGTTGCCAGCAGAGAACAAGTGCTGCGGTGCATGAGGGGCGACGAACCACTGGATGCGAGATGCTTGATGAACGGCATGCTCTTCTCCTGAGACGTCATTTTGTCAATTGGTGATCCGTCGTCGCCTCTGGCTTGCGGATATGCTGTTGATGTGCTTCGTTACGACTTTATTGGAGTTGTACACTAATCATTAGACGGTATTGGGTAATATCTAGGCTGAGCTTGCTCTCACCTGGCCTTTGACCGCGATAAGATGGTAGAGATGTTGATAAAATCTTGACCGCCCGGCAGAAAATTATCCAGCCAGTGGGACCTTCCACAATAGGTGGGGCAGCGCTTTTGCCTTCGCCGCGGGTCTGATTCGCTGGGCCTGTGGAGTTGCAGCCACGGCGAAGCCACATCAATAGGCCTTAGCACAGCAGATGACGCAAGGTGTCTAGTCGATTGGACAGTTCCATGTTTCTGGAGCACAAGTGGAAAAGACTCACTAACCCTTGGTCGATTCCATGGCCTATCTTGCTTACCACTGCTTCATTCCACGATTTCTAAGCATCGAGCATCTTGATTGTGCGCTCCTTATCCCTATGCGTTTGGCTGAGAGCAGCAGCACTTGAGAGTCCCTCCGTACTTTACAAGTACCTGAAGGCAGTCGTCAGGTAATGCACCTGCTCTTATGCGGACTTCATCCAAGCCTTACTTGCCTAGGTTCCCAGATTGTCTTACCTACCTCAGATAGGTAACCTACCATGTCATAGCACCCTTTTTCGACCATTTTGTCAGCTGTTATAAGGATTCATGACACTTTTACATTAATGCATTCCACGGAACGTAGGAACTCGTCAAGGGACTTCTCTGATGGTGGCATGGTTTCATCCTTACATTCCTCCTTAATATGGTTGTACGTAATGTGCCTTCCTGTTTCCCCATGAACTGCATTCCTCTGTGTCATCCGGTGGAGAGCCCGGGCAGCTGGGCACAGTGGGCGGTGGATAGTGGGCAGTGGGAGGAAAGTCGGTTTCGCCGCAAGCTGGTCCGATCATCGATGAGGCGGCAGTGGGTCAGCCGTTTGCTACCGCCAGGGCCTCGGCTGCCGATTTGACGATTGACAGGGACGCCGCACTGCGCTGCTGCAGCCCACAGACCATTCTGGATGCGGACGCTTGGCGCACTGCAGCAACAACATTCCGCACGTTTTACATGCGCTCGCTGGCGCTGGCTGGCGCTCCCTCGCTGTCGGGTCCCCCAGGAGTTGCGTTATCGTGTTTGTTGCAATGCCGAGTTACTGCCAGATCAACTCCGGGCGCTGGCAGCGTCCCACAAATCCTAATTGCCAGAGATTCGGAGTGGCACTGTGGCCTGATACGAGTCCGTAGCAGCCTGAAAGCCGGATGAGCTTGCTGGGGATTTGGTGGCCCGGAGATTTCTGGGAACGCGCTGAGCAGAACAAAGTTGCCTCGGCGTGACTCGGCCGCGGGCCGGCTTCACATGCACCTTGATAGCTTGAGCCTGGCCTCATAAGTGAGCTGAGCGGCCTTCAAGGCGTCTGGGATTAAGTTGGAGCGCTCTTGTCTTCCTGATTGTCTCTTTTTTTGTTCGAGAATCCCATCCATCTGCTTGAGAAACCTCCGTGGGCGACAATTACCGTACACCACTTACAGATTACGGGTCGCGGAGTACGTCTCCAGACGACGACGACTGACTATCTGCCCCCGTTTTTTCTCGCTTAACTCGTCCACTCTTCTGCGATAACACAACGTGTTGCACGCCTGCCGTTGCCGCTTTTGCCCAGCGAAACTAGCGGGAGTGCCTGATTTGCAGCGCCAATCGACTGACCAAATTGCATGAATCGCGCTGCGGCGGTGCGACCCCGCGATTCGGACCTTTGGATTCACTGTCTTGACCTCCGCTTTTCATATCGTTACGAGAAAAGTCCCAGCGGAGCGCATCTGCATCCGCAGGAGCGCGAGTGTCCATTTCCACGTTCCGCCGCGCCCTGCTGCTAGCTGCCAGCTGCTAGCGGTCAAGCCAGACGTCATTAGCAAATCGTATCCCACTGTCAGGTTCCAGCCTGCTTGCGACCGCTCGGCCAGTCTGTCCGTTGTCGGCTGTCGGATTGCGGGCTAACCTGCCGGCTCTGCAACGGAAAGCTAGGGAGCCAGGAAGCTTGGTTGATAGGTTCGGTCTGCCTGCAGCCGAGCGGTGTCACCGTGCAGGGAGTGAGTGCACAAGAAGTGCCACGAGCTCAGTGCTGGAGCAGTGTTCTTTTCGGGGAAGGACAGAAAATAATAAATAAAAATACACCAGATCACGGTGTGCAGGGGGGAAAGTAGTCCAGGCAGCCCAGGCTGGAAGGCATTCAAAATGGCGTCCATTTCACCTCGTCGCTCTTCTTCCCCGTCATCACCATCCCAACAACACTCAACCGCCCTCTCTCGCCTGCAGACCATCGCAAAACACATGGCGTCCGTCTCAATAACAAACTTTCCCGCAGAGGTTGTCCCTCAGGCTCCCGAGGACCCTCTATTTGGCCTGTCGCGCGCCTACAAAGCCGATCCAAGTCCTGACAAGATTGATCTTGTGCGTTGTTCCTCACCGGGTCACCCCACCAACAATCATCCTCTCTTCCCACCGGTTTTCTGCTGACACCGACTTCTCTAGGGCATTGGCGCCTATCGCGACGACAACGCGAAGCCCTGGGTCTTGCCCGTGGTTAAGAAGGTATGCATGTGGCCCTCGTCCTCGTTCCTCGCCCTTTTTTCCAAATTCCCTCTTTTGTTTCCTCTCCCTGCTAGCGCCATCCATGATATTGCGACGATGCGGCAGATTGCAGAAAGACTGCAATGCTGCAGGGCGATTACGGGATGCGTCCTGCCTTGTCCCTAAATGGCTTGGTTTCAGTGTATGTGCATCGTTGCTGCGCCGAACAGTGCGCTGCATTCGATCACGCACATGCAGATTTGCCCCTCTCTGCCAATTTAGCCGCCAATGCCCCGCTATCTCCGACCTGCCCTGCTAGACAGGCCAGGAGACGCCTTTATATGACGGATGAGAATAATGCAAGAAGGGAAAAGAGGGAAGTGATTTTAGCGAGCTAACCGTCGGCTTTTCTCCCATTGTCTAGGCCGATGAGATTCTGCGCAACGATCCAGATGCCAACCATGAGTACTTGCCCATCGCCGGTCTCGCCTCGCTGACCAGCAAGGCTGCCGAGCTGCTGCTCGGAACAAATGCTCCCGCCATTGCCGAGAAGCGCGTTGCTTCTGTGCAGACCATTTCCGGCACCGGCGCCGTTCACCTCGGCGCTCTCTTCCTGTCCAAGTTTTACAAAGCCGAGGGTGCCAACCGCTCAGTCTACCTGAGCAATCCCACTTGGGCGAACCACCACCAGATTTTCTCCAATGTCGGCCTGCCGCTCGCTACCTACCCTTACTTCGACAAGGAGACCAAGGGTCTGGATCTCGACGGGATGAAGGCTGCCCTGGAAAATGCCCCCGACGGCAGCATTGTCCTCCTGCACGCTTGTGCCCACAACCCGACAGGTGTCGACCCGACTCTCGACCAGTGGCGCGAGATCGCGGCGCTCATGAAGGCGAAGAAACACTTCCCCTTCTTCGACTGCGCCTACCAGGGCTTCGCTTCGGGCGACCTGGACCGCGATGCTGCCGCCATCCGGCTTTTCGTCGAAGAGGGCTTCGAGCTGGTCATTGCTCAGTCGTTTGCCAAGAACTTTGGCCTGTACGGCCAACGCGCTGGCTGCTTCCACTTCGTGGCAGCTCCCTCGGAGGAGGCTGAGGACATCACCACGCGTGTGGCCTCCCAACTAGCGATCCTGCAGCGCTCCGAGATCAGCAACCCACCCATCTACGGCGCCCGCATCGCCTCCATCATTCTTAATGATCCTGCCCTGTTCGCCGAGTGGCAGGAGAACCTCCGCACCATGTCGGGCCGTATCATCGAGATGCGCAAGGCTCTCCGCTCCAAGCTCGAGGAGCTTGGAACCCCCGGCCAGTGGAACCACATCACAGACCAGATCGGCATGTTCAGCTTTACTGGCTTGACCGAAGCCCAAGTCGCCAAGCTGCGGACCGACTTCCACGTCTACATGACCAAGAACGGTCGTATCAGCATGGCGGGGTTGAACTCTCGGAATATTGATTACTTTGCTAGGGCTGTCGATCAAGTTGTTCGCGAGGTGTAGTAAATCCATATGCCAAGGGAGATGTGTGTTTCGTGCATTCTTTGTGCGACGGGTTTGCTAGGTTAGAGGAAAGGAAAGGATGTCATCAGTGCTAGCATAATTTTTTTCTTTTTTTACCCATTTGCGTCTGGTGCGCCATTTCTTTTGGTCTCGTACGTTTGCGTGTGTTTCGAGTTATCATATGGAATTTTAGAGGGATATTCAACGCAATGAGCAATACGGTGTACAGTGTCTTCCATCAGCCTGGTTCATAATATTCGTTCTCACATATGGTCGTGTTCAACCCAGATAGCTTACCAAGGTGCCACGCTTCCTTTTCTCTAAGCCCTATGGCCGTGTGTCGTTGATAGGCTCGTTCACGGCATGCACGGCTTAGTCTGTTAACTCACTATGGCCCAGCAAAACGGAAGATGCGCAGCATGTGTGGGACAAGCGGCCCCCTACTCCAGCCCAATTGTCTGGCCAAAATGCAATGCTTGTTTACATATGGTTATGATCTTATCAAACGTCAGCTTGGTTTAACCGCACAACGCTTCACCCGATCACCGAAAAACCACCAAAACCCCGCCCAGGTGCAGATTCTGAGGCTGAAATAGCCACTCGTGCGCCCCCGGATTTTCTGTTCAGATGGCTTTCCTGGAAAATGAACGAATATTCAGTCCTAACCACCTGCTAGGCGCCAGGCACACCAACAAGCTCTGCTTGAATGACCTCCCTCAACTTGGGCGCCATCGAACCCAACGCACTACTCACAATCTTACGCAATTTTGCGGCCTGTTCTAGAACGTTAGGGTGGTTCTTGTCAATGGCAGACGCGGCCTTCAGGCAGCGCAAGGCAAGAAGGTACTTCTCTGTGCGCGAAACCAACCATTAGCATGCATAACTATTATCGACGTTCCTGTCAGTCAGACACTTACTTTTGCGGATGTAGACCTCAAAGCCGGCAATCTGGCCGTCAATGTTCTTGGGACTGAACTGCAGGATATAGTTCAGGAACTTCATGGCATCACCAAGCGGATCTTTTGTAGCAGCCAACTTCTCCCCGTTCGGATCATCGTCCTTTTTCTTAATATCTTCCTCTTTGCCTTTCTGAGCACCTGGCTTATTTGGGTCCTGCTTAGCAGCACGCTCAGCAGCCTCACGCTCAGCTTTCTGGGCCTCTTTCCTGGCCTTCTTGGCTGCCTTCTTCTTTTCGGCAGCGTCTTCACCATTGGGATTGGCTGCTTCTGTTCCGTTGGCGCCATTTGCGCTCTGTGGTTTGTCGTACATGGACAAATACAGATTAACAGCGTCCAGAGCAGCCCGGAAGTAGAACGGGTGCTCTCTCAGTCGATCTTCCCACCGCACCATATCAACGTACGCGCGGATCTGGCCTTTCCGGAGAGAAAAACTGTGGAAATCAAACTGATCCTCCTGCCAAGTATCGAAGATGCTGAAGACGGTGTGGTAGCGTTTGAGTGCAAGGGCAGTGTTGCCCCGCCGTTGCCATGCCTCACCGTCCTCAGTGAGGAACCAAATACACTGCATGTCTGTGAGGTCGGCTAGGGGCCCACCAGCTGTTTCTGCCCGAGTGAACAAGCCCATGGTGGCAAGGGCTTTCTCGTTCTCATTATTCCTCAGCTGATATTTGGCAGCCTTGGAATTGATGTATCGATCCTTAGGATCAAGGGACCGCGCATAGTCCATGGTTTCTGCAGCCTTTGCAAGATCACCTTGATGCTTAAAGATCCTGGCTTTGGTCATGTGGAAGTCCACATTCTTGGGGTCGAGCTCAATCGCCTTTTCAACATACTCAAGAGCTCGTGTAAGATCACGGGACATGTAGTAATTGTAATGCTGAGCGAGGTAGTAGAGAGCTGCTCCCTTGCCCTTGGAACCGTCGCCATCGGCTTGGTTATCCGAGGGCCGGGCATTGACATACTCATTAAGATACTCTTCCGCAAGGGAAGCAAGAGTTTCCTTCTTAAAGGAGTCAGAGTAAAGATGTTTGAGGTTTGCAAATGTGGACGGAACACCCTTGTCAAACATAAGAGTCAAATAAGCCTTTGCCGTTGTGCGGAAACGTTCACCTGGGGCGAGGTCAGCACTATAACCGAAGATAACATGACTAAGTTGAGGCACTAAGATCCTCACCGGAAAGGAAATTTAGAGGAAGACGTTTGGCAGCGTCAGAACGAGGATATTTAGCTGCATACTCGTCGTAAACAGCCTTCTGGGCCTCCTCGTCGTCGGCAGAAATGTCCAGTGCGCTGATGAGACCTTTGTAATAATCCATATGCTCAGGATTCCTGTCCAGCAAAGCACGGTAAGCCTTGGCAGCCTCATCTTTCCGAGCAAGTTTCGATAGGTAGCTGGCGCGAAGCTCCATGACAGCCAAGCGGTCAAGGCAATGCTTGCAATCGGTCTCCAGATGCTGCAGTGCGCGCTCAATATCGCCCCTCTCAGCAATGATGGTGTTCTTGTAGAGAAGGGCTTCCGAGTGCTCCAGGTCGGTCTTCGGCGGTGGAGTGGTAAGAGACTTCTCGTACGTGGTCAAGATGTGCTCGGCCTTTTCAAGGTTACCCTCAAGGTGATAGGCAATGGCGAGAGCTGTCCAGTTCTGGCGTATCTGGGGCCTCGCCTTAAGCATGTTTAACCTGCTCTGGACGTAGCCGGCATAGTCGCGCATTTGGATTTGCAGAACCGCCAAGTCACGCTGAATCTGATGAGATTCGGGCTCAAGCTTCAAGGCGAACTTGTAGGCCTTGATGGCCTCGTCAAAGTTCTTGTTAGTGCGGTAGAGAATGCCGTAGACATGCCAGCAGATGTACGACTTCATATCGATGGTCAAGGCCTCCTTAGCCAGGGCAAAGGCCTCTTCCGTTTTGCCCTGAGCATTCAGGATAAGAGCTTTCATGGACATGGTGTCGCCATGCTTCGGGTTCTTTTTCAATATCTGTTCGGCGGCTTTGAGGCCGCGCTTGTACTGCTTGTCCTCATAGTGGCGGATGACGGTACGAAAGAGGTTGGCCTCTCTCGTACTCAGTGGCTGCGGCATCGCAGATGATAGTTGGGACTAAGCACAGACGAGGATACAAATCGAAGTGAGGATGTACAAAGGCCCTTAGGTGCAGTCGGCCAGCCGTGTCGCAAAGGAGGGTTTCCGTCGAACGGAGGTAGACTACTAGACCGAGGGGGAGGGGCACCAAGTGCGGGACGAGCTGAGCACGGCGCAGACGGCTGTTGTAGCGTTAGCAGTCTGTGAGCGTGGAAAACAGCGGCTGGAGAGAAGCATGCACTAGCCAGCAAGCGTACGCATCGACTTGTGGCAAAGAAACAAGGAGGGACGAGTGCAGAAGGCTTACTTGGTTAATGTCAGGCCGACGGCCACCTGTGGTATTCGGTGTCGGTGCGGTGGGCTGTCTCTTCGACGGTGTTTGAGTGCGCTTTTGCGGGCTGCGGCGGCAGCCATTGGGTCTTGGTTTTCAGGCTTGGCAGGGCTGTGGGTGGATGTCCCACCTTCCAAAAGCCTTCGATGTGGCCCCCCGCCTTGGGCTCGTTGTGGGTCCAGAGCCCAGAACTTTAAAAAAAAAAGCAGCTAAGATGCTGTCCGCAAGCACTGGAGCTTGAAGCACACCCAGAACAACCCTTGGATGAAGGTAGATACTACATCGGACTCTGGATCCCTTACCCAGGATACATAAACCCGCCGCGTGTGTGGCACATGGGATCTCTTTCCGTGCAGTGTATAATACAGTGTTGCCCCGTTTTCCCGTGCAAATGCATACATCCCGTCGGTTTATCTTACAGCTGGACTCCATGAATGATGACTTTGAACTCCTTTACCCACCTCCGTACAATCCTACATATCACACTATCTCTTTATAGTAAAGGAGACATTGGTCTCATCGACCTGCCTCAGGGGAGATTTTGGAGGCTCGCCAGTCGGCCAAAGCATCCTCCCAGCTAGCATGTGCTTGGCTGTCGCATCGCTGCCGGACTATGTCCCAAGTGCGGGAGCGGACAATGTTCTCTACCCTTATCTCTTGTCGGATAATGTCGGCGAGCAGCTCGGTACGCGCCTGTCGCGGGAAGACCCGCGTCGAGTAAGGATCTAGTCTTTCGTCCACTACTCGCTCTCGGTTCTTCTCCTGTTCTGCCTGCCTTAGGGCTGCCTCTGGGTCATCTGGATCGGGACTCGTGGCCACCACGCTGCAATAGCTCAAGACATCTGACCGAGCCTGCCACGAGGGAAATAGCACCTTGTCTTTGAAGGCATTGCACTTTGTTGCCTCGATGTGTCGTGAAAGAGGCCGCGGTCCAAGACGAGAGGTCGAAGTCGGGTCAAATCCTGCCCTAGCTGGCGTTTCAAGAGCATTCAGGTTCTGGGTAATAGTGTCATCGACCGAGCTTCGAGACAGGCGCAGGAACTCTGCCATCAGGTTCAGCCCCGCGGTGTCATGTTGATGCCGACTGCAAGCTGAGATAGACACGTACCTCTCAATGCCGATGTCGTGAAGCAGAATTGCGGCGTGAGAGAAGATGGGGAGGAGGGTTGGACCATGGCGTCGGAGCGTGGCGCTTCGCCCTGTGATTTCGTCACAGCGTCTCTCGACCGAGCCGCTGTGCTAGTCCACAGAATGCCCGCCAGGTTGCCGGGTGCTAGGGAGAGCTTTCGAGAACTTGACGAGATCGGTCCAGACACACTAATAGCTGCGTGTTGTGCAGCTCTTGATGTTGTGCGGTTGTTTGTCGCCTGCGGTGGTTGTGCTGGTGCTGAGGAGTAACTTCAGAGGCTGTTGCAGTGGTTGTGCATGCGTCGTGGAAGGGACGAGCCTGAGAATGCTCCCTAGGAAAAACAAGTGATGTTTGTGATAGTTGGAGATGGAGTTCAGAGCCTCATTCGATCGGGACCCAAATTTGTGGCGTCACCGAGACTGCATTAGCACCCTCAGCCCTGGGCCATGGTCCAAGCATCACCAAGCATCGATGTGAGGCAACCCGATTGGTCCGCTTCACAATCGCTTGACCTCGACGAGCTTGCACAGTAACCATCAACCCCATGTTCGCTCTTTGCCTACCTACCTACCCATTACCTGAACTTCCTCAGCATCAGGATCGAGTATGATTGTTTAACAGTCCCCGTCAATTCAACTATTTCGTATGGGACCCATCAATCATTTTAACTGCAAATCAGAGCTAACAGAACGTGGAGGATGAGGTGCATCAGGCTCACAAATAGACCGTTGTGCATGGCTTGCAGAGGAGATTGCTCTGTTCCATCCATACCTTACCTTCGTCGATTCTGCACTCGTGGACAAAGTCTTCAGCGACTATTCTTTACGGCTAAGCCGTTTTCATATTGTCCTCTCCCACTCAGGAGAACCAGCTACTTGCGACAGTTGTAGACCTCTGCAGGGTTTTATCTTCCTTCCACATAAATGTTTTTACGGTAACTGTGGCTTTATAACAACGTCTGAGTACCACAAAACGCGATCTGGTCATAGAAAAACTCCTGTGTCTTGTGTCCTGCCGCTTTCCCTATTTCCTGCTACACACAGTTGGCCGCTTTGCGGGTGAAAGTAATCCCATGTCACGAGAGGGATAAAACACGTCACCGCAAATGCCTAGTTTCATGTATAGCAAGCCAGCCGAGACTCTTGAACCCATCTCGAGCTAACGAGCACGTCACCCCCGCAGCATCGCAGCAGAAGGCCAACAGGCCAGTGCTTGTTATAGCCATGGTGCTTTCTTGGTTTTCTTTCTTTTACCCAGACACATACTCTGCTCTCCTTATTATACCTACGAGACACTACCCTTGAGGGCTTGGGGGAAACCGAATTTTAGAGGAAGGACCTAGGTAGGGATGGCTCGACGGTGAGCTATCTGGAGAAGATTGCATCAACACCGTGACAGTACCTCCCACACCGTCGCTCCGTCTTCGTCTTTATTGGACTCGACTGAGAAGAGTATTGGATAATCAGAAATCTCGGGGACACTGCGGCGAAGTCACCGGTTGGCCCGACTGGACCGCAACAAGAGATGAGACTACCTGCCTAGACCGGTGTGCCTTTGGTGGTTCTCGTTTGATCGGGCCGCATAGCCGGTCCGATTGGGTCTGGGTCCCACAGCTGTCACAGACACCCTGCACGGGTTGTTCACCGCGCTCAGTTCGGCCATTCTATGTCAATGAAGCCAGAAACGTTACTCTCAATCCACAGTGCCTGCCGTTGTGGACGCCCATGGCCTGAGACACCAAACGCTGGCCTTGGCGTGGGCGAGAAAAAAATGCTTGGACGCATTGGATGTAGGTACACCAAGGGATCGGAAACGACGTCGAAATGTACATGCCACTAGGGAGCGAAAGGGTTGCATTGTCGACCCGGCCCAGCGAATCGCCAGCACGCTTCTTTGCATCCCGCTTTTCCAGGTTCAAGTCCCGTTCGCATATGCACAAGACAGAAAATCGGGCGTCGAAGCGCGGCTTGGCGGATCGCAACGCGCAGCGTCCCGGGAACGCAGGCAAGCAGAGACGAGGCCACGGCCTGCCGTTAAAGCCTAAACTCAACTGTCAAATCAGCCAAAAGCCAGCAAATTGTCCGATATCCCTGTCTCCCTTGGCCAAGATCGCACGAGTGGCTACTTGCCGTGCTGCGTCACAATCCGCCGGGAGACTGAGCGAGCGTGCGAGAGAAAAAGACGGCACACAGGTGCGGAGACGCAGCCAATTCAGTCAGTTCTTTCCTTCTTTCGCGAAACGTCTCCAGATCTGACTAGGTAAAGGGAGAACCGAAGCAAAAAGGAAGACCGAGAGAGTAAGGGCGACCGGCAAACTGGCCTCTGCTCATTCGAGAAGCGGCCTAGATATGTGAGCTGTGAGTGCACAGATGATGCTTTCGCGTTTTGCATTCGCGTGCATCATCTGCGGTTCCTCTGGCTTCACAGTACAATCACATACTCACCTGCTCAGAGGCCTTACTACCTACGGGGGCTAGCAGTTAGGGAGGGTACAGGAATCCATCACAAGGCTGTCCGGTGGTAAACGGAGAAGCATCCGCACCAGGACACCGTCATCTGGATCGGCGCAGCCAGTCCATGACCGGGCCTGTGGCATGTGAAGCGGGGGCCCTCAACGGTACCCTACTGCAGCTGTTTCACCTAGTATGTTGTCATTGAATCTGGTCTTGTCAAAACCGTCCCAGGAGCAGGGACCACTGTGCCGATGATAAGTCGAGATCCCTGTAAGCAACATAGATATGGAAATGCAGACGTAAAGCCAGTGAAACTGATCGGTACAATCAGCAGTGATGTTGGTTTTGATTGTCCAAGTTTTCACCAAATCCTTTGAACACACAGGAGGCGGTCGAGAAGACTTCGCCTACTGAAGATCGCAAACACCAACCACACTCTCATCTGGATATAATATCCCGAATGGCTTTCCCCGGGAAGTATGCAAAGCGCGATCGCCAGTTTGCATTCAAGCCGTCACATAGGTACATAGCCTGCGGATGGGTACCGCTAGCTATCCCGGTGGTCGGCCTTTTATATGCCAGCAAATAGACCTCGCGGTTAGCGCTTATTGTCGTCTGGACCCAAACAACTTCGATGTCGCACGCGCGGCAGTTGATAGACGATTGAGCCTGCCTTCCCAGTCAGTCACTGCGATTGGTTATTCCACGGCAGCTTGACTACTGAAGAAAATCCACTGGTATGTGAACCGCATAGGAGAGATGTTGTAATATGTCTTCCTGGGCCACTAAGCCTGTTGGGATCAAGCAGATGGCTGACACAACATTTAAGTATTTTCGAAGTGGGCTAGATAAACCGCAGAGATGTATGGCCCTGCGTGTCATCACCCTCTCAAATCACCGAATGCGCAGATGTAGCCTGCAGATGAGTGGTGACCGGGATACCTCTGCGAAGAGAGAGAGGCCGGTAAATCTTTGCCAACTGGTGACAAAAGGTGAGCTCAGAGCGATGATGATGTGGGTTCTAGGCCGGCCATGGATCCATATTGCTGGGGTTTACTACAGGAGTAACGGAGCTTCGAGTGCCGGGGGTGACCAAAAAGAGAGTTGCAATGTATGGAAGTGGACGACAAGGCTCTCTAAAAGCTCGAGCATCAAACCAGCGGCGTTTTTCGCTCCTTGCTGGAGTTGGAAAGTTTGCGAGAACCAGTCCGTACACTCATCCAGGTCGAACTGGTGAAACATGCACGCACGGCCAGGGATCCATTGTCTTGTCCCTTCGAATGCATTCTGCAGCTTCTCCTGCAGCAGCACTTCTCGGGAGCGATCGGGCAAAATATCCGGGGTGCTGGTGCTGACCTTGGTACGGACGGATGGTACAATGGTATTGAGCTCAACCGGGAGTAAATTAATGTACTTTGGTCGTGGTGCTCCTTTAAAGGGGCTCTCGACGACCCGCGTTTTCAATGTCAGGTTAGCATGTTAACACGTCCTCAAGTATGCAAGTAATCTTGTCTCTGGCCTGCTTGCTATGTGGCGAAATCAAGAGACTGTTGCCATTCCAAACTTGTCGTCCGCGACAGGTAAGCAACAGACAGGAAACGACGGGGACAAGAGCCTCCATTTGATCGACTGGAGCTTAGCCTGTGGGCCTGTGAGAGTAAATCACAGACCACTCCCGTCGAAAAGGCCCGTGGCTTCATTCAAGCCTTTGGAGATGGGCTGATCCACCCGTCTCGGCTGGCATCTCCAACGATCCGCCTGGGATCCACTCCCGCTTCCCACCGGGTACCCCTCGCTTCTGCCCGTGTCGGCTCCAGAAATGGTGATGAAAGGATGCAACAGCAAAGATAACCGACCTTCGTCGAGTCCTCCCGGATCATCCATAGACGGCAACTACACAGTAACAACACCCACACGCTGCGCAGCTCAACCAACAGTCTCGTAATTACACTACGTATTACACTTGTGGACGGGCACGGCCAGGCCCCCAATTGTATGGATGTATGCTGAGCAGACAACTCACACTCGCACTCACGTTCATGTTCACACTGACACACCACCGTCTCGCATCGCGAGGGCCATATTCTCTAATGTTCAGTGTCAAAATGTCCAGTCCTTATCCACATGAGCCTGTCTTCCCAAGTCCTGTGGTAAACTCACACTTCTTCCGCGCTTGCCAAGGGTCGAGGCCCACTCTTAGGTTTCCATAATCGCCAACCCTGCCCTGGCCAGGGGGTCGGATCAGGCTGTTGGGCCCGGACGCGATTTTAGTGTATGTACGGACTAGCATACCTGCCTGGCTCGACAATTTTAGGGGGCCACATCGAACAGGTTAAGGAAAGCACACGAAATTGTGTGTACCTGTCCTGTACCAAAATGCACGTGTGAACATCTTGGAGCGGCAGCCAGGGGAACGAGACGATGAAGGAGACAGAGTCCTTATGGAGGACGAAAGGATGTTTTTTGAGAGGGTGTGTAGAAGCCGAGGGGCAGGTCAAGTGAGCTCAACATCAAGCAGCCCATGCAGCTGCCGCTTCGAAGTTTCGCAGGTAGGAATTGACTGCCCTGTATGTGTATGCCTGGTGGACTGCGTTCATGTGCGTACAGTACTACGTCTGTACATGTACCGTGCCCCTGGATAAGCAAGATGGGCGAGAAAAACTGCGATCTGGGCCCCACGGACCAGAGGCTTCCCGGAATGGATGCCGCACTCGATCCAGCAAGCGCGCATTTTAGCTCGCCAATGTCAGGTACCGATGTACAGGTACACTACAGTGGCAGAAACACGGAGGAGGTGGTGTCGTACAACTTAACACACTATGCACGATGTTGCTGCGTTGTTGCGGGAGTTCCAGGCTGCGGACATTGCGGGCACTGCAGGCGCTGGGCATCGATTGTGAATTGGGAAGACGCAGCCACACCAACAACAGGCAGGTCAAGTCACTCCACGCAGGAAAGCCGGCCCAGTGTCGCGTTTTTCCCCTTGTCGCTTTTTTTTGGGGGGGGGGAGAGGTGGATTTTTTTTTCTTTTTTTTTAAAATGGAATCGTGGCTCCATAAAAGTTTCCAATTAAATTCCCATCATGGCTCAAACCCCCGAACCATTCCGGGATTCCCAGCTGCGACTGCAGTTGTCGTCCTTAAACTCAGTTCCTGCTCAGCTGTTGCTACCGCCGCCGACGACGACGACAACGACACCCCCGCGTGCGCAGCCTGATCTCGACGCGCTCGACCATAAGCACCCACACGGCCAATCCCAGCAGCAGCAGCAACAGCGACAACTCCAAGACGATCACCGCCGCCATCAACACCACCAGTCCCATATTCAGACGGAGCAACACAAGCAGCAACTAGGGGAGCATAACAGAGGCCCGTGGCCGCTCGCAACCCGGCAAGCTAGCATTGACACACGCACCATTGACAGCAGCGGCAGCGAGCTTCGCACTCGGGACCTTCCCGTAGACCCGAAGCTCGGGATCGATGGTGTTATTGTGACTACCGTCAGCACCAGCCCAAGCTACCGCGTGCCAGTTGCAATCACCACGTCCGACCGTGCTATTGTACACGGCATTCGAGGCGAGCCGCAACACCAGCAACATCAGCAGCCTCAGCAGCTCGCCTCGCCACCGTCGATTACAGGCACAAGCACTGCCAGTACTGCGGGTACCGGCGTTTTGCCCAACATGTCCAACACGCAACCGCAACCGCAGCCGCCACCTCAGCCGCAGCCCCGGCCGCCGGTAGCATATGCGAGCCCTGCGCCGTATCCTCCGACTGCCATACCGCCGGTATCCCACTACACGTATCCGCCGCAGCCCCTCTCTGCCGTTGCCGATCCATACCGACCGCCGGCTCCAACCACGCTGCCGAGCATGCGGACCCTGGAGAACCACGGGCAGCCACAGCCGCCGTCACACCACGGAATTCCCCTAACCGCCCACATGGCTCCCCCGATGCCGCCGACTCCTACACCGGGACCCATGCCTCCGTACTACGGCATACCTCCTCACCCTGCTCCGCCATATTACAGCATCCCAGACCCCAACTCGATGCGTTTTTTTGGTCCTGGCCTCGCCCACGACCCGCGTTTCATAGGTCAGCCCAGACATAAAAAGGTATGATTCCCCATATTTTCATGTGTTGTTGCGAGAGTTCAAAAGGCAGAGCTGGCTAACCGTGGTTCTGGCGTTGTCGCTTCAAACAGGAGATCAAACGGCGCACGAAAACCGGGTGCTTGACCTGCCGTAAGCGCCGGATAAAGGTACGTACCAGCAACGATACTCGGCCCGCATCTTGTCGTTTCCCTCCCCTCACCACCCTCCCTTTTTTTCTTTTTCCTTTCGTGATCTTTGTCTTCCATTTGCTATGGTGCGGTATTCAGGCGGGGCTTGGACAGGTCTCTCCAACGAAGAGCCGCGTTGTTAGCATTGTGCGTGTCCCAAGGCGAGTCAAATGGGGGTTGTGCTAGTGCTGCCGAATGGGGAAACTGTGGTACTGGTACGATTGGCAACAGATGGCCGAACCAGGATGGATAGCAGCTTTCCATGTATACTCTCATAGCTTGCATCCACGTACGGACCACACCGCAGCCGTCATGACCATCGATGAGAGTTTGGACGGCTTTCATGTCAGCCAAAAAGGGGAGATTACAGGCTCCAAGCCTCAGGCCCCAGGTTCCAGCAGATCCATGGTTGCCATCCTTTCCACTACCACTTCCCCTCTCTTGGTACACCGGATTCCTCCGCCGCCCAGACACCTGGCACTATCTTCGATGGCCACCTGCCCTACCTCACCTACTGTTACATTTCACATCGAGGTAGCTACGACCTGCCTAGCTTCTAGGTAACTGGCAGCATCGCATCTCTGGGAGGGGGGAGCAGCCTGAAACTGCTCTATTGCCTGACTGCCAGCCCACCTCACATAGGGGCACTTTTTTTCAGATCGTCGGCGTTTCACCTCAAACACTGCTGCGTGGTCGGAACCCTCCCGCACAGAGCTAACCCGCTGCCACTGCTGCTGCCGTTGCTGCGTCATATCCACGGACCTCACATTGCACACGAGCTTCAAGTGCGCTCTGTCTGCAGAACGTGGAAGCCACGGCAGTGAAGTAGAACCTGGAATCCGGAACCAGGAAAAGAAAACATGAAATCGGATCTGCCTTGTCGCCATTTTTGTTCCTTTCGTGTCCAAGCGTATCGCTGGCCTTCATTCCCGGTATTGTAACCAGCTAACCACGTCTTCTGGCCGCAGTGTGATGAAGCCCATCCAACTTGCAACAACTGCAAAAAATCCAAACGCGAGTGTCTCGGTTATGATCCTATCTTCAGACAGCAGGGTCAGGCGGCCATCCAGCCCGCCCCGAGTAACAACAATAACTCTCAATCGTCTTCGTCCGCCTCCTCTTCGGCCGCCCCAGCCCCGGCTCCAGCTTCGGCCCCGCCCTCCGCGTCAACCCCTGGTGCTGCTCCTGTTCCCAGCTCTGCTCCCGCTCCCGCCTCCGCCAGCGGTCCGACCCCGGCCCCAGCCCCACCCTGCCCGCCGCTCGTGTCTTCAAGCAGCGCTGCAACTCCCACAGCTGTCACTACCAGTGCGCCCCCCCCCACAGCCCGCCAACGGCGACTCCAGCTACGCATATTCGGCTGCGATTGACCCAGCCCTCCATGCTGTTGATTCGACCAGTGCAGCGAGTTCGCAGGTCTCTCAGGTCTCGCGCTATCCGCAGCCTAACGCCGGCGCAAACGCGGACGCGAGCGCCGGCCCGAGCCCGGGCTCCGGCACAGAGCAGGGCGCCACTGGCGTTCCCAGCAATCTGCGAGGTGGCATCCCAAACCCCCCTTCCAGCCTGTCCGCACTTCCCCAGCCCCAGCCCCAGCCCCAGTCGCGGGAGAGCATATCCGCTCATACGAGTTCCCCAGCAAAGATAAAGATGAACATCCATGACCTTATCTCTCTCGCCGGTCCGCTGCCCCAGCCGTCGAGCGCCCCGCCGTCTACGGAAACTATGGCCGAGATCAAACGGCTGTACTACGAGGTCTACGTCCCCGGCCTGTCCCGCTTCTTCGAGACGCAGTGGTATGATTTCGTCAGCAATCGCGCGACCGCCTCAAATCCCGATGCCATACTCCATGGCAACCAGCATCTGCTCTCTCTGTTCGCTCTGTTTGTATCGTCCATCTCCAAGATTAAAAGCACCGACCCCATGGATATGGCTCATTCTGCCCACCTGGAGACTCATCTTATCTGGTCGCTTGCCTGTCTACCGCTCTTAACTCCGCCGCCCGTGCAGCAGCGGCCCCATCTAGCCCCTGCGCCTGACGACCCTTGGGAGGCCCGCGGTCGCCTGCAGGTCTTTGAGGCCCTTGTTTCTGGCGAGACCCTAACAATGAACCCTCTCACCCCGCCGAACCCCCAACGACGCCGATATCCGACGCAGAAACGAGCTTGAGTTCTGGTACAACCTGGCCAAGTATCTGCTCCGCGAGCATTCCTCGCCGTCTCCCGCTGATGTTTCCGTTCGGGAGTGCTGTCTACAATCCATGAGGGCTCTCCTGGGAGGCTTGGAAAACCGCGACGTGCTTTACAGTATCGCTGTTTTAAGGGAGTATACACGACATTGGGATGCATGCTGGAATGAGCAAACGGTCCCCTCGCACCTGGATGAGTCTGATGCCCGCAGCAAGCTCGCTGTCGCCACTCGCTTTATCCGTGACGAGTCATTATCAACACGTGGCACAACCAACGTTGTCCGCCGCTTCACCGATCTCGCCTATCGCGCTTTTGTCCGCCCGGGTGTCAATGTCATTAAAAGTTGAGGCACCACATAGAGTACTCAGCACTTCCGATAGTTTTCTTATTACTACTCTTTTGTTTTATCGAGATTGCCGGTTTTTCCTATATAGAAGGGGCATGGTTCAATTCTTGGGTATGTGCTCGTGTGTATGCTTGTCAAAAGGACAGGCAGTGGAGCCAACGCTTTGGGATTAGCAGGATGGCTTTCCATGTAATTTCGGAAAGATGGGGCGTTTTTGGGCTGCTTTGTTCAACACCCTTACTTAGAGCCAGCTGTATATCAGTCCTATAGATGGCTTTTGCATCATACATGCTCCGGCGTTCGGGAGTCAAAGTCTGGTTGGTCGAGCAGTCACAAAATAAAGTTTCTTGTATTCTCCAGTATGTGGCTGTCTTTCCTTGACCTTATCTGCATGTCGACTCCGTTGCTTGCTTACTTATACTGTTTTCGCATATTTCATCCCCCTGCATTATTGCATTTTTGAACGGCTGGCTATCCGACTATTGGGAGGAGGTAATCTTTGTGCTTATGCCAGCTAGGATCTCATCTAAATTGGTCGTTCGGGGTAGGGGTAAACGAACCTTATTGAACCGGCATTCCCCTCCCCTTTTGCCTTCTCCCAACAGGAGGGAAAACGCTCGGCCGTTATCGATCCTAGGTTTAGGCTTGTGCGAGCAAATGGCGCTGTTCCGGAACCAGACTGGGGAACTGTCCTTCCTTGAGTGCAAATTCGAGGAGTCGGATAGCCCTGGATTGTGTATCTTGTAAGAATCCCAGCCTTGACTTGATAGTGGTAGACAGGAAACTTACATTTTCTCCATTTCCTTTCGGCCTTTAATGTCCAAGCGTCCATGAAAAAAAAACGGCGTTGAGATGATTGAGTAGACCCTTGTGGATCTCAGGTTCATGTTCAGACATCAAGACCTATGGCCCTCATTTGACCGCTTTCAAGTATTTAAGCGAGTTCGTCGTCGTCGATAAGTCCACCACGGGCAGTATTAAAGATAATGATACCCTTTTTTTTCATCCTCGCAAACGCATCTTTGTGGATAATATGCTTCGTCTTGGGCTATGCTTTTGGTTAACTTGTGGTTGTGGATTCGAACATCGCACTTACATTGAGTGGAAGACTCGAAAGTCACTTCCCGCGAGGAAAGTGTCGATGTCCCCACTTAGCAGATACGGTTACATCAACCTCAGGAACTTTGGGATATGAGTAACAGTGCACTAAGCCCAGAGCGAGCCCCAACCTCTGTTTCATCCTCCTTGGACATCTGCTTGTGGCTGTAATACCAAGTCTCCATATCAACTACGCGTGCTCTTTTGGCTAGCTCACGCCCGATGCGTCCTATTCCAAGGATACTCAACTGCTTGCCTTCAAGATTATTGCCCAGGCCAAAGTTGCTGCCATGCCAAACTCCGGCCCGGAGAGTAGCCATATGGGCAACAAAATTTCGCGATGTTATCAAGAACATGGCTGTGTTTGCTATGTACTTGCTCCAGATGTGTGCAACACATGCATTCCTCAGGTAGTGCAAGTTGAAGTATCTATTTAATCGCATCCGGCTCCATCGTGGGAGATGAACTTGAGTGAGGATTGGAAGACATCGAGAATCTCCCCATCAGACCTTCCGGCTAGATACACATTGTGGAATGTGCGGTAAATGGCACCACAATGCAAAATGCACCGGCTTCTGCCTCTCGAGGGAAATCCTTCCGATTATTCGAGACTGGCGCGATAACATCGGCGAAATCTTCGATGGCGCGCCACTCTTCGTGAGCACTGCGACCATTTCATGTCAGCATCACCGATTCGTTTCTTCCTGGACAGCAACGTCGAGGGCAACTCTGACAATCCTCCACTGCCCGACATCTTGGATCATCTGGGAGGTTCCTGGAACGTGAAATATACTTCCTGCTTGATCTTTCCAATGACAAGGACCTTGGGTCGAGTCTGACAGTTGGTTGTCATTATGGGTGATGGTGCTAACACAGATCTTCAAGCTGAATGTAATGACAATTGATGACACAGAACGGAAATCCACTCACGGAGACAACAATATAATGGTAAAGTCAGTAGATGTTCCACGCGGGCGAGGAGAGACTTGTTTATACAGAAAGGATCTTGAAGAGAGGGGAGTCATGACGAAGAACAAAGGGCAGGAAAGAGCTGCACCCCCATGTTTGGATAGAACCAATCCGATCTGATCTCTGGTGTTTTGGTTCATAAGATGTCCGGAGACCTCTCGAAGAGCTTTTCATAGCGAAAGAATGAGCATGATATTGCTCAAACACACGTCCAGTGCCCGTGGTCCTCAATGGAGAAAAGAAACCAGGCACCTGAAAAGGATCAAAACATCAAGAAGCAAAGCAAAATATCCGTGCGACGCGTTCATCTCACCAGGGATCTCAAGCACGATGTTACTGAACTGCTGAAATTATCCAGCGCCAGGTAATAGGCTGGTTATGACTGTCTCTGCTGACCGAGCTGAGTTCTTTCTCATAATTAGATGTGACCCCAAAAGTTCTGATAATAACTGAGAAGACCATATGTCAGGCGTATACAGACCAGCAAATGAAGCGGAACTGAGCAGCATGGCCAGTCTCGGTCCTTTGGCCGAAGGCCCACAGGACCATAAAGACAGCCACCGGTAACTGATGATAACAGGGGGATTGAGGGACGGAGAGGTTCAACAGGGAAGAGTGTGGGCTGGGAGGACTCGTGTGTCAAATTATGGTTATTCCTCTTCTCATTCAGGCCCCGGTTGAAGGGGCTGCTATTCTCCCCCTTGAGCCTGCCTCGAGAGGGTCCATCATGTACACAAACATGACAAGTTCTGGAAAACGCCCTTTCCTAGGCGTTGGAGGGGTATCATGAGCCCCAAAGCTAAACGCCGCACTTTTGTTGAAAACGTGTACCAGACCCCCCTTTTGCCTTTAAAACCCCGGCCCGAACCCTATGTGCCATGCCAGTCATGTCTGTTGAAAATCAAAATTCGAAAACTGACCCCATTCATGCTCATCAAGGTCCATCTAGGAACCAGTGTGTGTTCAAGAACACTCAGTGAGAGAAATGTTAATAGTCCTCTGACCGTCACGTGGATTATGGTGAAGGAAGACAGGAAATTTAGTAGCGGTAGCTTTGAACTGTCAGTAACGGACCAGACCTGGAAATATTGGGATTCAAGAGGTCCAACATACTGCTCGCTCTTGTAAGGACCCTCGATGTCCAGGCCCAAATATTCGGCCTGGATGGGGGTCAGGGTAGTAAGCTCCGCATTGACATGAGCCAAGTGTAGACGGGCAACTTCCTCGTCGAGAATCTTGGGCAGGACATAGACCTTCTTCTCGAGTTTGCCATGCTTGGCAAACTCGACATACTTTTTCTTGAACTCCTCATCGCTGTTCTTGAACAGCATGATTTGAGCAAGAACCTGGTTACTGAAACTGCAGGACATGACAAAAGAACTGTGGCCAGTGGCGCAGCCCAAATTGACGAGACGGCCTTCAGCCAGCAGAATGATGTGGCGACCGTTCTTCAGCAGGAAGCGGTCGACCTGGGGCTTGATGTTCTCGACGGACTCAGCATTGGCTTTAAGCCAAGCAACGTCAATCTCGACGTCGAAATGGCCAATGTCTGGGACAATAGTTAGTGGACGAGTGGCTGCCACCGGAAAAGAAGCAAAACGTACTGCAAACAATAGCATCGTTTGGCATTTGCTCAAAGTGCCTGCCAACCAGGATGTCGCGACAGCCGGTGGTGGTGACAAAGATTTGACCAATCGGGGCAGCCTTTTCCATGGTGGTCACCTCATAGCCAGCCATAGCAGCCTGCAGGGCATTGATCGGGTCGATCTCGGTAACAAGAACGCGAGCACCCATGCCGCGCAAAGCCATGGCGCAGCCCTTACCGACATCGCCGAAGCCAGCAACGACGGCAATCTTGCCAGCAATCATGACATCGGTGGCGCGCTTGATGCCATCAATCAACGACTCGCGGCAGCCGTAGAGATTGTCGAACTTGGACTTGGTGACGGAGTCGTTCACGTTGA
This sequence comes from Thermochaetoides thermophila DSM 1495, assembly GCF_000221225.1. NCBI lineage: Eukaryota > Fungi > Ascomycota > Sordariomycetes > Sordariales > Chaetomiaceae > Thermochaetoides > Thermochaetoides thermophila. The sequence continues at coordinate 3,878,165 of NW_006383032.1, forward strand.
TAGCAGGGACCAAAAGCTCGCCTTTTTTGTACATGCGGTAAAGATGGTGAACGCCAGTAGTAGTCTCCTCAGACAAGCCATAGCAGTCCTGGAGCATATCAGGGTACTTAGTGTGCACCAGATGGGTGAGATCGCCACCATCATCCAGGATGAGGTTCAGCTTTTTGCCGTCCTTAAAAGCAAAGAGCTGCTGCTCCAAACACCAGTTGTATTCCTCCTCGGTCTCGCCCTTCCAGGCGAAAACGGGAATGCCCGCGGCGGCAATAGCGGCAGCAGCGTGGTCCTGGGTGCTGAATATGTTGCACGACGTCCAAGTGACCTCGGCACCGAGAGCGACCAACGTCTCGATCAGAACGGCGGTCTGAATGGTCATGTGCAAGCAGCCAGCGATACGAGCGCCCTTGAGTGGCTGGTCGGCAGCATACTTCTTGCGGATGGCCATGAGGCCGGGCATTTCGTTCTCAGCCAACTCAATCTCCTTGCGCCCAAAGGCAGCAAGAGAGAGGTCAGCGACCTTGAACTTGTGAGCGGGGGCAGACATTCTGGCGAAAGAGAGGCGGCGTTTTGGGACAAGCAAGCTTTCAGGTCAGTCTCGAGGAGAGAAAGGCAGAAGAGGGACAAGATGGGAAGGAAAATATCAGATGTGGGTGGGACCCATATCCGACTTTTAAAGAGGGGCTGTGTTGGCGGGGCAAGAGGCTGTAAAAACTTGGCCTGCTGGGATTCCCAAGACCCTGGCTCGCGCTCCCGCGGCCAAGACCGTCACAACGCATAACACAAACTATCAGTGACTGTGGATATGTATGAAGATATGCTTTAAAGGTCTTATCATTACAATGAGATGCCAATTGACGTTGCTGCTCACCTGAATTCCGGACAATTGCTTTTACATCACCAATTGTTGCAGAGCTGTGAACAAAAAGTGGGTAAGGGCGTGCGTGGGGCAGGTGGAAGGGATGGCGGGGTCAATGAAAGAAACCGTAAGGACGCCAGGGCTGATTCTGGAGAGCCACCCCACTATTGATTCCGATACATATCCAGGGCGCTGGGCTTCCAACAGAGTCGACCAATATCCAAGTTCACCATCCATCTCCCAATTGAAACACCACACGACAAAGGAGTATCAGTACCCACCGCCCAGCTGACCAGCTATATGAAAAGAGCCGCATAGAACCCTGGCATGCTTTAGGGTATAATCTTACCTGCTGCTTGGAGGTTGTAGAATCAAGACACCAAGTTCATCTTGCACAGCAGCCTAACCCTTTGCCTGATGCCGATAAAAGAGATTAAGAGACACACGCGAGCCCTCTGCGTGCATGCCATCTGAATCAGTCATTGATATGATTACTGTGTACGGACAATAACAGGACCTGTTTTTTGAATGCCCTCAAACCCGAAAATGAAATCCACATATAATTGCTGTCCGAGCAATAGGCATCGTGGCCGGCTCGGAACTAAGGTAAGCTAGCAAACCCATGACCCGGAACGCCAGACCAAATGCAGTCAAGACTCCTGCAACTTTCACCATACCTGAAGCTTCCACGTGCATGTGTGCCAGTCAAAGGTTCCCAATCACTCAGGAAGCAGGTTCCCTCTGACAGCAAACATCTTGGAGGTGATGGTTGCTGTAAAACCATCTACCTGTCTACTGTACTGCTCTACCTGCCTTGCATTGAGCATACCCTCCAACCGGCTGGGCTCTTGAGGGAGCTTGAACAGCCTCTGCCATTCATCCTCGGGCAATGGTGGCTGCTTGGCTGCCAGACGGGCAGCATTCTCCGCCTTTCGCTTAGCCTGCCACTGAGAAATTTTGAACTGCTCGCGCGCCAGCTGCCGTTGGTAGTATTGGTAGTTGTTCAGGTCGGCATAGTGGCTTTCGATGCTATCGAGGAGCAGATCGCAAGTCTTCTCAAGGAACGGATCGATGGAAAGATCCAAAGTGTCAAAGGAAGGATGGGCTGGCAGCTTGACTGGGTTGCGCCGAATATCATCGAGGGAAGCCGGAAGTGGAATCTCTGCTGACTCTGGCGGGGCAGGGATTTGATGCAAGAAAGAGGTGAGCAGGTGGGAGTTGTGGACAATTACCGGAACCTCAATGAGAATATCCCTGAAAGACAGCTTGGACTTTTGCAAACTATGTATGTTCCTTGTCAGCTCCATCCTGCTTGACAAGAGACAAGTTGCAAAGGAACCGTTGCCGACTAACCTGTCAGTTGTGAACTTGCCCTCCTTATAGGCAGCCATAAACTCAGGCGAGAGCCTGAAAGCACGCAGACTAAGAGTGCCTTGGGAGCTCCGACTCACGTCATGGACGAGTGCCACGGTCTTGTCGTTATCACGCTGGTAATGATACTGGTTCTCAATAAAGTTCAGGTTGATAAAGTTTCCCATGGTGGCACTGGTGTACCAGCCAACATTGTTGGCATCCACATTGACCTCCTTGAGGTGCCTAATCATCTCATTTTGATACGCGATGTTTGCCTTCGCACGAGGGGCCGCTGCGGCAAGGCTCGAGGCATCCTGGTGGCTGTCGGAACTCGACACATCGATCATCGGGAAGGGAAAGGCATTGGTAATCTCAAGCACTCCATTATTGTCCATGCCCACAATGGACCCTGTAGCGATGGTTGGAAACGCTGAGGAACAGTGCTTGACAATCTTCATCACAACCTGCCCATGTGTCAGCGAAGGTTCGCTCTAGCAGGGCACTGAACTTCCAAAAAAAAAGTCGAACCCACGTACAAGCGCTTCAACCTGCACCGTCTTGAACGGCGCGTCTTTCTGGGATTCCACCATGGTGTCTGAAGCCGTGTGCTTGATAATGGTGGAGTCTGGTGTCCGAGAATAGGCCTTGGGATCTTCTGTTGGTGTTGGTGTCGCCAAGTTCAGCTTTTGGAGGGTTTCAGAAATCTCTCTGGTTTGTGGGCACAACTTCTACAGGGTGGCTTGAAAGGAAACAAACAAGCGGAGACCACTGGCAGAAAAAAAAGCATGTGGGGTAGTTGTGGCGCAGCGGTCTCCTTGGTGTCCTTCAGCCGCAAACCAACACTGGCTGGAATCTGCAAGTCGAATCAGCAAGGCGCTGTTCGCAAGTACAGAGCGATAACAAGGACCTCAGCCGGAATTCTTGAGAGAACCCTTCTTCAGACTTTATCTCTATACTTAAGAATAAGGATGGGGCCAGGATTGCACAGACCGCAGTTACGATGGCAACCTGGAATAGGTGTGATGAAGGTATCAACCTAAACGTAGAAACCTAACCCCCAAGAAGCCCCCCAGGTTATGCTATCTAACATCAAGCGGGAAAGTTCTTACACGAAAGTAACTTAGACACCGACATTACAGGGCACACGCCCAAATGCCACCAATGATCCAGTTGTCAACGGTGGCATCTTGCATACTCCCACGTTGAAGATCTGAACCTGTACCGCCCCAAAAGTCTTAACGCAACCTCACCTCGCCACGGTGATATAGGATCTTGGTTGAAACTGCTATATTGGGGTTGTCGCAGGTTCAACATGCTCCAATCTTAACCAGTTTTTCACAAACACCCCCGCTTGCGATCTGAAAGTATTACGTCTATTATCTTTTACTCCAATCGTTCTTTGGATATCACAGGCTTAACTATCATTGAAACCAACGCTAATATCGCAGAGAAGACAGCAACCAAGAGAAGAAAAAAGGCCGAAAGGCTCCCCCATTATGACTTTACGACATTCATCGTATTTCAGTCAGTCCTTCCAATCAGTGATTTGCCAATTTTTGATATTATCCATCACTGTCAGCCTGTGACGATCGATTTTCCAAGAGGCGTAGAATGACCGCGCAGCACCAGCTGCCTTGCGGTGAGCAGGCCCTGTTCCTCCCTTCCGAGCGTCCTCATGCGATCTCCAGATACAAGTCGCCAAATTTCGTCCTTCAGCATCCGGTAACCCGAACCAATATCTGCAACAATCACTGTTAGCCTCAGGTCCGCCTGATCAATGCCATGATGAAGCCAACTTACTTGAGGAACCCTCCACTTGCTATTGCCTCGGCGTGAGCGGCTTTGTCCAGCGCACTAAGCTCTTCATAGGCTGTTGTTGGAGGTATCTGAGACCTGAATGCCACAATATAAAAAGAGGTTTCTTTCCAGACGTGGTTGCTCTCCTTTGTGAGCTCTCGGAGAGTGTCGATCACCTCGTCCCAGTTGAACGTCTCGAGGTACGGTGACGTCGCGTAATCATCCCGAAGGCACTTCAATTTTGTTAGAGCGATGGCCATCAGTTGTTGCTCAACCCCAACGCTTTCAAGATCAAGAAGATGTTCTTCATCCTGGTACAAAGAGACAACGAGATGTCTTCCCGGCGCTAATTGCTGCCTGAGGCTTGAAGTTTGGACACTGAGGTTTCCCATAGTTGGCGGCGTTTGAGACTCTAGGACTGCTGCTGAACTGAGAACTGTAGACACGTTGACTCCCTTAAGTTTTTGGTGGATGTTGAATGTTATGAATGTCTGGTCAACTAGCAGGCGCGGCTACCAGAAGTTGACTAAGCGATATTGTGAAGATTCGTCGTGGTCTCTTTTCATGGAATACTCTGCATCGAGCAGGGGAAACTTTCCTGAATGTGGGTTGAACTGGGCTTATATACATGATGGATCAAAGGATGAAATACCCCAGCCAACGATTCTAAGCTCTAACTGAACAGTTCTGGAACACAACGATCGCTGCACAACTGGCATTGGCCCGTAACATCCCAATAGGTATAGGGGGGGATCTCGCACAATGATGCGGATCGCGCCATCGGCTTCGGCAGTGGTGCCATCGAAGGGATTTCTGATCACCCCTGGATCTTAGATACGTATCTAACTTCCATCTGACCAGCTAAGCACAGCCTGGTCTCAACTGACTCAGCAGACACCCGTTAACGGGCATCTGAGGAGACATGCATCGCTCACCCCTTTCTCTGCCAGTTGCCGCCAGGTACAAGGAATCCGGTTTCAGCCTCGTGGGGAAGCAGATGTTGCAAGACTGTCCGGGAATCGAAAATAGCTCCACAGCAGATGAGGCAGTAATGTGGAGGGATTCGGCAGTTATAGATTTGGTTCCTCCCCAGCACATTACAAACTCGCTCAGTGCCTCAGGGTTGTCGATGGAATGGACACCCCACTTGTTCCAGAATTATTTATGCGGCGAAGAAGTTCTACTGCCAAAGGTGAACAGCACAGATATTGAGATGACTTATGATGCTTGCTTTTCAGTTCCACATCGTTGACTGGGCAGCATCAAACATCAGAGCATCTGGTTAATACCATGACATAGTAGCATAACCGGAGGGCTTTTTGCTGCCAAAACTAGCCGAGAACCTTGATTTGTCCACGGCCTGCAGAGCAAGACGACTCAAATAGTGGGACATGGGTAGTAATGTGTGGCAGATATCTGGCAGCTAAAAGTGCATATCCATTCCACATTATCAAGGCTAAACTGCGTTTCTTTCCAAGTAGAATATAGACAGTGGAGGGATGACGATCGAGCAAAACTGCTGTTGTCAGTTGCCGAAGCACTCATGCATTCTGCTTGGCAACTTCTGCAGGGGCCAACACAACACATGATTCCAGTTCAGCGCTTAAAAAAGGAGCGGCATGAATAGTGACAGAGTTGATTATGATAGAGGGGAAACTCCAATATAGAGCAGTTTTGACAGACTCGCATGTATTAAAAAAATAGATGTTGCATTATCACTCAAATCAGGTTCTGGAGTCAGTGTTGGCTTATATACAATGTCACGATCAACAAGGGCATCACGCGGGAGGGGCGGAGCCGGGCACAATGACCAATAAAAACGCGGCTTACGTGGACCCGAGAGAGGCCGTCAGCCAAGAATCGCTGACGAGGGACCAAAAGACCCTCCAAGGAATTAAGAATGGCTCGAGTATATAAGGTAGATAGATTCCTCGTACGTAGAGGGTCACGAAAAGTCCCTTAGTCAGCAATACGAACAGTTGTCCAGACCAACTAATGACCGCAGTGCTTCTGAAGCTGTATGAGAACTCTAGCCTGCCAGATCCATAAGCCTTGGACCAAGCCCGAACCCATCTCCGAAAGGCTAGCTGGATCGTCACACGTTGCTGACTCCCTTTGGTTCTGAGATCGGTTCAGACCGAAGGCACAGCCTAGGGTCAGGCGCTCAATACGCCCGCAGACATCATGGCCAGTACCCAAGCGCTTCCATGAACACTCCCAAAACCCCAGAGCAGCAGCTCGCAGATCTGCAGGACAAGCTCACGAAGGTGCAGCAGGCGCTCACCCAAATGCAACTTGAGGATGCGCGCCTGCAATTCAACCTCGGACGCGATGAGAAGGCCAAGCCGGAGCCTCCTCCTAATTCAAGGGTAACCGGGAACAGCTCAATGGATTCCTTTTGCAGCTGCGTACCTACTTCTAAGCCTACCCAGAGCGCTTCCCGGATGAAGACGCCAAAGTGCGATTTGCACAGTGTCTCGTCTTGAGGGCTGGGCCCTTCACTGGTTGAGCCCACACTGCAAGACGATCTGGACCACGAGGCCGAGGATCGAACGAAGCACATGTAGATGTTCTCGGACTTCGCAAAGTTCGCCGAAGGACTGGAGAAGGTTTTTGGGGATCCGGACTCGCAGCGGCATGCCCAGGAGCGGCTTGCCCGCCTGCGCCAAACCAAGTCAGCTGCCGCCTATGCAGCTCAGTTCCGACAAGGCGCACTTTGTTCTAGCATTAACAACGAGCGTCTTATACAACTGTTCTACAACGGACTTAATGAGGATGTTGAGGACGAAGTTGTATAAGATGGAATAGCCGGACGATTTGGACAAGCTTATCACTATGGCTGTAGGGATCGTCAATCGTCTGCATAAACGCCTCCAGCAGAAACAACAAAATTCTCGCTCACTTCCCAAGCTGCAGAACAGATTCAATGACAGGAAAATATGGCAGAAGCTCCCAAAGTCAACGGCTTACGGTACCCACGCAGGACATATGGACGTCGACGCTGCCCAAAAGACCGGCCAGAACGAGATTACTTATTATGATTGCGGTCAGAAAGGCCGTGTAAAGAAGAATTGCAAGCCACCGTACAAATCCCGGAAACCTGCACCTCGCAATGAGAGCGCCGCGGCCGAGAAGGATACGAGGGAGACAAGCATGACGGAGTGGCTTTCCGATGAAACTGATCGGCTCCTCCATTTTTTGCTGACCGAAACGGAGGTCGACGCTGGATCTGGAGTTGCCAGTAAGCAACGACATCACAGGGAACTCGAACGAGGATTGCAAGATGGAACAAAGGCCCCGAGGATTTCACGACCCCAGGAAAGCATACCAGTACCATGTCAAATCGTGGCAAACCGATGTTCTGGGGAACGGTATTGGAAGTAAAACGCATATGTGGGGCAAGGACGGAGCACGAGCCGAACCGGCCAGCAGCGGGACCACTGAGAGGGCGCTGAGTCGAATGGTACCCATACCCTCTCCTTCACTCCCACCAAACTGCACAGCCCGGGAAACGGGTTTTAGAGGCCCATGGGCGGCCTCTGTTACAAGCGCTGAGGCAGCGAGAGACCATTGAAGCGGTTAAGACTACCCACACGCCCCATGGTACTGCAGTGATCAGAAGAGCGAAGGATAACTGATTATGGGTGGCCGCGCAATGGGAAGAACATGAGGCTTTGGCATTGGTGGACAGTGGAGCGTTCAGGAACGATAACTCTGTTATCTACCTCTAACATTCTAAGCGCCCCGTTCAGAAATATGTGGTATTCTGCACAGTTCTATGCCAATTGTAATACTTAATGGATTAAAGTTATATTTAGTCCCACAGATGGATATCATTGACTGGAGCTACGTCAACCGGTGCCAAATACCATGGCGCAAGAAGAAGAGAGACGCTGTACCGGCAAGGGACCTTTTCGCACTCAATATGTGCAATACGAAACCGCCTATTGACACCACAGTGGCGGGAAAAACGACCCAAGCAATTTTCGACATCACCGACATGAAAGGACAAAATGATGTGATCTTGGAATACCATGATACCGGATTTACGACCCAGATATCGACTGGGGCAGGCGGCCACCTACGACCACGGGTTTGGTCGTATCCAAGCAGTCCGATGGAGCACACAAGCAATGGTTCACAAGGTGGGAGTGTCGGGGACACGAAACCGTCCGCGGAACCACCGCATTGATCAGACAGTGTCGACGACGCGATGAGTCCAGGAAGAGGCGGCAGCCATCTGGTGAAGATGGCAGGAATGAGAATCAGCAGGAAGGCCCGAAGAGGCAGCGCGCAGGCAGCTGTCGTTTCCGTCGACGAGAGCCAAAATCTCGCTGTCGAGGGTTGGGTCACCTCACGCGAGGCAGCAGTGATTCAGTGACCCCCGGAACCAGCAGAGAAGCGAGGCAATGATATCCAGAGAAATATTGAAGAGACCCTGCGTTCAAAGCCAAGCATATGGAGGGATTGCCTGAGCATGGACCATTCATGAGATCAAACTGAAAGAGGGCGCAACAACTGAAGCTTTTCAAGTTTATCACACCAATGAACGAGAAAATAAGGCGCCTAAATGCCTGGAAGAGAATCTCCGACGCGAACACATCCGACCATTGACTTCACCGGCAGGGTACCCAGTGCTGCTCGTACCTAGGAAGAATGGTGAGCTGAGGATGAATGGAAAACGGCCTTCAGCACACCTTACAGCCACTATAAATACCTGGTCATGCCTTTCGGGCTCACAAACGCATCCGCAACTTTTCAAGCTTAAGTTAATCACACGACACAAGCTTTCCTCGACAATTCTGCAGTCTGTTATCTTGACGGCATTCTCATCTATTCGCGGAACCTTGAGAAGCACCGATAATACATCAAGGCAGTACTCAATGCCCTGCACAGGGAAGGATTGTTAGTCAACAAGAAGAAGAGCGAGTTCCATGTGACAAAGAACGTGTTCCTAGGCTACGAGATCTCTCCCGGCGAATTGCGCATAGAACCTAGCAAAATCGAGGCTATCAAAAACTGGCCCATACTCACGACCGTCAAGGACGTGCGAGCCTTCGTCGGATTTGGCAACTTCTACCGCATGTTCATCAAGGACTTTGGCAAGATTGCCAGACCATTGCACGACCTGACCAAAAAGGATGTTAACTTTCGATGAACATCCGGACATGAAGCAGCTTCCCAACGCTTGAAGGAAGCCATCATCGCTGAACCAATCCTCCGACTACCCGACCCTACGTGAGTCTTCGATGTCGAGACTGAAGAGACTAACTTTGCTATCTGAGGGCAGCTAGGACAGCGTGACGACAGTGGCAAACTTCACCCGATAGCTTTCTTCTCCAAGAAACTCAGCAACCAGCAGCTCAACTACTCCATTCAGGATAAGGAGTTGTTGGCAATTGTTGAAGCGTTTCAAGAATGGCGACCATACTTCAGTGGTACCACCTACGAGGTCCAAGTTTACATCGATCACAAAAATCTGCTATATTTCACCACGACTAAGGCTCTCAACAAAAGGCAAACACGATAAGCCGAGTTTCTTTCACAGTTCAATTTCCGCATCAATTACCGGAAAGGAACGGAGAATACGAGAGCTGGTGCTCGAAGCCGCCGGCCGGATCAATAGAAATATGGAATTGAAGCATCGCCGCCGCTGCTTCAACAACAGGACGATGAAACATTACGACACCTACTTTAACCGGTTGAAAATTGCTGTGCGATCTTCAGGAAAGAACGGCAAGGATATAAGACTCGGTGCGACTCAACATGGAAGAACGAGTCAAGTGGGGAGCAGGAGAACTACCACACGTAGACGGGTTAAAAGAAGGAATATATTTGGAAGAAGACTCTGGCACAACGACAGGATCTATGTCAGCCGAGACCAACAAGAACACGTGGTACGCAAAATTCATGACTCAGAAATGGGCGGACATCCCGGCATTGCCAAAACACTGTCGAAATATCAAGCACTACTTCAGCTTCCCAGGGATGAGGGCAAGAATTGCAAAATTTGTGAAGGAATATGATCTATGTCATCGAAGCATACCCGTACGACACAAGCCTTTTGGTCACCTCCAACCTCTGGAAGTTCCAGAAAAACCTTAAGGCTCGGTGACACTCGACTTCATCATCAAACTAACAAAATCCAAAAAGAGTGTTATGGAAGCCAGGTACGACAGCATCCTGACTGTGGGGGACCGACTGGCAAAATGGACCTACTTTCTTACCTGTCAAAGAGACTTGGTCCGCCGACCGCATCGCGTCTGTGGCGCTAAGGCACGTTGCGAGCTGCCACGGCTGGCCTAAGGAATGGATTTCCGATAGAGACCCCAAGTTCGCTTCCAACTCCTTGCAAGCACTCATGAAAAGATCGGGTTGCCAAAGCAAACTCTCCACGGCATACTATCCTCAGACCGGCGGACAAACAGAACGACTCAACCAGGTCCTTGAACAATAATTTTCGCAAGTTTGTCAACTCTGAACAGGACGACTGGGCTGACTTGCTACCAGTCGCCCAGCTGGCATACGACACGACACAGACAGAGACTAACGAAACTGACACCGTTCTTTGCGAATTTTGGATACAAGGCAGACCTGCGACAAGGACCAGAAGTCTCAGTGCCCAAAGCGATGATTACAGCTGACCAGTTACATCCACTACAGAAGCCATGAAACAGGAACCTAAATTTGATCGGCAGCGGCTGAAAAAATACTATGATCAACACAAGCTCGAGAGACCTCGCCGAGAAGAGGGGGTAAAGTTTATCTCGTTGCACAGAGCCTATGATCCAAATGCCCAAGTGTGAAACTTGACTTCAAGAAATTAGGATCTTTAAATCCGACAAGCTCTCAAATACCAATTGCCGACTTTCGTAAACACCAACCATGCGCTTACGCACAAAATCTTTATGTTTCTCCTCCCAAACCAGCACCTGGGTCTGTGTATATTGCGGACAACGAGGAAGCCGGGGACGACGAAGAATGAGATATGGAGAAGATATTCCAGGATCCGGAATGGACAACTAGAATACCTGATCAGATGGTTAGATTTCGGACCTGAAAGCAACTCATGGAATCCTGTGCAATATCTCAATTGCTCTGCAAAACTACGGGATATTCACCGCCAGAACCCCAATTGTCCTAGCCCACAATAGACCAGTATGTCTTGAGCTCAGAAATAATCGAACAGTCTTGTCGGATCGCCGGTGTTCCCTAGAACTGCTCCCAACGGCAAGAGCAGACTAAAGGATGGTGTCTCCTCCCTAGCCGCAGCCGTGGGCTGCGCTACAACTTCTGACACTTGGGACTGGGAAAGTTGAGTTTGCTCTTGTTCCATGTGCTTTTCTTTCTCCATTTCTTCTAACGATGCAAGACCTTGTACCGCCAAATGAACGTCCTTATCCTTCAAAAACTGCTTTTGTTTCCAAACACGTTGAACTCTTGGCAACTGCTTGGACAAACTCGTCTCCAGTTCCCTGGCCTCTTGCTTTTGCATCCTCCTCCTCCTGATCTTAGTGCCATTGTTCTTCCAGTACCTCTTCACTGAGAAGCAAGTTAATCAACAAACGAATGAGGACCGGAAGTCACCGGTATTGAGATGTTACCATCGCACAAATAACCTGCACACACACAATTGCTGCAACGGGGACGTTCGGGCACCATACGACACTCCAGCCCGCGAGAGTAGCAGTTGTAACAAGGCATTATCACAAGACCTGCCTAGTTAATAAACTGCGACAAATACGAGCGATACTGTGCAGTACATTTTCGTTTAGGCATTATGGCGAACAGACGGGACTTACGAGAGAGAATGATGGAGCAAGGAAGTAGACAAGATCGATGGGAAATATCCTTCGGGGACGAAAGACCTCGAGAGGGGGCATCATATTACGACCAATAATCACGGATGGAAAGATTGTCAGACCAAGAGATACTGGCAAGGGACCAAAAAACCCTTAAGAAATAAAGATTGAGTATATAAGGTAGATATATTTCTCGTAGGAAGAGGAGGACGAAGAATTCTTCAGTCAAAAATACAAACAGTTGCCCAGACGACTTGGTGACCTCAGTGCCTCTGAACCTGTGCGAGAACTCTTGTCTCTCAGATCCATAAGCCTTGGACCAAGCCCAAACCCATCTCAGGAAGGCTGGCTGAATCGTCACAGTAAAGGAAATCTTCACTTTGAAATGTCCCAACCTAGGGATAATGATGATGGCAATGAGTGTCACAATCAACAAGGGCATCACGCAAGAAGAGCGGAGCCGGGAGCAAAGGATCAATAAAAAAGCAGCTCACGTGGGCCCGAGGAGGGTTGTCAGGCCAAGAATTGCTGATGAGGGACCAAAAGACACCAAGGAATAAAGAAAGGCTTGAGTATACAAGGTAGATGGACTCCTCGTAGGTAGAAGGGAACACAGGAAGCCACAAAGGCATATAAGACGTGAATAAATTCCAGGTAGGGCCATCTGGCTGGAGAAGTTCTGCAGTCAGCAATACAAACAGTTGTCTACTCAACTGGTGACCGCCAGCTATCAGTCCAACTGTGTGAAAACCCCTGTCTCTCAGGTCCAGCGGCCTGGTACCTCTTGAACCCATCTCAAGAGGCCTGTCTAGATTGTCACAATGGCAAGAATGATACTGGAGGAGACCCTCATGTATATAGGACCTAGCTGGCCACTCATTAGGGGGGGTTCCTCAGTCAGCAATAGAAACAGTTGTAAACCAACAACCAGTCGCCGCAGTGAATTACGTACGCTGCTGTGTGAGGACCCCAGTCCATCAATTTCTACAACCCGACCACTACCCTCGAACCCATCTTAGGAGTTCTCACATAGATTCAGGAGCACTACGGTCATCAGTTGGTTTAGGCAACTATTTGTATTGCTGATTGGGGAATTCATTTCGTCCCCCTTCCTGCTGCGAGGAATCTATCTACCTCATATACACAGAATCCTTCCTTGTCTCATCTACCAAGGAGCGTTCAGTTTTCCGTCGGAGATTCTCAGCTTTGAAGATCTTTCACTACTGACGCTTGAGTTCTGACGATCTTTCGTTGAATCTTAGTATGATGATCCAGACAGACCTTTTGATTGGTTCGAGAGGTGCCGGACCGCTGGACTTGAGAGACAGGAGTTCTCACGGAGTCAGAATGATTCCTGTGATCACCAGTTGAACAGACAACTCTTTGTATTGCTGACTGGGGAGCTTCTTTGGCCAGATGGCCCTGCCTGGAATCTTTATACATCTCATACTCCCTTGTGGCTTCCCTTGTGCCTTCCTTCTCAATGGCACCTGTTGAGGGTCAACATCCTTAGGTGTTGAGATCAATCCCTCTTGACGTTGAATAACTACTCCTCAATGCGTGGGGTCTTTGGGGGCGGGTATCTGGGTTTGATGGGTCAACTCCCTTCTCCTCCGATCAGTTGGTTGCACGGAATCAACTTTTCCAGGTAGAGCCTTGTTGGTCATGACACTTAGCTCTGACAACCTTTCGTCAGAACCCCTTGTTACTTTACCGCTTGATACATTCTGTTGATCGGGACTTAATTAAAAATACTTGATATCGCTAATGGCATTCAGATGTTCTGAAGGAGATGGAGTAGGCGGAGCGCCAGGAGGAGGAGAGGGAGGAAGAGGCCCGTCATGGGGAATAGCAACCCGCTTCTCAAGATATGCTTCAAGATTTTAGCTTGGCGAACTTTTCCTTCAACGCTGTCGAGCTTGGAGCCATCTCAACTACTCAAACCCACGTCGCTCCCGGTGACGGCGGTGGAACTCCACCGTTTTTTCAGGGCAGTTGAAGATTCCAACGGGCTCCCGGGAATTGCTCTCTGGTCCGAAATCCAACCATTTAATAAGGTATTCTAATTGTCCATCGCGGACCCGAAAGTCTAGAATCTCTTCCACATCCCACTTTTCTTCGTCTTCGGCTTCCTCGTCCTCCGCCAGCCGAACAGTTGATGGTGCCTGTTCAAGAAGAGAATTATGAAACACGTTAGTGCGAAGTAACATCGTGGGCGGCAATGGCAGTCGGTTGTTTGCGTCGGATATTTTCTCTTCGATAAAACCGGTCCGAGTTTCTTGAAGTCGAGTTTGGCGCTTGGTCTGTTCTCAGATTCCGGGCAACAAGGTAGACTTTGTTCTCTTTCTGTAGGCAAGGTCCTTCAAGGTGTCGCTGGTCGTAGTATTTCATCATTCCCTGTCTGACAAATTCAAGATCAATTATCATAGATTCATGCAGCGAGCGTAGTTGGTCGGCTGTTCATTTTGCTTTGGTACGGCAACCTCTGGTCCCAATCATAGGTCTGCCTTGTATCCGAAACTGCAAAGAAAGGATAAGTTTAGTCGTGTCGGCGGGCGTGGTGCTGTGGGCTAGTTGCGCCACGGGCAGCAGGTCTGCCCGTCCGTTTATGGGTGGTATGCCGTGGACAATTTGCTTTTCGCACCTAGTTGCTTCATTAGGACTTTCCAGAAGTTAGAGGCAAAATTCGGGTTCCTGTCAGAGATCCATTCCTTCGGCCAGCCGTGGTCGCTTGTGACGTATCGTAGTACTACATCTGCGAGTCGCTCTGCTGACCAATTTTCTCGTGTCGGTATGAACCGAGCCCATTTGATAGACCGGTTCACGACGACCAGAATACTGCCGCATTCGCTGCCGGTTGCGCTGTCCCTAGAATTTGGTAATTCGTGATGAAATTGAGCGCTACAGCACCCCAAGGTCGTTTAAAGACTTTTAATGGTTGCAAGTGCCCGTATGGTTTGTGCCGTGCCGCCTTGCTCTTGTGGCACAAGTCTCATTCGTTCACCACATGGCGTACTTGTTCGGGCAGATGTGGGAAGCTGAAGTACTGTCGAACCTTAGCGATGGTTTTAGTGACCCCTACGTGACTCCCAAGTGCAGATTCACGGATTTCGTGGATGACTTGGCGTTGGTGATCGACGCAGACGTAGGGTTTGCCGTGATGCCATACTTGGCCATTCTTTCAATATACTCCAGCATCTAGTCCTTCTAGTCCTTCGAGCTTTCCCCTTTCCATTTGCTTCGTTCCTCTTCTCTGGGTCGGATGGTGTAGTCGGCGAAGCCTTGTCTTCTTCCCGGCACGCTGCACAACACTCTTCGACTGTTTGTAGCGGATGTGCCAGAATCCCATCGGACTGTTCTTGCAATAGAGATGGCGATGCCCCTCCTCGCTATTGCTCGTGGTCCGGTCTTCGGCTTAGGGCATCGGCCCTGGCATTCTCGGTCCCCTTCCAGGAGCTGATTCGGAAGTTAAATCGAGAGAGAAACTCAGCTCATCGAATCTGTCGTTCGTCAAGGGCTTTGGTGGTCGTGAAGTACCGCAAATTCTTGTGGTCAGTATACACCCGAACTTCGTAAGTAGTGCCACTGAGATAAGGTCGCCATTTTTGAAAAGCTTCAACGATGGCGAGGAGCTCTTTGTCGTGGATTGGTAAATTCATCTGTGTATTGTTGAGTTTCTTGGAGAAAAATGTCACGGGGTAAAGCTTCCCGCTGTCGTCTCGTGACCTAACTGTCCCCCTATAGCAAAGTCAGACGCGTCAGTCTCAATCTCGAAGGGTCTCGTTGGGTCTGAGAGCTTAAGGATGGGTCGCTGAAAATGGCTTCGTTGAGGCGCTGGAAGGCATTCTCCTGCTCTGGTCCCCAGTAGAAAACCACGTCTTGGTGAGCTCGTGTAGTGGCTTGGCAATTTGTCCAAAGTTCCGAATCAACATGCGGTAGAAATTAACAAAGCCTATGAAGGCCCGAACTTCTTTAACGGTAGTTGGCGTAGGCTAGTCCCTGATGGTGTTGACCTTTCCGGGTTTCATACGCAACTCTCCTGGGGAAATTTCGTAATCCAAGAAAACAGTCCTTGTCACATGGAACTCGCTCTTCTCTTGATTGACCGAGAGTTCTCCTTTATGCAATGCGTCGAGCACGGCCTTGACATGCTGTTGGTGCTCCTCGTGGTTCTTAGAATAGATGAGGATGTCGTCGAGGTAGCACACCGCAAACTTGTTCAGAAACGGGCAAATGGTATGGTCGGCCTTGGCTTAAGAGGTGGCGGGTGCGTTGGTCAGTCCGAAGGGCATAACAAGGCAGTCGTAGTGTCCGTAGGGCGTCCTGAACGCGGTTTTCCGCTCTCCAATTTTCTCAGGGACGAATAGCACAGGGTATCCGGTCGGAGAGGTAGAAGATCGAATGTGTCCGCGCTTCAGGTTCTCCTCAAGGTGCTTTTTGAGTGCCTCGTTCTCCCTTTCGCTCGCGTGGTACACCTTGAAAATTTTCAGTTGGCCTCCTTCTTTCAAATCCATTCCACGGTCGAACGGTCCATGTTCTGGGAGTCCCTCCAGATGCTTAGCCTCAAATGCAATGTGACCTCGGTGTTCTTCGGGAACCGAATCGTCCCCCTTAGCGTGACTCTTGCAGGAATTCTCGATTGATGCGCCTTCGCGAGAGGTGACTCAAGCCTCGATCGCGAGTTGTCGGCCTCCGTCCACAGGAGACCACAGCAACCTTCCGCCGTGTTTGTCTCCTGGCCTTCCTCCGGCTGTCCGGTC